>NC_044030.1:33178417-33484259 GCF_900496995.4 Aquila chrysaetos chrysaetos
GGTGTTTACATGCGTAATGTACAACATCCTTTCACCTTGATTAATCAGACCCCTGCGTATATCTCTTTAGTAGTTAAAAATAATTGGTTTATTTTTCTCTTAGTCTCAGGATACTGATATTTCTCAAAATTCTTCCCATTCTCAGATGCTGGATTTTTCTCTTGTATTATTGAAAGCTGCCTGCATAAACTTAAGTGGCTTAAGATGCCACTGCAGCCTAACCAGTTGAAATTCAGACACTCTTAATTTGGTGGATTTGTTTTTATTTAAGAAAAAAACCAGAAGATAAGATTTAGATTTTGGGCATTTAATAACTGTTTACGTAGCTGAACAAACAAACATTACTTCTACACTTGTAATTTTAACGTCATTTCATATAAGCCAAAACTCACATTTTTCTTAATTTTCTCTTGATAGGCTAATATTCCTTCTGAATTTTCTTTTCCACTTCACTTCCTTATCCACTGTGCTTTCTCCGAATCTCCTTATCCTTCGTAAATGTTGCCACATCCAGTATTCCTGCGGATGCCATATATGAATCTTTCTTAATGGTAACATTGCTTAATATATTTTAATTTTTTATAAACTTTCTTGGAAAATTTGGTTTGGCTTGAAACCATTTAAATCTGAGTGCTAAAGCAAAGACTTTTGCAGAATTTAAAGGAAACTTACCACATCTGCTTTGAGCTAATACACTGTTTGAAAATAGCAGTTTCAAACTTAATGGAAGTACAGCTTGCCTCCTTGTAATTACACATTTTGGTTGAGTCTGATATGACATTAAGTGCATTTTTCCATAGTTTCTTTTTTTTTTCTCCTTCTTTTCTTACAGATAATTTTGCCCATAGGACAGCAGTCCGGCATGCACTAGCCAATGACAAAGACTGGCAAGGAAAATTCATCTCCCCAGCTCTCCCCTTGATAGAAAAGCAGCACAATGAGGTTGCTTATCTGGTACCTTGGTGTCAACTTGGGAAGCCTCCAAAAGAAGGGGGTGAGCTTATCTTCTCTTTTGCTGATTAAAGTTACTGATGCTGATGGACTAACAAAAAATGGCTTAAAGTTTAAACCAGGTATTACATGGTTTTGTAACCCTTTATGTAACAAATGCATGTATGTAAACCCATGTGAAAAAGGTGACATAACACAGATAAAGGACAAAGTTTTTAAGAAGGATTTTACACTAACTTAAATCAATAACTGACTAGAGCCCTGATCATTAATGTTGTGAAGAGGTGTTTGAATTGACTAAATGACCATGCAAAATGGCAACGCTGTAGTAGTGGTCAGAGCAGTCATCCCGGACTTGCTTTGTCCATCCACCCGTGAAAGGGCATTTCCTGGACACTCTAAAAAGACAATGATTGTTCTCTTTCACAGAGGTTTTTCTCTTTTATCAATTTGCTTTGATGTTACTGCTTCTTTTGCATAATAGTTTTAAGAAAAACAAAAAAAATCCCTACCCTTTAAAGATACGTGCAAGTCAAACATACTTTGTAACAATCATAGATTAGGTATAGATGTCCTGTCCATATGTGTTTTAATTCTCTCTGTAGCAAATGTATTAATAGTATTGACTGTTCCCCAATTTATGAACATTTGCAGACTTTGTTGCATGGAGTGACATCAAACAGGCCTTGCTTTAGCCCTCAGCATGTGCCTATATACAGTAATCTTTGTTCTGTATTTCCCTGTGATTCTGAATTTTATGCTGTTTTCTCTTAAAACTGGAGAGGTGACTTTTCAAACACTTTGTTCCCATTTTAGTTTGCCTCCAGCCCATTGCTGGAGAATAAGACCAGACATATGGCAAGTGTTTGGCTTTCTATTAAAGTGTCAGCAATTGTGATCTAGAGTAACTTCCTGAACAGAAAGGAGATGGATAACGTGTCTTGTAGCAGGACTGGAGTTTTTCGGCAAATCATGATGTCATTTGTCTATGAACAAGGGAGATGATTGTTTGGCAGAGCAGAGATACTAAGCTAGTCCTGGTTTGTTGGTTATGCCTGCAGATCTTGCTGTGACCAATTGCCAGAAGTCAAAGGGGTGTATAATCTCTTAAACCACTTCAATGCCAGAAACCATTGCCAGTCTTAGAAAAGGCCACCTTGCGTTGTTCAATCAGCCATCCAAATTCCGCAAATACGTGTATTTGTGACTTTTGCAAAGTAGTCTGAATCTCCCCAAATTTCCAGGCAACACTGGAAATTGCTAAGTTGGGCTTTGTATGAAGCCTTCTGTTCCTCAGGGTCTCAGTACTTACATTTACACTTGAACTAGCTCCAGTCTGCGAGTTGCTTGCCTGTGGTCTTGTGAGCCCCTGGAAGCTGTGAGATATTGTGCATCCTGGGACGAAGGGGCAGTTTCATGTCCTGCTGACCCCAGATGGCAGGGAATTGCAGTACTGGTTTCACAATAAATACGTTGCGGCCACTGTTTGAGAACCAGCATATTAATTTGTATTTCCTTCCTTGAGATCATCTTTGGCTTTTCTTCCAGGAGTATATGAATGGGTTACTTTCCAGATGAAGCCTGGTGGGCCAGCATTGTGGGGTGAAGCATTTCAAGCTGCAATTAATGCTCACATCAACACAGGCTACACGAAGCTGATCGGTGTTTTCCACACAGAGTATGGCTTGCTTAACACAGGTACTACTCAATTTCTGATACGGACTTTGGCATGAGAAGGGGTGGAGGGGGAGAGAGGGGCAAGCCCTTGTCATGGATCAGGATTGGCTGGCTTGATGAAAAAGTTGGTGTGGATCGTCAAAGTCCTGTAAACAGTCCTTGAACCCAGCTTTGTATATTGGGTTATAGGCTTAAGCCAGGTGCTGCTATCTGAAAAGACTCTCAGATTTGTGTTAAAGACCCAACCCTTTTAAAGGCTCAGCAAAAGATCATCCCACCACTTACTTGCCTGGAGAATTGTTTCTGCTAACTGCAAGGCATCTAACAGGTGAAGGCAGACTGCTAGGGCTTACAGTACATGTTGTACTGCAGCATTAACAGAATTCAGCTGACTTTATTTGTACTTTCTCAGTCCACGTGATCTGGTGGAACGAGAGCCCAGATCACCGGGCAGCGGGAAGGCACAGTGCCCATGAAGATGCCAGAGTGGTAGCAGCTGGTAAGAGACAATGGATCCAGAGAACTCACGAGTGTAACCTGCATGCATTCTGAGAAAAGTATTATTTCTCATTGGATTGCTGTCTTAATTAAGTATGCATTTAATTTCAGTGCGGGACAGTGTCAGGTTCCTGGAATCCCAGAAAAATGTACTCCTGATTCCTCTGCAGTGCTCGCCGCTCAAGTAACCTTCTCAAGGATGTAACTTATGGCAGAAAGGACAAGATGGAAGTGCTGTCAGCCAGTGCCATCACATAGATTGTTATACCTGCATGAACTGAGTTCTTCAGTTTCTGACAAATGGATGCAAAATGCTGATCACTAGCAATGTAAATCAGTAAAATTTTGCACCCTGATAGCAATTGCTAAACAGAAGTTTATGGTGATGTTCCTACATCCCCAGGAAAAAGAACTCGAGCCATATCACTTATGGCATGAACCACACTTCACCCTTCCTTTATTTTAACCCCTCAGTTCTTAACTGATCTAGCTATGCAGAAAAGTATTATCAAACCTAGTAAGTTCAGTGTTCTTTTCCAACATTACAGCTCAGGGCTGGTATCATTTTCATAACATACTTTGGTGACTCTTGTAATTATCACATCTTGGCTATTACATACTGGTGTAGGAAGGAATGCCCCCACATATCTGTCACCCAGTTATGTTTTAATTAAGACTTCTCATTGGAATGCTTTGTATTAATTCTGAGTAATGTAAAACATCAGTGTGGCTGGAATTGCACCTAGGAGGTGCTGCAGTGAAGCTGGTCAGATAATGTGTCCTGATGAACTCTACCACAAGGTGAGCATTTAGTCACTATCTTGTTATAGCTCACTTCAGCCCTTTCCTTTTGTCCTGGTTTCAGCTGGGATAGAGTTAATTATCTTCCTAGTACCTGGTATAGTGTTATGTTTTGGGTTCAGTATGAGAAGAATGTTGTTAACAAACTGATGTTTTTAGTTGTTGCTAAGTAGTGTTTATACTAAGTCAAGGATTTTTCAGCTTCTCATGCTCAGCCAGCAAGAAGGCTGGAGGGGCACGAGAAGTTGGGAGGGGACACAGCCAGGGCAGCTGACCCAAGCTGGCCAAAGGGGTATTCCATATCACGTGATATATCATGCCCAGTATATGAACTGGGAGGGACGTTCGGAGTGATGGTGTTTGTCTTCCCAAGTAACCATTACACGCGATGGAGCCCTGCTTTCCTGGAGATGGCTGAACACCTGCCTGCTGATGAATTCCTTGTTTTGCTTTGCTTGCATGTGCGGCTTTTGCTTTACCTATTAAACTGTCAGATCTCAGCCCACGAGTTTTCTCACATTTACCCTTCTGATTCTGTCCCCCATCCCACTGTGAGGGAGGTGAGTGAGCAGCTGCATGGTGCTTCCTGGGCAGCTGGGGTTAAACCATGACACCTTTTTTGGTCAGTAAACACTTCCTCAAAACTGTGGGTTACATACATAATGCTTTGCCTTAGGTATTTTAATACTTGTTTAGGGTGCTTAAGTTGATTAGCCCTTGTTCAACTGTGTAGTCAAACTCAGCTGATATACACGTGCTTACATTCTTGAAATACTTTTTGCCAGACTGTTAAAAGCCAAATAAATTTGTATAAAGCATGAATTTTTAGTGTTTACAGCTCAAGCTCTTACTCTTTTTAAACTCTAAAATGATAAACCCCATTCTCCAAGTACAGCATTTTGCAGGTCTTGCATTTTGGTGAACAAGAGTCTTGGTAATAGTTGCTTTAGAGCCAGTAAGCTGGAGTGAATAGCAGCATGGCAGAGGGCACATGGGCTGAAAAGTCAAACTTGTGTATTTTGTGTACAGAGCACCCTCTTCTGCAACTTAAAGGTCACTAACTGGCAGAGCAGTCAGGAGGCTTTTCCACAGGTTAATTGCTGACCTGCAAAAAGCAATTGATTTCACTTCTCTCCTGAAGTTTCTTTAGGCAGACTGCACAATGATGATTATTGCTTCTGTGAATTGCATTAAGATCTCATGGAAAGCACTGAAAAAACACCTGTAGGCAACAGGGGTGCATAGGATGCAGCTGTAGTAGTTAAGGGAGTGTAACAGGTCCCAGCTCCTATACCCAAATCTTCATACACTCCTCCCCCCAGTAAAGCCATCTTTAGCATTCTCAGGGTGGAATGGCACTTCAGAGACTACTGTCTTAATACCTTTAAAAGTTTATTTGTAAAATATAAATGGCCGATAAACCATTGCTACCAAGTTGATTCAGAAGGTTGCCTTATGGCAGTTAACTCAAAGGACTTTTTTTTTTTAGTAACAAAAGCATGGGCTGAAAAATAGGAAAGGGAATTAATAGGACTTTTTTTTTCCCACATGAATGCAAAAATTAAGTTATTTTATTGTTTACTGGAATAAAAAATAGAGAGGTATATTAAAAACAGTGTATTTTTTTTTTAGTAAAACTATTTTCCTTGTCACCAGCATTGAAAGCAAAGAACACTCAGGATGTTAGAGGTGTGCTTTATTCCAAAGTTTGTTGTTTTCTGACAAGAGGTTGATAAATCAAGCACATTACCCAAAGCACCAGCTGGACACTAGATTAAAACAGAAAACCCAGGAAATTTTAATTGGCTTCTTACCTCAGGATGAATCTTCCTGATGAGTGTAACTTAAAGAATTGGTTGGATTCTGGAACTTAATTGGTTGATAGTAGGACTACAGGCAGTAGCAGGCAAAATTTTACCATCTTTTCCTTTGAGCAATCAGACCATTATTGTGCTTTCATTTGTAAACTGCTGGTCAAAATCAACCTAGTATTAACTTGAGTGATCTTTAATTTGATATTAGCAAAGGATTAGCTAAGTTTAGGGTAGTTCAGAGTCTTTATACTCAACATTTTGCTTTGTTAGTGAAAACAGGTACAAAGAGGAGGAAAAATTATCAATAGTTGCAACTTGCCACATCTCTGTAGTGGACATATTCAGAGGTAGGTCCCTGACTTGGAATTTAAACATCCAGATAGGTTTGTTATGTTCTGCAGCTGGATTTGACAGTTACACTGACCATTTTTTTTTTAGGACTTGCTGGAGACCTTTTTATTTACTACCTTTAGAACCTTAAAGTAGCATTTGCCTTTCAAATCTTACACCACCTCACTTGCCTGAAAATAGTATGTGCCCCATGCTACTTTGTAGAGATACTGTAACTTGCTTGTACATTATGCATCAAAGTTCACAACAAAACAAAACCGGGCAAAAAAGAGCTTCTAACAGCACTCCTCAAAAGAACATATGCAAAAATGACACTTTGAAGACCAATGGTGCCATAACAGCTTTATTTTTTACTTAATACAAGGCAATTAGAGTGCCTTTTAATACTTCACATAACAGTTATTAGCAAATACAAATATATATACTTTTTTTTTGCTTTTAATGAAAATGTCCATTTAAGGATTTAACTTAGAAATTTCAGTTGTGAAATCCCTCTAGATTTTGCAAAGTTAACAGATATTCCAGTGCAAAAATAGATCCCATTACAGATAGCATAAAGTGCTTGGAATGAAGGACCAACTACAATTCAGGAGGGAAGGATAAGCACAAAGTGGTGGTTTAACCATGGGGAAAATACAACAACTCCTTACTGAAATACAAATGTACTACAAAGAGGGATGCAACATGTCGATAGTAATAAAGTTTAAAATAAGTTAACACCTCAGTGCAGTTTCATTATCAAGAGTGGTTCATATACTGTATGTGACTCTAGAGTGATTTTTCCCCAACACACACTTAAGAGTGAATTAGTGGCTGTCTGAACTTACTCCATGACAAACCTTCATGTGAGAGTTGCATTATGTTTGTCCAGTACAAACAAGACAGATCAGAGCTATGAAATAGTTCGGTTAATATCCATGGTTACTGTAACATTTTGTCACAGATAGACTCTGTATAAGCTTGACAGTCACAGGGCAATAGGAATCAAGAATCATTTTGCTGGGCTAAGGAAAGAGAATTATGATGTAACTGTTGTTTGCTGCTGAATGAATCATTTACATGAGCAGTTAGAAAAAGCAAACCACAGCCCTTTCAGGACCAAATCTGAATCCTCCTAGAACTTGTTCTAGTTCTACATGCACTAGTTCAGTGCAGTGCAAAACTTAAGCCCTTCACTTCGGTGACTTATGCTGATTTGTAATAGCGATTTTTAGCAGTGGTAAGCCTTCAATACTACTTGTTTCAATGATACCATAACATATCTGCAGCCTGTTACAGAGAAGTCATGGCTGTAGCTCAGCTGTTCAGTTAATTTTCTGCACCTGGAAGTCTGGTGTGTTCATCACCCTGTAACTCATCCCCATAGGGTGATGATGCCATAAAGGTAATAACAAAGCATGTTTTAATTGAGGTATACCAATCCCCATTACACTCCTTTCTCAATCCCCTTAGCAATGTATTATACAGATTTAAAAAAAAAAAAGTATGAAAAAGGCACTTCAGCAGAGCATGTAGTAAGCTCTTACTTTATCCCAAGGCAGGACACAGCAGGGACTGGGAACTTGTGCTAAATATTTAACTGTTTTTTAAAAATGCTGAATAGGTCAGAGTTACCAAGTATACCTGGAAATATGCAATCAACCTTCTTCAGGCTCATGCCAGCCTCTTCACTGTTTGTTGGGCTGCTATGGGCATTCACAGAAGAAAATGGTGCGTGATTAATCCATGGTGGAGTAGCATCAAGAACTAGTGCAGAACCTGTACAAGTATTTAAGGCAGAGGCATGACATACAGGAATAGCCCAGGAACTGCACTTAGGTTCAAACCACATTACTGAACCTATTTGTGAATATAAAAGCAAGACAGAGGGGCCCGTAAGTGTATTAATTAAAGCATACTCTCCCACGACTGTTGTACAATGTGAACAAGAATTGGTTGTTCTTGCTATATAATATCCCCTCTAATATTATTCTGGCTTTGTAAAACTTTAAAAATTTTGAACTATCTTATCCTTCAAGGGGATTTTTACTGAAGCAGTTTGTCACATGTATAATAAAGGGTGTACTCTCCAGTTAGGGATCACCTAATGACTGAAACTACACTGCACAACAGAAGCAGAAACTTACACATTAATCTAACATTATACCAGTTTCCAAACAGGAACATTTTAGGTGAACAGCTTGCAGTAATTGCAGATAGCAGCTGATTGCTAGAGTCTGGAACTTGGTCAGATCATGAATGTAGCTATCGCCAAATGGATAGAATGAGAGCATAACATTGCAGGCATAATGTAAAGAAATACTGTGGCTACAAAGATCAACTGAAAGCACTTTCAATCCCTAATTATGCTACCTACCTATTCAAAGTCATAAATAATACTGTTAAAAAAAAAAATCTACATCTCATTTCTAGTTTTATCTGGCAAAGCCAGAAATGGCAACATGCTTGTGCTAAGCAGTAACTTCAGATGATGGGTACCTTTCTGGTGCAAAGCAGGGGTTACAGAGCACATATTACATATCTGAGTGACAAATCTCACGATTTAGCATTTGCTCGTGGCATTAGCAGCTTGTACAACTACTGAGTTTGCTGCTGTGGTTCAAACCCTAGGTCTGCTTCTCACCCACTTCCTCCTACTAGGTGTTCATGCAGTTGCTGCAGTACCTCAAAGGAGCAGGAGAGTACTTAACTACAAAAAAACCTAGTCAGAGTATGTTATTGGTTGTGATGCTGGTGGGACAATCCTGTGCATATGCAGGGTTCACAGTTCTGCATATCACCATTACTGATTGAGATGTATGGATATGATGGCCTGTCTCTTGCTGTCCCATCTGCACAGTACTGTTTTGTGGCCCCAGATTTGTCACCAACTGACCTACACCAGTCTAGGAAAAGCAGCTAGTCCAATAAGTTTTCACAACCTAAAGCTGCAACACTGGTGGTGACTTTTGCCACTGACTGTGTTGGTGCATTCATTGCCAGCAATGGATGTAGCACCAGGAACTTCCCACTCCTGACATGAATGTTTTAAAGACTGAAACATGCATGTCTAAAATATCTATAAATAACCACTGGCCATGATTCCTCAGTGAACTATTTTTGCAACCCTAGTGAAAATATACTGTACAGGACAAGATACAGTATGGTTGAAACCCCACAGCATCTAGTGGGTGCTTTACCACAGCTTCAGAGTTATACTGTAATGAGCTAAGTTCAAGTCTTTCACTTGAGAACAGTACAAGACGACTCTATGAGGCACTGCCCCTGTAAAGGAATTTTGCTTTCATTGCATTGAATTGCATTGCATTGAATGGTTATCAGTAGAGTGTCCAGTTTCTCTTCCTCTAGCTTCTTCTTTGGGAGTATCCTATACCAGGAAAAGGAATTTTGCATTCTGCTCATCATTTCTTTGCTGAAATTGGCTCACACACAACTTTCTTTTACCTTCTCATCTTGCAGGAAAGAATTAAGGATTGCAATGTCTACCACAGTCTGGTTTTTGTGCAGTGACAGATCCTTAGTGTGGTCGTCATCGCTTTGGTCCTTAGCAAAATTTACAAATACCTACAAGAAAAAAGATCATATCACACATCACCCTGGATTTTCATTAATTCAAGAGCATTTTATACACTGGGCTTCCTGAACTAGTCCTGGGATTCAGTACTCCACTAAAATGCCCTTAGGTCCAGTAAACTGGTGAATTTATTCCTAACTCTGCACGAAGAAGCTTTTGGCAGACAGGGTACTAAAAACTTACTTGGTCAAGTGTGGTCTGAGAAACGGAGTAGTCTTCTATGTGGAGTCTCTTTTTGTTCTGGGAGAGAATACTGAATATTCTGGCCAGTGAGGATGGTGAAGAGGGAAGCTGGTACTGCAGCATATTCCGATGCTTTTCCTTCAGGACACTTCCAGGGAAGGCATGCCCAAAGAAATCCTCAACAGGCTTCAGGTCTGGGTTTGCCCCTGCAATTCTCACCACTATGGTGTAACCATCTCCAAACCTGTAAACAAGAGGGCCAGCACAGGAGTTAAGTGCCTTTGAAACAGAAGTCCAGCTTAAAATCCAGCAGCATCTCCCATAGCCAGAATAGCAATGGGAATGCTGCATAAGGAATTAAGTCTGACTATCTCCCTAAAAATGCAGGCAACTCTGTTGTGTAAGTGAAAAGAATATAGCTACCTGTTCTTTAGATGCTGGACGCTGCCCAAACACCTGAACCGCCCATTCACCATTATCGCCATTCGAGTGCACAGGGCTTCACATTCTTCCATGCTGTAGGCAGAAGTAACTTCATTAGCACTGCAAGCGGCGAAGGGCAGAGCAGCCAAGCAGAGTTTAGCTTCCAGCCCTAGTAGATGCAAAAGCCAGGGTATGATACAATTGGGCTGCTACTTGCCTGTGAGACGTGAGCACCACTGATCTCCCCTCTTTGATTACACTCAGAGCACAGTTCCACAAGAAACGACGTGCTTTGGGATCCATCCCTGTTGTTGGTTCATCCTGCAAAATATATACAAAAACCAGGTTATGCTGTATTCTACCAACAAATACCTCATCTCTGAAATCACGTGTCCATTCTGATTATGCATACTGGAAACACTGAAAATAAGCAAGTTTCACTCATTTTCCAAAATGAGAAAATAATTTATGCTCCAAATTTTAAATTAGCAAACATGTTTTTCAGAACTGAGAACTACTGCTTATTCTGCAATTGTAACTTGTTGAAATACCCAGTTCTAAAGCAAGTTAAAGTCAATTAGCTTGTTTAAATAGAGCACTAGACTACTTTCTCCCACACTATGAACTTTAGTAATCCTAAGGTTTGTCCTTGGTTTTAATCTAAAGAATCCTAAAATATTTATTTCCAATTTTCATTGAATTATTAAAATCACAGGACTGGTTCTCCTGCACAGTAAGATTCACTTGTGCCCAGCAGGAAGGCTATTATTTTTTTGTAGGTATAGAAATCTTTGCAGCAGCACTAAGGTGGTGAAGATGCTACATAGCCAGCAGTTTGGCATCATGTTTAAGACCCTCACTTCCCCACTGATTTTTCAGATATAGAAGCCCAGAGGCACATTATAGCTTGCACCTACATTTAAATAGGGAATCTTTATTTCCATGTGCTCTTTGCTCACGTTTAAGTGAATAATGATATATTTAAACATTAGTTGGCTGTGAAGTATCTAGTCTTCATTTGAACCTGCTTTTTCTGTTTTCCAAGGAAAATGTTAATGAGCAAAAGTTGCAGACTCACCAGGAACACCACAGGTGGCCCTCCAATGAGAGCAATGGCTGTGGAGAGCTTGCGCCTGTTCCCTCCACTGTAATTCCCAGCATATTTTTCTCCGTATTTCACAAGGCCTAGTTTCCGAATTGCCCACTCGCCAACCTACAAGAGACAGCACAATACCGTCTTGAATCAAGCACAGCAACATCTACACAGTGAGATTTTCCTTATCAGCTTTGGCTTTAAAAACATTTTTCAGAAGGGCCACTCATCTGAGGATCTAACGTGGCATGGATATGGGTTTTGAAACACCCTGTTCGCCTCTAGATCAGGATATATGCAATCCTGCCCCTGGGAGGCCAGAAAAATCAAATGGCTGCAGCTCATTGGCCAGTGAGCATGAGTTCAACATCAGTTGAGCCATGTTAACCACCAGGGCAGTGCTCTTAGCAGCACTGGCTTTAGCTGGCTTTCCAGTTGCTGTAGGCTTGCAGCAGGGACACGGTCCCTACTGACACACAGCAATCCCACTGTGGTGCATCTTAGCCCTTCAGACAGATGGGGAGGATCTGGTTTGTTATTCAGGAGTATATATCAGTAATAACTGGCGCCAATAAGCAGGCATTGTTGCCCTGGGGACTATAAAGTGTTAGTGGGAAGAGATGGAGCTACTACTTGGATCATACTCAGAACTGGGTCCCTTTTTATATGGGTGTGCTGGTTTTGGCTGAGACAGAGTTAATTTTCTTCACAGTAGCTAGTATGGGGCTATGTTTTGGACTTGTGCTGAAAACAGTGTTGATAATACAGGGATGTTTTTCATGATTGCTTAGCAGTGCTTACACAGAGTCAAGGCCTTATTTGTTTCTCACACCACCCTGCCAGCAAGTAGGCTGGGGGTACACAAGAAGTTGGGAGGGGACACAGCTGGGACAGCTGACCCCAACTGACCAAAGGGATATTCCATACCATATGACATCATGCTCAGCATATAAAAGTGGGGGAAGAAGAAGGACGGGTGGGAAGTTCAGAGTTACTGCGTTTCTCTCGCCAAGTAACTGTTATGCGTGATGGAGCCCTGCTTTCCTGGAGATGGCTGAACACCTGCCTGCCAATGGGCAATGGTGAGTGAATTCCTTGTTTTGCTTTACCTATTAAACTGGCTTTATCTCAACCCATGAGTTTGGGGTTTTTTTTCTGATTCTCTTCCCCATCCTACTGTGGGGGGAGAGAGCGAGCAGCTGTGTGGTGCTTAGTTGCCAGCTGGGGTTAAACCACAACAATGGGACTGGTGGGAACATTACACAAAGGAACTCACCAGCAACCTTCGAAGGAGCTTGCAGTTTTCACCCATCATCACTACTCTCAAAGAGGGACTCAAGCTACCTAGATATACCCCAGGCACCAGATCTGGCCCTGTCCAAAGCACTGTGTACAGCTGTCATCTTGCTACCTACAGCAGTTGCTGTTCTGCAGCATGCAGGACACATACGGAGAAAACTGCTGTTAACTCAAGGAAACAGCACTGAGAAGGGTGCTGTATGGTATTGGCATCTGTCATTAATTGCCTAAAGAGTGTTAGTGTAACCCCATGTCTGAAAGCTGAAACAGCAGCTCTTTAATGATGCAGCATGATCAACTGAAAAGATGTTAACAGCCAGCATGAGGCTTCTGTTAAGCTGTAGAGTTCTTGCTCCCTGGGACTTTGAAGAATTAATTCTTGACAGCAGGTGAGGTTCTGCATGACCTGCAGCTCCACAGCCCTTAAACTGTTAAAGGGAAGAAATCATTCAGTGGACAAGTGCATCCACTATGAGAATGCAGGACCCAAAGTATCTGCCCTTCCATTTAGTACACTTTTCTAGGCAGCACTGAAAAACCACAGCAACTTTGGTTTGCCCTGGAAGGAAAGGGGGACAGATTTCACCATACAGTATCTTCAGCAGCTTCACATCATGGCATTGCATGTGTTGTAGGGAAGGCGCATGCAAGCAGGAACAGTTGGTCACTGGGGTGAGTTCTATGGTGTTCCATTTACCTTGCAGACTTCTTTCTCTGGAACACCTCTCAGGAGTGCAAAGAACTCCAAGTGCTCTCGCCCTGTCAGCAGTTCATTAACAGCATCGAACTGTGGGCAGTAGCCCATGTTCTGATGGACTTCTTGGATGTTGGACAAGATGCTGTAAAAGAAAAAACCCTTTGTTAGAATTTCACAAGTACACACTGCTATTTTAGGTGCTAAAAGGAGGAAAGTGAAACAGTGGTTTTCAGATCACTGAACTAACAAAAATACAGGTTCCTAGAAGTCCATCTTGGCTAAATTATTTTTTCTCTCTCCCCATATACCCCTTCTTTTTTTTAAATATGACATTTAAACATGAGAAGGCAGGTATTCAGAAGTGACTACCAGACAACATCAATTTTCCTAAGCCACTGAAGCACTTTACAAGACTTGGCAAAGGTCTGAAACAGCTGCCAGGAGTTGAAAAAGGGAAAAGTGGGGCAGAGTTTAGACTTGCTGGAAGTGGAACAAAGGCTGTGAAAGCTGGAGGAGAAAGCAGCGAAGGACCTGCTTTGACATAAAGCAGAGGAAAGATGCATGGTCTTTCACCTGTTTCCTTTGAGGAAAGCTTCTCCTCCTGTCACATCTGTATCACCAGTTAGCATCTTAAAAGTGGATGACTTGCCAGCACCATTTACTCCCAGGAGTCCAAAGCACTGGGGATACAAAAGAGCAGATCAGCACAGTGTGTTTGAGAACACGATTCAGCTGCATTATTTTCAGCACTGACAAGATGGGAAGGAACAAACTTGACCCTCAGGACAGCTGGAGGGAGTCTTCAGTGCATTTTCAGGAAAAAAATTCTGGACCTTCCTTTTAAGTGTAAACCTTTAGGCTGGGAAAATGAACAAACTCTGGTGTCACCTTGGTGCAGTGCTACCACAGCATATCTGTGCCAAACCTCGGGGGGTACCAGAGTTTGGCCTCTGATCTCAGACACTGAGACCTCGGTATCTTCTTCAAAGACACAGAATTAGAAACTGCTTCAACTTCCAGGCAATTTCCTTTGATGTAATTTGAACATCATCTGTTTCTGATCTTACCCTACCCTTTTGTTGTCTGTTGCTCATAAATACTGTAATAATAGCAAAGCAATGAATTTGACAGATAAGCTTACCTCTCCAGGGGGGATTCCAACACAGATCCTATCAACTGCTGGCTTTCGCTTCATTCTGTAAATCTGAAACCAGAAGGAAAAGAATGAGAAGGACAATGTCAAAGAGAACTATAATTAGAACCATAAATATTCAACACTCCAACCATGCTCTGGTTTTGACCCCACTAAATTCCTCTGAATGAGGCTTCTGGTGAACTGCATGGTTTTGTGCCAGCAAGTCTTAGGAATGCAGAACTTTTCTGTCACCTTGGTTAACTCTTTGATTTCCAAGATGTCACTCTGTCCTCCTCCACTAATTATCCTCTGTCTCTCTCTTGTTACATCCTCATCTTCATCATTCACAGGAGGCAGCTTGGCATAGACAGGCCTGGAGAGAGCAACATGATAAAGCCTTAGCAGAAGATGACAGGGCCTCCATAGTTAATATTCTCCCCACTTCCTGGGGGATAACAATGAAAACTTCACCTGCCTGCAGGGGTGAAGTGGAGCAGATAACCTACCTGGGTTTGATGAAGAACCTGTACTGGATGAGCACTGTGATAAGGAAGAAGACAACACCCTCTACCGCCATGGCAAAAAGGTTCCTTCCCACCAGCTCCCACGACAGAGGCGACACGAAACGATTTTCTCCTGCCAAAACGAGATGAAGAGCACAGTCACCTTTCCAGAGCAACCAGAAAAGGCTAGCATTTCTTCCTGTCGAGCGTACCAAGTTGGGCACTGGGGCAACTGGAGAGCCGCCAGCGGGAGGAGGGAAGGGATAAGACCTCACAAGGGGCCAGTTGTGGCTGCATGCACATTTCTTACTGTAGCAAAGTTGGGATTTGGGCCCAGAGAATTTAGTCTGCCAAAGAAGAGCTGATCCACCTTCCCGAAAGGTTAGTGAAGCACAAAAAGACTGTGACTCAGGCTTGGCATCTGCATCCCAGAAAAAAAATACCCAGCTTTCCAGAAGCTCATCCATTCCTTACACTTGGCCTAATGATCCTCTCCATACAGCTGGCTTTATGCATCTTTGTTTAATGCCCCTAATAACTCAAAACTCTGGGGATCCATCTACCAGGCCCTCTTCAGTCCTTGTAACAATCTAAAGAGGACAGCTGTGGAGACCTCCCAGCTTTGATCAGATCCATGCTCAAAACTGTGCACTTTCAGCTCCTGAAAAGTCAGAGGAACAAAGGGTGCTCAACCAGAGCAGACTTGAGCTTCCCCTGTTCAGTTCAGGCCACTGTCCCCGTGACACACAATTTCACTTACCAAACCTCTCTAGTGCATCAGCCATGGCCTGGTTTTTCACCATGTCAATGAGTCCACGCCCTAGGCAGAAGTGGGGGAAGATGAGGAAGACAGACTTCAGGATGTCATTGATGTTGTTCAGCTTCTGTTAAGACAAAATCAAGTGCCAGTGAGCCATCTGAGCAGAAAGCAGCCACCCTGCCAAGCGTGACACATGTTGTGATTGACCCCTCCCTCCCTCAACACTGCAACCCCACAAAAATTCAAGGATTAAAAATACTCTCCCAAGAGCCAGTGCCATGGCTCCTCTGGACAGTCAGTGTTGTTGCATTGCTCAAGATGTTATTAATACAAGCAAACTGCACTGAAGGAGAGATTCTTCCAAACACAGTCTAAAAGGCAGTGTCTGTACATGATAACATGCAAAAAGGCTACAGGTTGAGGAGACAGGAAAGTTGTGCTTGCACAGACTGGTTACCTCAGTAGCTGTGGGTAGCCCCTCCCTATCCCATACTGGAGGCTCTAATCCTTTTCCTTTGTTGTCTTCCAGTTGGCTTAGCCCACGGGTTGGACTGACAGCAGCCTGAGGAGAAGTTCCTGTTCTGCCAGGCACTTATCTTCAAGCATGTACATGTTTTTACTGAGCTAAAACAGGCCTTGTAACAAAAGGGACCGTCACCAAGGACTGCCTCCTTATCCCACAGGCAGTGGTACAATCAACAGATAACTCCCCCAGAGGGTCTCCTCAACCTCCTCCCACAAGGAACACCTCACAACAACACTGGTCCAATGGGCCTGCTAAGACATCTTGTGTTGCATACAGGCTTTGGAAAATCTGAAGTGAGGTGTCTAAGTTCCCAATACAGTTAGAGAGGTATCTACCACAGGAGGCAAAACTGAGGGCAACTAATGCTTGAGTGCTTGAAATGGCAGACAGCTTGAAAATGGCTTGAAATAGTAGACAGAAGCTGCCTCTTATAAAGAACAAACAGGAAATTCCATTTGAACGTAAGAAATTTTTTTTTTTTTTCCCCCCAAGGGTGATTGAGAAGCAGAAGAGGTTGTCCAGAGAGGCTGTGGAGTCTCCATCCCTGGAAATGTTCAAAACCTGATGGCCCTGAGCAATCTGCTCTAGCTGACCCTGCTCAGAGGTTGAAATAGACAATCTCAGGAGGTCCCTTCCCACCTTAACTATTCTGTGAACATTGCTGAAGTGGGCTTTAACCCATTTGCATCAGAACCTGTGTTTAAGCTGCTGCAGTGGCTAATGGGTACAGGCTAGGGGCTAGCCTTCCTGGAGAACTGGCTGCTAAAGACAACATGGCACCAACACGGAACTAGATCATAGCAGCACAACAGTGAGGAGCTTCTGGGGAAACATACGTTGTTGGTGAAGAGCTCCAGGACAAAGGTGGCCACACTACCATTGATGCCAATGAAGAGGTTCACGCTGGTCAGCACAACATATGCTGTGCTGGGGATTTTGAACACGAAGGAGGCTGGATACATGAGAGGAGTAATGGACCATCTGGCAAGAGGAAAGGCAGCAACATCAGGTAAGCACCTTCCAAGTCTAAGAGCCTTCCCAGTCATCCTTCTGATGAGAAAGCCCTTACCCATAGAGAAACAGAAGGAGAGCCAGCACAGGCAAGTTGGAGGAGGATACATAGGACTTCTGCTGGAAGCAGATGAAGATAATGATGACTAGCGTGGCTGGAACGATGTAGTTGCACTGGAAGGTGAAAAATACAGCTTCAGATTTGTTTCCAAATAACAAAAAAAATGAAAGGCGTCTTTCTGCTCTGAACCAACAGTTTTCAACATTCTTCAGTGTTCCCAAAGCTATTCCCAATGGGAGACTCCTAGGAGTGTCACATGTGTGAACTACAATGTAGTACACATTAATTTACATTTCTTGGTCCCTCTGGAAGTAGTCAATAGACTCTCAGAGGTTCTGGACACCACAGGTTGAAAAAACCTGCTTTGAACAGAGCAGAACAAGGGGCTACACAAGTAAACATTTTGGGGCAGGTATTTAAGAGTGACATAACAAATGCTGATGACTGAGCTTATGGCTGCCCTCCCATCCTCTGTTCAGTGTTCCTTGTCCCACTTTGGTGAACCACTGCCCCAAGACAGTAAACACAGAAGTCACAAGCACAGTAGTAGTTATTCACTGAATTAATGTGGTGCCCACTGGCCCCAACTGCACTTTGCACTTCAGTGCAACAGACACACTGCAAACACAGAATGGAAGACAGTTTAGCACAGTCACAAAGCCCTTACCATATCCCAGACAAAGTTGGCCAGCCAGTAGATGACAGGCTTCACACCACTGATGAACTGCAAGTGTTTGGCCTTGCTGACACGTTCCTGGATAAGGAAGACCACAAAGCTGGCAGGAACAAAGGACATGGCAAAGATCACACAGATGGAGACTAGGACATCCACAGAGGTGGTCATCCTGGACAAAAAAAGAAGCAAGCAAAGTGTTTGTATGCTGGTGCTGGCTCCTTTGAGATGAAATGAGACAGCTCATGCAGGGCAGTGCAGAAACCATTTCTCCTTCTGCCGTCCTTGTTTTGTAGGGTAAAAGATTACCACATCAGGCTGTCTTAACTGCACAGTTTTTCTCCAGCCATATAAGAAAGGAACATACAGAGCCTGTTGGCCTCTCAAGGACAGCACCACAACCTGGAGATTGGTTGGTAACTTCAGTACAATACACTGCTTTCTGCTTTCCTTACCACTGACAGTTTCCCACTTCATGCATTTCTTGGGGTTGTTGGGGGTTTGTCTTTTTTTTTTTTTTGTGTTGTTTTAAAGTTCAGAGGTATCTGACTGCCATCTGCCACTGCTCTAAGATTTGAAGGATGTATCTGCAGAGAGCTTTTGAGTCCCGACTGTGATTGAGGTGGTAGTGGACTAGTCAATGCTCCAGTGCAGTAAGCCCTGTGCATTACTGTGTGCCCCCCAGGTTGAGACAGTGAGCAAAATTGAACAGGATCTATCAACGGTTCCTCGTCAAATGGTGGCACCTTGGGACAAAAGAATGACCATGTTCATGGCAAGCCACCTTTCTGGATATGGTTGAAAGGAATTTTCCAAGTGGCAGAAGGTCTGAAGATTACACTGGTTCTTAGAAACTGCAGCTTCTAGGGACTCAGAGACATAGAAAGCTTGCACGGCAGTGCTGTTCAATGGCAAGTGCTCAACAGCACACTGCCACCTGCCCAGACCACAGAAAATAATGCCAGCATATTCGAGCCTAAATGCCACAGGCCACTGAGTATCTGCCAGTGAGCCTAAAATCTCCCACGTTGCCTGTTTCTAGTAATCAGCAGCTGATGAGTCCAAACCCATCCATGTTCATATCAGGACTTACAGGGCCACTTCAGAGAGCTGTTGCTTGGTGAGGTTGAGTGGGTGATTGAAGGCAGTGATCCCATAAGCACTAGGGTTTTTGCCTTGCTGCAGGTTGGCCCGAAGGATGGCATTGTTGATCACATTCAAGAAGGAGGCAATTGCATGCCAGCCCTTGTTATTGAACCACACCTGCAAGAGACCACATCAGTATCAGAAAGGCACCAGGAACATCAGCTACCCAACAGCCTCCTGAGCCCTGCAGAACATCCCTTCCTCTATTGAGAGCATGTACTTTCCTTCCACATCTTTCCAGCTAGTTTGCGCAGGGACAGAACATACAGTTTGATCAATAACCACAAGAGGCTGCTGGAAGCTAGCACTGATCCAGCACTGAACTCCTTCTGGGCCTTAGACATAGACTCCCAAGGGAGAAACAGATTTTGGGGAAACCCATACAAGAATACAAGCTGCATTTGCTCCATTAGCAAATACAGAGAGCTCTGGTCTGCACAGTTGTCCAAGGCAAACTGCTGGGACTTTGCTAATTAAAAATAACTCCAGGTTGCAAGAGCTTCAAATAGCAGGCACAGCAGTGAGGACTGGCTGATTTACCTTCACATTGTTCTTTGTATCCAGGCCCTTCATGAAACTTGACAAGCTGTTGAGAAACCGATCTCCAGAACTCCCCTGCAAACAGCAAAGAGACAGTTACTTCCCCTCTGAGAGTACCTTTATTCATGTCTTGGAGTCTAGCAGGGGTCACGCTACGTTTTTCACAGCTCTGAGTTTTCCTTCCATTCTGCAGCCTGTACCCACCAAGCCAGAGAAACTGAAGAAAGCTGAGAAACTGCAGTTTTCCTCCCTGCTTTCCTTTCTTCAGTCCCACCGGTAAGAGAGGTCAGCCTTAGGCCTTCTTTTTTCCCAGCAGTAACTATTAACCAGGGTTGCAGGGAACCTTCAGAGACATTGCAGCCCACAGGCAGTCTCGGAAGAAAGCAGTGGCCCAAATTCTCTTCTGAGCCAAGGCAGACTCACCACAGGAGGGCTCAACTGAAATTTTGAAGGAGATGGCAACTACTTGTTAATTCTCTGGGACAGCCCACCCTGTCCTGCCTGACACTCAGAGGTGTTTGTAATCACCACTAGCTTGCAACTGGTGTTAAGCAGAACACACATCAGCAATGTGGGCTGCATAAGCCTCAGCTGAGCATGTCCCCAAGCCTTCTGCTGCTCCCAGACACCAGCCTGGGGGACTTCAGCTCAGGCAATGGGGATAAGCCACTGGACACAGCTAACATACACATACTCCTCATTTTATGGCTTCCAAGTCATCTCCCAAGTAACAGGACTCTGACATTAGTGCATCCTGGGTTTATGGGGGACAGCTGCTCACCTGTGCTAGCTCCAAGATTTTCTTCACCTGTTTAATGGCATCAGTGACTTCATGGCTTGGAGGAAGCATGAGGGAACTGCTGGCTCCCAAGGAAAAGCCGCCATACCTGAAAGTTCAGACAGAAAGTTGATGCTAAGACCTGACTACTCAGTGACCTCCAGACAATGCTACTCCTCCTCCCTCTCCACGTCTCCTCTTCCTGCACTATATCCAAGGCAAATGCCTCCACTCTTACATGAAGGGGTGACTTTGATCTTCCTACACAGCTACTTAGCCATGTTTCCTACTCCTTGTTTCTGGGGTTAACTATCCATCTTATGACTGCTCAGTAAGCTGTTCTGTTTAATGAATGCAGCTATCCTCTGCTGCCAGTGCAGGCAAAGCAGGACATTTCCCTGCTTCCCTTGCTTAGAAGAATAGCACCTCCCAGGATGCAGTATCAGTAGGCTGGTCCTGCAAATCTTTTCAAGCCAATACTGCTCTCCGCAGAAGGCAAGGATGCTTTCCAGTGATGTGCTCTGGGGTTGTCCCAGTATATCCTTAAACACGCTCCCTCAACATTTAGCAATTAAGAGTCATATAAAACAAACTGCAAAGCAGGATGGGTGTGTACTGCTTAATACAGTGCTCAAGTGTCAGTGGACACATAGAAGCTAGAGAAAAGGCAGTAACTCACCTGAACTCATTCACCCAGATCTTATTCTTTAAGCTGCAGAGACAGAAAAGGAAGCTGATGTATGATACATGGAAGAAGAGGAAAGACAGACCTACCACTGCTGCAGGCACATGGCCAGGGAAAAGAGTGCAATAGTCTCTCACATCTGGCATATGTCCCACCACTCCTCTTTGGTGCAATCCCTAGTGTTGGTGCCCAGACTTTCCCTGTACTCTGCCTATAAGGTTCAGGACACCCGCCTCAGAGCTGCCACAGCATCGCTAATAAAGTGGAAATACCACTTGAGCTGTGGATCAGGACGGTCTGAGAAGCTGAGTGGGTCTGGCCCACTGCTGAAGAGTTTGGGTTGCCCAGGCATATTTGCCTAATCTGTGCAGCATCCCCCATACAGCCAGCAGCATTTGGTGGGGAAGGAAGGGAAAGAGTGTGTTCAACAGCTACCTTTTCCCAATGATCTGTGCGTAGGTCTTCACTAGGTAGTCTGATATATTGCGGCCTGTCAGATTCTGGAGAACGTCGGCAGTGTCTTGCTCGCGCTGGTGTCACCGGGGAAAACACAGATAAACGCCCATCAGAAAATGCAGATGCTAAGTCAAACAAACTGTGTGCAGTGCCTTATGCAAGAATCACACCCAGCTGCTCTACTCTCCAGGAGCATCCCTCATCGCAGTACCACTGAGCCCCCTCCTACCTGTGGGGGTGGCAGCCCGCCTGCACCAGCAGGGCACACTGGCAGCATCTTCTTGATCTTCTCATTGCTGCACTCGCAAGATGGGGAAGGATTCTCCATGCTCCAGTTGCCTTTCAAGAAGATGTTCAGGACTGAGTCTGGGACTGAAGCAGTAGTCCATTCCCTCTGCCCCATGGTGCAAGGAGTGTCTCTGTGTCAGGAAAGAGGCAAGGCAAATGCAGTTTTTAAAACAACTGTGATGGCCTTTGCTTACAAGCCATTTAAGTAACAGACACCACAGTCCCCAGAAGAGGCATGCTGTTTTTTCAAAGGAGCCTGACCTCACTGAGACAAACAGTTCAGAGCATCAGACCAGGCTCTGCAGCTTCTAACAGATCCCAGTGCCAAATAAGACTGAGGTGGGCCAACACCAAGTAGTGCCAGACACTTCCCTCTTCTCATTCACTCTGAAGTATGCGAGTGCTTTACTTCAGTCAGTCCCAGCATGCACAGCATCCAGAGTTCAAGGAATATCTGGACAATGCTCTTTTTTAGTCATATGGTTTAATTTTAAGTAGTCCTGCAAGGAGCTGGGAGTTGGACTTGATGATCCTTACAGGTGTCTTCCAACTCGAGATATTCTACGATTCTAAGATCATAGCAGACAGTCATTTCTTGCATGACATTTCTGCCTTTGGGGCACCAGAATACTGCTTTTCCCCAGGGCAGCACCAGTGGGCAGCCTCCTCCCTGTGCCCCATGGGTGGAGTAACCCAGCTCCCGTGTCTGTTCTGCAGGACACAGCTTACTTTCCACCACTGGCCAGCACAGAGGGCCCCTTGCCCGCCTCCCCATCATCCTGTGAACGTGAGCTGCCGTTCTTCCAGGCTAGAGACACACCATCCCAGACTCTGTATACCCCTTCTCCACCCACAGCCTGGATCTTCAGTGATTTGCCCAAGGCTATGCAGCAAGTCAGTGGCAGAGCTGGGAAACACCACCAATGCTGCCTGGCTCTCCACTCTTTCTGCTGGTGCTTGTGGAGGTGCTAACCTAGTTTCCTAATACAGCTAGAAACAGAGAATTGTGGAATGGGAATAGCTACAGTCAACAACATACAGCAACATGACTAGGTCCTTTTCCATGTTCAGGACCAAAGAGTAATTTGAGGTAGAGACTACTGTTTCCTTTCCATCTCTGTCAGTAAGGACTTGCACTCACACCTCACTCTCTCACCAGCTGAGGGCTGGTAACTTTCTAAAAGGCCCTGAGCAGAAAAACTGAATGTAATTGCAAATTTTTTGGCTTGAAATCTGCTCTGGCCATGCATGACTATCATTCCGTAAAGCCAGCTAAATCTACTGGGTGACCAGAAGCCAGGACTTCCTCTTCCCAGTCTGGAGTCCTACTTACGGGATAGAGTGTCCCTGCATACAGCGTGTCCCAAAGCCAGGCTTATTGAGAAGGGCGTCCAAAAGCCTCTGAGTGCCTGCATCTTCTGGAGCATCATTGCTATGGGTACAGCAGAGGAACACTATCAGGTCAGTGGGATAACAGGCATACAGCAAAAGCAGGAGCAGAGCAAGGCTCAGAGCACAGTGAAAGAGCTCAGGAAAAGGATAGGGGTGGAGATTTCTCTTTGAAGAATGCTTGGCCTAGGAGCACACGCACCCCCCGGTCTTTGTGCACAGTGGCCTTGCCAGTAATTAAGAGCTGGCATTTAAAAGCCCAAAAAGAAAATAACCAGGACTCTATCAAAATGTGCTTCTGAGCTTAGCACAGAAAACAAATTTAAACAACCTGGTAAGGAGCTTAGTAACTCAGGTTTGCAGAGAACAGAATTGTAGGATTTAGCACCATTTCTAGGCCACAAGAAACATACCTAATGAAAGTGTACTGCTCATCATACATCCAGGGCTGTAATTCCAGGCTAGGATACTTCCCAAAAGGAGGAACAATCAGGCTGAACATGAGAGCAATACACACAAAGACAGCTGGCAGCACGATCTGAAATTGCAAGGAAAGAGCAAACCCATTTTAAAACAAATGTTCCCAGAAGCATCAGGAGCTACATGTGAGTCACTTAATGGATCAAAATGTTTTCAAAGTTTCCCAGGAAGGTCTTTGCTATTTATGCCAAGGCATTGCTAGACACCAATACAAGACCTATCCTGGCACTCACTTGGGATGCATAGGATTCAGCCTGCAATTGCGGCTTTCAAGGCCAAATTTGGATTTGAACCTCAGCTGCATCTTTGCTGGGCAAGAATATTGTAACCACTTGGTTATCACATAACTCCTTTCACTTGCACAGGCCCCTTTTTGCTCAGATGTGCAGTGAAGACCAGTTTTGGTTATGTGTATTCTCTTGAGATTTTCTGCCCACCTTCAACTCTGAATACAATGCATGGTCCAGAGCTGTCCCTGCTGAGGGACCCTGCACATGTTGGGTGCTCTCACCTGAGCAAAGAAGCCCTTCCGGCTCCTCTTGGCAATAAGCAGCCTCTTCCACAACAGAGCCATGAACTGCTGCTGGGTGAGCTTCCAGCCCTTCATCTGGTAGGAGCCTTTCCCATCCATGCCACTGAGAAGGTCTGTCTCTCTGGATTCTGTTAGCAAGAAGAAATGACCCTCATTCAAAAGTTCACAGAGGTGTTCTCTGGGCACTTCTGTGCTGCAGACACAGTGTGACAGCCGGAGCAGCTACTCTCACTCAAAAAAACCCCAAGAGACCTGTGAGCTTAGATAGCAACAGAAATTCACATGAATGCATTTTCAGCCTTCTTTCTCAGAGCCTTGACAGGAGGATTGAGCAGTGGATACTGCACTGCCCACTATTGCTCCGTTGGCAGTCTCAGCCTTATGATCTGCAGTATTTATAATATGAAAGAGTCTCCACAAGAAGAAAACAGGCTTGAGCTCCAGCAATACCTGGATCTATGTCTGAATCATTAGGATCAAATGCATCATCTTCTGTAAATGGACGGAGGCAGCTCTGTCTGTCTCCAAACACGCGCCTGTTCCTTCTGGCTGGCAATGTCCCATCTGAAAATAACACAGTTATGATTAGCTGAACTTATCTCCAATTAGCCCCAGAAAAAACAAAGCAGTATCATTTTCATTTTACATGTCATCCATTTGCAAACTGAGGAGCTGATCTGGAGCGATTCCAGTGCAGGTAAAAGTAAAACCAAGACTGTCACTCTGCAAGGGTCACATGTTTTATGTGCCATTTTTGTGTGCTGTCCTAGAAGCTTCTTCCAGTGCACTGGACAGGTTTTTTTCCCCACTTAGCCATGGAAACGGCAGGCTGCTCTCACTGTAAGAAAATTCTCACTTAATACATACATGACTCCAAGTGCAATTTGCTAGCACTAGTTTATCAGGAAATCCTGGCACGAGCACCTAGTGCAGTGTGCTGCTCTCAGAAAGTCATTTGGTCCCTACTATGGTCTGACCCTGTCAAGAGTTTTTCCTATTCCTCAGAGAAGACAATAGCATCAGTTAAGTAATTCACAATACACTCAAACACTAGAAACTCTCCAGTATTACAAAATAAATGTGCTACTACTGAGTCAATAGAAGTTAACAGTATATAAAAGCATTCATTAAGTATACTAAGAACAGTTATTTTAGGTCATTAAAAATTTTAGCACAGCAGAGTTCCAGTTCAGTCTGTATCACTGTATAGCTGGACATACTGCCATACACAAAGGTCACCCACCTGCCCAAGGCTGCTGAGACCAGGAATGCTCCTCATTTGAGATACCTACTAGACCCTTTATTCCCCTGGGACCTAAGCCCTGCACCGAGATTTTACTCCTGAAATATCTAGGCTTGATCAGCCTTGTGGTTAAACAGCACAAATACCATACAAAAGTGTACCTTCCCCTGAAGTCCCCTTCAACGTTGTAGGGGACAACGACACCCACCTGAGGTTTCTGCATCCACACCGCTATCATCAGCCACTTTCAGGAAGATCTGAAAAGCAATGGTAAGGGTCAGTGAAAATCAGAAGAGGAGCACTATTGCGGGGAGTGCTTCAGAGGATGCCATGAGAAAGCACAAGACTGACAGATGCAGCACAAGAGTAGAGGATACAGGGTTTAACCCCTGTGCGATGGGGACATGGACTTTGTGGCTTCGCTTCAGCTTCCAGGAGCCAGTCTGTAACCACATACCAGATGTTCCCCCTTTCCGATATCAGTTCTCAGTGCATCTCAAACACAAGCCCTTTCCCATGTCTCAGATAAAGACCTAGCTACTAAATTTGGGGAATCCCATCTTCCTCCTAGTCTGACAGTCCTCACACTCCTGTTCACGCTTGAATAGGCACCTTCGTGGAACTTGTCCCACAGACTCTCCTAAACTGGGGAGGGGGATCAAATTCCAGAGAGCGGCCAAGGCCTTCACAGCTGTGGGAGAACCTAGAGGGCAACCTCAGTAAGTGACAACACCACCATTTCAGTTTCTCTTGTCATTATTTAAAAAAGACATTTCACATAAACGGGATAAAGTGCATGACAATTCTGTGATAAAAGAAAAGGAAACTTGTCAGTTGGAACACAGCCACAAGGAACAAACCTTTAAAACATCCCTAACAAGAGCATACGTCTAAGTGGTTTCTGTAAAGTATGGTCTCCAGTACCGAAATGTATGTTTTCAGTTAAATGCAGCACAAAGCATCCCTAAAAATACCTCAAAGGTGTTTACACAGTCATTAGAAGCCAACTGGGGGCCAACCTCCACGTGACATCTCAGTGAAGTGCAACTGAGTACAAAGGACCTGTCTATGCTTGCCTGTACTACATTTCAGTTTTTAATGCATGCTTCCATGAGCACACACTTAAACAGGGCAGAAGACAATCCATTTTGGAAAGGAACACAAAGCTGCCTGTTCCACAATATATGTTTACAGGAAGAGACAAGACTCTGTCTCATTCTTATTTCTGCCATGATTTGTTTTGCCTAGTTTAAGTCAAGTCAAATGAGAATCTTCAGCTTACTCACCTCCTCCAGGGTGGTTTCAGAGATGCCGTAGCTGGAAATGCCAAGATCAGAGAGACGGTCATCAATTTCATGAAACAGCTCCACAAAAGCTCCCTCTTTAGCAGCCTTGTATGGCAAGACATAGGTTAATTCATGGCCGATGTCCTCCACCAGCCTGGCCTCAGGAACATGTTTTGTAATGAGATTTGAAATTGCAGAGACATCTGGAAGAACCAGAAGCAAAGGATGGTGTTCATCTTGTTACTGCTTATTATGTAGAAAGAAGAGCTCAGTCTTAAAAAGCTTGCCGGAAGGAAAGGAGGGGAAAATGGGACATCTCTGGAAAGCACCTCATTTCCGTGGGAAGTCTGGTTTCTTTTTACATTTAACACAAGCTTGGACAAAAGCCTGGACCCAAGCTTGGCTACTCTTTTTATTTGCAGAATTTGGGAGAGCTTTTACATGCTACTGGCAGCCCTGCAAGTCACTGATGTACAGTTCACCAGTAAACATTACATGCTGCTAAAAAGCCTAGCAACTATACAATCTTTGGTTATTAAATCTCAGGATAGCTTGAACCCAAAATGGCTTACTAAAGAAAAATGTTCCAATATTTACGGATTTAAAAACACCATCTCTGTGAATTTAATAACTGTCCCAAGACTGTAGCTACACAGGGGCACAAGGTTTAGGCAGTTGTCCAAGGTCAAAGATAGAGCAAGGTCAGTACTGAGACTGAATCTTACATTCTTTTCCAAGCCTCACCTATTGTCAGTGTATCACTTTCATGGTCACTGCCAAGGCCAGCATCAGAGCTGCTCTGGGAGACACTGTCATCCTGGTCACAAAAGAGAAGACAACCATTGTTTCCTTCTGTTTAACCAAAAAGGGGCCCACCAGATGCTACACTCTAGGTAACTCCAACCAGATGGTGCAACATGTAGGATACTCCACAGAGGAGTCAGAAAGTAATGGTGACATACCACTGCAAAGGGCTGAAATACAACCAAGAGGTCACAGTTACAGAAGCGAGTGTTACTAAGTGTGCTTCTCATCCATTCTGTACCTCTCCAATCAGCTCTGGACCACCAGCATTGAAAGAAACCATAATGGAGATGTACATCCCATGAAGCAATTTAACTAGACATGATCTGGCATAGTACCTATAAAAGCAAGTAACACTTCTTTTAAAGAATAAGGGGTTTCTCTGAGACATTCTACCATGTAAAATCTTAGCTGCTGCTTCCCGTAAGCCTAAGATTTCATGAAGGAAGAATGAATATGAGCAGGAAGGGTCAGCTGTACCTTTTTCAGATAGGACACTGTGCTGCTGCTGTTTCGGCAGGAGCTCAGAGAGGAATCCACATCCTTCTTGACCAGGGTCAAATAATAGCCTGTTCCCAGCTGGTTCTTCAGGAAGAGAGAAGAGCCAACACAGCAGAGCTTGCCATGAGAAATGATGGCAATCCTGTCCCCCAGAATGTCTGCCTCATCCATGTGGTGCGTGGAGAGAATGATAGTGCGGCCTGGAAGAAAGCAAGTGAAGACACTGCTGTTAAGTCAACCATACCTGTGCTCCCAAGCCAAAGCCACAATCATCTGGATATTGCCATGAAGGTGGCTGGTTGATGCCACAAGACCAGGCTCCTTTGAACAAGGCCTAGCAGTATGGAAAAGGTTCGCAGCTGCTGTCATAGATTTATTCTCCCCACTCTCCACAGGCCCTCGTCATGCTCAGCAAAGGCAGGTTAATTTCATGTCAGCAAGGTTGGTTGCACAGAGCAGAACAGGACACTGCTGCACACCAAGGGTGAATTTCTGACTTTAACTGTCCTCACAACCCAGTAAGGAACTGTGTTCATGACCTCTGACATGAATACGATGAGAAAGGAGGACAGATGAAAGATCAGAACATCCTTGTCCTGCATGCTCTTTGTTCCTTCCTCAGTGCAGGCAACAACAGATTTGCAAAGACACACTACTATTTTGAGAAAGTCCTAAATCAGATTGATTTTCTTTTGCTTTCCACAGTACATTCATTAGGAGTAGAGAAAAAGACCACATACCTTGCCGATACTTCAGGAGCAACTCCCATATCCCTCTGCGAGAATAAGGATCCACCCCAGCTGTGGGCTCATCCAGAATGACAACCTTGGAGCCACCAACAAAGGCTAAGGCAACTGAGAGCTTCCTCTGCATGCCACCTGACAGGCACAAGAAGAAAGAGGTGTTCAGGCTGACACAGAGATTAGGGAACAGCAACAGCTGCAGCACAGTGGATAATGAGCTCTCCAAGAGAAAGCAGAATTGCATACTGAGAAGACCAAGCAGTGCTACTGTTTCAGGCCTTCAGGGTCCCATCACCTTCAGGACAGGGGATAATTCATCTGGATGGTCTTCTCTCAGTGGAGTCCAACTCTCCTACTGCAGGAAAGGTCACTTTGCAAGCCCTTCCATAAGTGAATCATACAATCTCAACATTGACAGTAGCACGTCGCCAGCTTGGAGCCCTAACCGTATTTCAGTACCTGGAGCACAGGCCTCCAGAGCTTGAGCTGCAGAAATAGGTCCCCAAGAGACATCCCTCCTGTGGAAGTGTGCCAGAGGCAGCAGGAAGGAATTATACTACACTCTCTAATACTAAAGCCAACCTGTGGCCATCTGCTCTCCCTTCCCAAGGTCAAATGCAGTCTATTGTGATAGTTGAGTCAGAGACAAAGGAGTCTCGTTCCCTCAACTATCTGGTACAGACTGACACAGGAATCCTGCCACTCCTGAACAAAGGGGAAGGACACTCTAGGACACCAACTGAAGAAACAGAAGTCAGCTTAAGAAACACACATACGGTTCACAAACAGCAAGAGAATTGGAGATTATGGTACGAGCCACTCTCACCTAAACCCATAAAACCCAAGCATATTAGTAAGCATTTGGAGAACACATATCACATGTAGCTGGTCTATGTCATGATGGAAACAAGTACAAAATACTCAGAGAAAGTGAGTGACTTGTTATGGCCATTAGATAGCTTAAGACAGTGTAAGACTGTTGTTTACTAAGATATGCTGATTAGGTACCTAATAAATAGCAGATTGCCTTAAGTGTTTAATTGTGTGGTAGTCTATATTTAATTGGAGGATCCAACCAAGGTCTGTGATGCAGCCTCTGTGAAACCCAAGAGCTCTTCTGGGGCTGAGGAAGTAGCTGAGAAACGTAAAAGCAGCTGACCCTACCAGAGAGTTTGCTTGTCCTAGCTTTCAGTTTGTGAGGCAAACCAACATCCGTCGCCATCTGCTCCATCTCCTCTTTCACCTTCTTTTCTGGCAGCCCTTTGAGCCGAGCGTAGAACCAGATGTGCTCCTCCACAGTCAGCCTAGGGAACAGAAGCAAGCTTAGGGCACAGCTGAGAGCACCATGCTGGGATTCATCTCTTGCATTAGCATTACAGCAGGCATGGTTGTTGGCTTGGGAAAACATCTTTTAAGGCTGAGGTTTCAGGAAGGAGCTACAGAGTGGGTGTGCTCAGCTTGGGCCTGATTTCAGGGTATGGCTATTCAGCACCAATGTAAATAATCCTCCTTTAAGGGTGCTTGACAGAGTACCCTAAATACCCCAAATCACTAGGCACTGGGGAAACATTTGGCCTAGTTAAGTTTAATGGAGCAGATTTCTTTAAAGAGACCCAGAAAATGAAAGTGTAGACTCTTGCTGATAATTCACAGGCATGTACAAACACACTAATAAACAGAATGTCTTTGCACCGATCTCACACCACCCTGCTGCCTCACACCATGCACACAGATAAAGATAGGATCATCCTAGCTGAAAGCTCACTACTGTCTCCGAAAGAACAAATGTGTGTTGGATAACACCAGCCCTGCATCTCACAGATGCTACTCACAAGTCAAACAGCACATTGTGTTGTGGACAGACACCCAGGTTCTGCCTGATGGTGCTGAGCTCAGAGCGGATATCTTTGCCCAGGATGAAGGCGGTACCCGAGGTTGGGGGGAACAAGCCAGTCAAGATGGACCTGAAGGACAAACACAACAGATAAGCAGGTTTGACCACTAGGAAGTGGCTGCTGCACATGCCAGGATGGATGAAGAGTGGGTGGAAGCCCTGGGGAACTCCCACATCAGGAAAGAAGTCTGAGAAACATCTCGCTAATGGATTAAAAAAAAATAATCAGCTCCAATGGTTTTAACAGCTATCAAAGCACACCCAAATGACTCTGCTTGAAGGAAATATTTTTCCTCTAAAAGCTTCTCATCCTTTCAGTCCCAACTCGTTTCCTTACACTGGTAAGTCAGAATCACAAATGGCATTACTAAAAAATGCTGCCAGCAGATTCATTCGGCACAACCTCAACCTGAACTACCTTCACTTTCAGTCCCCTGTATCTGTGTATCTCCTGACGCAGCTGCAAACTAGAGTAGGTCAGCAGGGCTCCACCGAAATCACGGAAATCACCACCTAGTCTGTACCAGCTCGCACAGTGCAGCTGTACAGCTACCTCTACCACATTGATAGGAAACGCAGTATTCAGAGTCACTTCCCCCACTGTCTTGAAGCATTATTTTGTTCTTACATAGTAGTGGTTTTCCCTGCTCCATTATGTCCCAGAAAGGAGGTGATTTGTCCTTCATAGAAGTTCAGTGTGAGACCATCTACAGCAACTTTCTTGCCATCACGATAAACCTTGACCAGGTTCTGGATGGAAACACCAAGGCTCAGATGCATAGGTTCTTCCTCCTTGCAGACTGGAAGAAAACAGCAAAGTAGACAGAGATATGATAGGTTTTAACAGCAACTGTGTGGCAGTTCTAACAAACACCACATTCCCTCAAGTCTGTGGAGATCCAAGGAGAAATGAGCTATATGAAGAACCAACCACATTTGTTCTTCAGGTACAGAAACCTTCAAGAGAAATTGTCTTTTAGCTCTTTTCTCTCTACTGGGCTCATGTGGGAGTTGGAAATTTCCAGTATCACCAGGGTTGGCAAAAATGGGAGGAATTCTCAACTCCATGAGGCTGGAGTACCCATCTGCACTCAAGTGGGCAAAGTACTTTGAGTTTATCTGGGTACACCCACCTGATCAGCACACCCAAACTGTAATAACAGAGCGACGACCAATTTCATCTTAGCCATGCCAGTCCTGCTGTCCTTGGACTCTCCTTTCAAAAAGGTAGACCACAACACTTCACTGAAGAAAGGCTCTGTGTCCAGCACTTACCTTCTGAAGGCCCCTTCTGATCAGGATGAGGGTGCTGTCTGTCCTGTGGTTCCTCACCAAACCAGTAAGACTTTGTGAAAGGAAAGTACCAGGGCCTGGGAATCCCGTACTGGCCTAAAGACAAAAGCATTACACGAGCCTGACTGCACTCGTTCCTTTTCTTATATTAGCTTTCAGGACAAGAAGGGAAGTACTCCACCCACAGTAAGCCTCTAGGTTAGGCAGGACTAAGAGATCTTTCTTGATGAAGACACTGCCAGACTTTGGGGGTAAGTGACATCTCTTTCCCCAAACTTCACTTCAGGGTTAAAAGCCCTGTGCTGGAAGGTGCTAAGCAGCCACATGTGGTGCTGATACTCTCAACTCCTCCCCTGCAGCAGGGTCTGTGGACTTAGCAGTTCAGAGAAGGGAACAGCTGAAGAGCACCAAAGCTTCTGGGACTAGCTCAGCCATCGCCACAATTGGGTACAGCCTCTGTGCTGGGCAACAGTCACTGCTATTAGCAGCAACAACCTCACTGTCATGCTGGTCTGTGGTTTTTCTCCATGACCTTTCTGCAGCACTGCTTAAAAATGGGCCCAACTTGTCCCCTGGCAAATGAGTAGGGTGAAAGAATCTATTTAAAAGTGTGAAGACATGATCCTCCCTCAGAAGCAGACCTCACCTGGGAAGACAGACTCAATGTACCATGTCATGACCCCATATAGGAAGGTATCGAACAACATCATGCCGGCAGATGTGGTGATGCTAAAGCCATCTTCTTCCAATGGGCTTTCAAAGAAGTTGTCCCACTGAACACCAACTCCCTGCTCCTCAAACAGTGCAAAGTACTCACAACCAAAGCCAAAGGCTACTGGAGACAGCAGGCTCTGCAAATGGGAGGCATGAACATGCATTCAGTTTTTCACAACTACTCTCCAACTGGGCAGCTCAGCTCTAGCACAAGGCTAAGGGGCATGGTCAAGAAGCCTTAAGGGAAAGGTCCAAGGAACATGACCTGTATTTGCAGAGAGGGAGTGGAAGACTCAGTCTTGGCTCCAGCAAGCAAGCAAGGCCTGAAGTCTCTGCTGGACCACCACCCAGAATTGTTTGTTTCCGTATTTTCTTTCCCTTGCTCTTTGGACTTTTATGTGAGGAAGAGATCACTAACCGCCAACCTCTCCAGAGAGGTCAGAAGTGCTGCACAGAGGAAAGGCAGTTGGTTCCTTCAGCCTGTATATTTGGTGGCCCAGCATCACAGCATACAGAGATCAAGGCAGCTTAGTCTGGCTGAATTACTTCTACTATCAAAGCTAACAAAACTCTCCCAGCAGCTCCTGGCAGGTTCAGTCAACCTCTTCACCAAGCCCAGCCCTGATAGCCTCTTACACTGGAAAATTATCGTCCCATTGCCACCTCCCCGCTTTTGTTATCAGTGTCCAGCTAGAGAGCTGCTGAGTGCCATACTGGCGGACACCCAGTGCCCAGGACAGTTTCCTCAAGACTCACCGCAAAGATCTTGAGTGAGAAGCTGACATAGTCCTGCCAGGCAACACACAGGACATAAGGTAGGTACAGCGTGAAATAGACAATGCCCCCACAGGCAGCTGCGAGGTTGGCCCTGGAGAACACGGTGCTGATGAGGAAGCACTGGAGGATGGTCACAACACCGAAGATGGAGAGGAAAACAAACACCACGCTAGGGTCGCTGTAAGGCAGCAGATTCCCCATCTGGCAGGAGAACAACAGGTGCATCAGGCTTTGAAAGAGCTCTCCAAGGTGTGTCTAGTACAAGCAGGTCTGCAGAGCTGCTGCTCAGCGGAGGCTGGGCTTGCTGCAATTTGCCCAACAGCCTTCCCAGAAGTGGGGCAGTACCAGAGACACCTTTTCAAGAGCACTGAATCTACTACAGCCCCTCCTGCTATTTTCAGCCACTCAGCCCTCTTTTGTTCCAAAACCCTGCTCCCAAAAAGTTGCTCATCAACCCACACTAACTCTTCCCCAGTGTGCCAGTGCAGACTACTGCTTAGCAGACTCAAGACTCTAGATTCTGCTGCGACAGATCAAACCAGTCAACTCACCTTAAGGATCAGTACCAGCAGGCCTGCACTCATCAGGAGAGGGATGAGGCTGCTAATGAACCAGCTTAGCCAAAGGATCCCATTGTCAAGTCCCATAATCCTCATCGTCTCCTTCAGCCGGGCTTCCTTCTCATACACAATGCCCTTAATTATCACAGCCACTGAGTAGATCCAGGCTAGAGTCATGAAGAGAGGCATGGAGCGACTCATGACACGCAGAAATCTGAGAGAAGGAAGGAAAAGGGCCAGGAGAACAGAGTGAGAAACATCACTGCAACTTCAGGTACCACTCAAGGGCTAGCAGAGCATGGTGACAGCTAAGGCTTCACAGCACAAAGCAGCCGATGTGCAGAGCACGCATGACAGGATCAGTGTCTCACCACGAGGTGAGGCTGATGGGTGTAGAGCACATCACCAGCCTGGAGTGGGAGCTAGAGTTGCAACTGTCATTCAGTGGAAGAGCGGGTGCAAAAACCTGTGTTTCCTGGGGACTGCTCTCAACTGTAGTTGAGCAGTCTTTCCACTGTCCTGTGCCTAGGTCTCTACTTTTTTTCCAGTGCTATTTTTGCCTGTATCAGGTTTGGGTATATGGTCACATCTCAGGAATGCACTCTGTATGTGAAAGTCCCGTACAGACAATCCTTCTCCTGGGAAGCATTCTGCAAGTCATTACATATTCTAAATCCTCCATGCAGGTGCCCTAACAGGGATTATGAACACTAAGGAGATTGCTCCCCCACTGATAGTAGGGACATAAACCATGCCTGAGGGGTAACAAAAGCCCATGCCTCCCAAGCCACAATCATCCTGGAAGCTTTTGAAGCAGCCTGCATACATACATGTCATCCACATAACACGGGTAGGGCATCTGCTGCACATAAACTCCTGTCTTCTTCTCCGTGCCTGTCTGCACTCTGATGATGGCCTGTTCCACCACATCCTGCAGATAGGCAAAGCCTCCCCAAACATAGCGCATGTCCTCAAAGGGGTCAGCACGGGGACCAGGATCCCAGTACCTGCACCAAGGGAACAAGACCCTTCTGTCAGAAATCCTCATCACTGCATCCCCTGTAAGAAATTGTTCATAACGCAGGATGTCACAACTCACCCATCCTTGATCTTGTTAGTCCTTTCCACATTATCAATGTCCATACGTATCTTGTATTTCACATGTTGAGGGAGCTCTATGCTGTTAGGAGCTATTTCAGTGAAGACTATGCCAGCCCAAAACCTCCTTTCATCCAGAAGCTCCAAGGACTTGTTTATAAGACGGACTTCTGTAGCAACAGGCTCCAGTTTGTCCAAGTTGACACACTAGACAGCAACAGATTTGGAAGCGTTTATGAGATATGTTACCAAACCAGAATGTGCTTTGATTATGTTTGGGTGGGAATAAAAAAAAAGGAGAACTCTGCAGTGGTAATGCCATGCCCAAGAAAAGGCTGCAGTGCTGGACTACTTTGCAATGTTTCATGGTAGCCCAGCAAGCTGCTAGAGATGTCATTTTTTCCTGCTTGATGGTCATCCGCCAGTCAAACATATATCACTGAGAAATACCCCAGCAAAGGTATTTTCCAGACAAGAGGTTAGGTAGCATTGCAGTACTAGCTACAAGATCCCATCCAAGCACCAATTTCCATGGACAGTCGTATTTTCTCTGTTACCAATAAACTAGGTCTAATTCAAATCCTCTAAAAATCAGCGGAGAGACCCAAAGGCTTTGGACCAGGCCCCTCACAGGCCAAGGCCTGTTTCTGTTTGCACTCACCTGCCAAGATGATCAAGTAACAAGTAGAACAAATTCCATTATTCACTATGTCTTCCACAGCTTAAAGCAGCTGCTAGATTCACTGCAGTCCCCAGCTAAAGCCCCAGATCGAAATATGAGCTGTTACACTGCTGAGGCAAGCAGGAGCTCTCAGTCGCCCAGTAACAGCAGGGTGGGAAACCACATGCAATGGCCAAAGTGAGAGCTTCAAGAACAAGGCTTACAGTTAGGTTCCTACATCTATATTTAGGCATCTGAAAAAATGGTATTTTCTAACATGCTGTGCACTCAGCCCTACTAAAGCCTGGTCGTTTACAGAAAACGGACTGAGGAACATCTATCTTCCCTTTCCAGGAACGCCCCACTGCACAAGTGGAGACCAAGCTGATGCCCTCCCTGAGCTCCTCGCCCACAGTAGCAGGATCTCACCTCCATGAAGCGGGAGATGGTCTGGATAGCCCGGTCTGTCTCATTGAAGGCGTCCACCCAGGTATACACTGAGCCATTTGCTGTTTCAAAGTCCTCTGGATGGTTTGACAGGAAACTGGCAACATCCTCCACTGTCCAGTTGGAGGCTGGCAAGTGCAGGTCCCAGAGAGCTTTGCCCTTCAGCAGCGTCTGCAGATATTTTGTTTCCAAAGGAGAAACAGTTGTTGAGAATTAACCTTAGATCTCCTCTCTCATCACGAAAACGAGTACTACCGGGGAAAATGCCTTTTAAAAAGGTGCAGGGAAATGCCCTCTGCCATACTGAGAAGATCAGCGTGGCGGGGTCCTTCCTCTTACCCCCCCATTGCAAAGGATCAGCCTCCTGCAGTGTAGCGTGCTTTGCAGGCTAGCTGGCTGCCTCCATGTCCTGCCACTCCTCTCCCAAGGAGAGGGCAGCAGAGAGCCACGCACAGCTCCGTACCCCACACATGCAAACCGGGTCTTGCACCAGCAAAACAGGGAAGAGGGAGATGTGTGTTCAGGAGAAACGCCTTGGGCTGACAGTAGCTGCCAAGCTCTGCTCACCTCTCCCGAACAAACCTCTGCTCCCGGCTAGGATGGAGAGGGGCTGTGGCATGGCTGGAGGCTAAACTGTCACAGTGCTGAGCAGAAATACCAGCACCAGAGCCTGGGTGGCTCTTCTTACATATTTTGCTATTGCGCCATCAGGGCTGGCTGAAGCCCTGTACAGCCATGATGTCCTGCCTCTCTGTTCTCCTGTCTGGGACAGAGGTTTTTTCACCTGGTTTAACTTCTAGCTTTCTGAGGACAGGCTATTGCCCCACTATGTGTATGCACAACGCCCCACACAAGTGCAGTCCAGGTTGAAGCCCCTGGCCTTGGAGCAGAAACCAGTCCTCTGGGCAGACAATATAAGGGCAGGCAGGAGGGGAGCATTAATTGTAAAGGCCACAGTTGAACTAAAGTAGGAGAGAGAAAAAAACCAAAAAAGCCTGCGCAAGAGAGAAAACTGTAAAAATCCTGAACAATAGAAACAGGAAATGGATTTTCTGCCAGAATAAAGAATGAAGTAGAGAGGTGAGGAGCTTCCCCATGCTCTGCTGTTACCAGCAAACCAGAAAGCAATGGGTCTCACAGTTACAAAAACAGCATCATGAACTGGGAAAACTGAACAGGCCAAGCTGGCAGAGGAGAACCTGCAAGAGGGAAATCTGAGCAAACAGGGATCGGCTGCGCTGCACTTTCTTCACATTTGGTCTCCCAAGGTTGGCTCGCACCACCATCCCCAGCAGGAAAGGCACCATGCCTGCAGGGAAGGGGCTCAGCCTCATCATGTTCAGCAGCAGCGTTAAAGCACCTTAACTCCAGGGGCACATGTTGTCCTCCCTGAAGTTAGCAGCTGCATTGGCATCAAGCTGGAAGTGCCAGAGATGGGCAAGCAAAGCACTTTCCTCTCCTTCCGTGGGAAGCAACATGCCAAAAAGATCGCACAACCCAGAAAGTTGGAAGGTGATGACTAGTCACCCAGCAGCATGGCAGCCTCAGTGGCTAACAAACAGCAAAGGACCAGCCTTCCCCTTGAAAGCAGCCACAAGCAGGCAACTCTATGTTTCAGCCTATTCATGTACAAGCGATCTGTTCTGCACCTCTAAACTGAATGGGACATTGCCTGGGAGCTGTCCAGGCACTCACAGAAATCCTCCTGCTTGTGTGAACTGCAACAGGTGACAACAAATGAACCCTTACTACTGTGCCAACATGGAGGAGATGACCAGACTGCTGGGAAGATCAAGAATTAACTACCAGAGCCAGCAGGGTTAACAAGAAGCATAAAACACAAAACCAGAAAAGCCTGTGGCTCATTTAAAAAAAGAAAAAAAAAAAGCAGCAATATTCACTTTTCAAAGGACAGGACTGCAAACCAATATCCAAACCTTGACTTTCTGTCTGCGCACTCTGCAAACAATTCAATTTACAGTTGGTGGCCATGGTTTTCACCTCCCTGATGCCAATATCTACAGAATTAACTTTCATAAAGCCGAGAGGCACAGGAGTGATGAAAATCATGTCTCTGACCCTCCAGTGTATCATCACATTGATGGGGAAGTGCAACAGGGCAGGTCAGAGACTATTCAGCACAGCATTACATTGGGGTAAAAAAGGAATGAACTTTAAGGCTTAAAAGACCTGGGGAGTCTCTGTGTAACAGCTGCACTATGACACCCAACCCGCTGCCTTGCAGAGACAGAAGGAAAAGCTACTGTGCAACTGTTTCTGTTGCACGATCCCAGATTTACTTCACTGTGATTGCAAAGTAAGCAGCATGGGGTGCAAAGATCCACCCCTCAGAGTTGCACCTAAGGGAAGCAACAGTGAACTAAGCCACTTAAGCAGATAATACCCCAGTAATACAGGTCTAACACCTGGCACAATGCTCCAGGGAGCCAACAGGCTAGCAGAAAGCATGTCAAATCTGAACAAGACTCCCAGCACCTTCTCATGCTCTAGTATGCATGGCATGTTACGAAGTGATCAGCCAGATGGTGATACTTGCTCTTCTCCCATGAGCACCCAGGTATTACTAAATTAAGCATACCATGCAACTCCAAATTAAGTTTTTACAAGGTTTGTGCCAGATTACTGCCAGGCATCTAGGTTCAGCTGAAGCACAGTAATCAGTTAATTCCTACGGTACCCAATGGGGCCCAAGGCCACCCAGCACCTTCCAGGATCTGACCTAGGTATATGACCACTCACTTTGCGGCCATCATGAGAGCACTGTGTTGTGGAGAAGTGCACAGCACAGGGAGCTGAACATGTCACCAATCCCACACATCTCCAGTTTACAGAAATACCCCAAGTCAGATACTCATACCACATTAGGGCAACACTGTGCCCATTTCTCCACACAGGCAGATTAGAAACGGGTGTTAAACACACACTCCTCTTGTTTGCAGCGGATTGTTACTTGAAGGAAGAAATGCCAAGCATAATGCAAGATTGGTACAATCACAGCGTGTTTCAAGAAGGGGTCCCATCCATACTATTTATCTGCCTAGCTCTGTACTGAAGTACCATTTAACATAAACATTTCTTCACTTATTGCAGAAGACAACAGTGGTGGTTCTAGCAAGGACAGCATACTGACCCGAATGAGATCCATTTCCTGACTACTTTCCATAAACGTCCATATCTTCGGACTTATCTCCTCCCACATCCCCCCGAGGTCACGAAACACACCCAGCTCCTGGAATGTCCTGTTCACCTGTCAGCAAAGAGGAGAGGAAGGTTACTTCCAAGAGCTGGCTGAGATCCACTGCAGACTGAGAGGGTGCATTGACCTGTCAAGCAAAGTACTGAGTGTTGCTTATATTCAAACAGCAGCTCAGCTTCTGCAGGGACCAAAGTAGGGAAAATCAAGTGCACTTGGAAGGAAAACAACAACAGGGAGTGTGGATGCCTGTGGCTAAGCACTGCCTTTCAAGGCTTGGTGGAAAATGACTCTGCCTTGGAGACGAAGGGCACGCAGAGGCAGCCCCTCCCCATGTGCTAGAAGAGTCTTGCTGAGGAAGCTTGGGGAATTACAGAGCACATTAGGTAACCCACAACCGGAAATGATTAAGGATCTGCTGACCAGCCTGCAGTGGAGGAGACGAAGGACACCTGAAGGCTTATCAAGGTCTTCCCCACTCCTATATCGCACATCTGAGATGCAAAGCCTGTGGATAATCAAAAGGCACCAGGGAAAACTTCCAGCCAAGTCCAGGAAAAAAGTTCAGCCTGGCCTTTTCTCCTTGAGCCTTCAACAGCAAGTGCATGGGAGGTGAGATACTAGGGAGGCTGTGCTTTGCAGGCAATCCTTTCTAGGCTTGTGTTTGGGCCCAATTTAACATAGAGAAGCTAAGCTGAACAGCCAGCGGACATACCTCATTCTACATACCAAAGGATAGGGCTAGAGTTACCTCAGTCATGACCTTCCTTATGGCTGGTGTGTCTGGAGTGTACAAGATCTTCCCAATCAGCAAGGGTTTCAAAGCCCTCCAGATAATCCTGGAAAGCGGGCTGGATTCCAGGTTCTTCATCAGCTCATTGCAGTAGGGTGCTGAGGAGGAGAGGACAAGGATGAGTGGCTAAACAGCACAGTGACAACTGCAGAACGCATATGCCCCACTTGTGTGGGCTTCAAGGACAATTACAGCTGAAAGCACAGCATTCGTCAGACAATAAAAACCCTGCTTTATTGCAAAGTCCCCAAAAAAGGGACAAAAAGTCCCTTTGAGTCCAAGCCTCCATGGTCTGCCCAGCAAACATGGAACACCCAGGTAGCCTCCAGCATTAAGAGCCACACTGCTAGTTCTGCACTGCTCCCACAGCTCCACTGCACGGCACGAGCAAATTTGTCCAGAAAAGGCCAGATTTCCAAAGGCTGCACCTGACTGTGCTCCCTTTCCCCCTGAACGAGGTCCACTACGTAGCCTTCTCTGGACGCTACACAAGGCCCTTGGGAATCCCTTGCATGTTGGTATCTTCACTGGCCTTAAGGGCATGTGCAGGAGGCAGCACATGCATGCCTCTCTGAAACAGTGGAAGGTATTCTGTCCCTCAGGACCACCTGCTTTTATCTGTGGAAGTTTGGGAAACACTAGTGATGACAACCATGAAGTAGATGGGACCTTAGGCCATGCCAGGGTTACACTTACTTGTGGAGTTATCATAGAAGTTAGTTACATCATCTTCAGTGCTGTTGCCTCCAAACAGTGCTTTGTAATTGTTATCCTCGTACCAGTTAAGGGATTTAATTTTGAGCCCTCCACCTTCGGGATGGCCACACACAATGCGCGACACAGCCTGATAGATCTGTGTAGAGGAGTTTGAGGCATTCACGTTGGTCAGGAACATCACCTCTTGCCTCATGTCGCTCCAGCTCTTCATGCTCAGCAACTAGAGGGGGAGGTGGGAGAAGAGAGTGGAAGCAGGAATAGGAGAGCATTAGCAAAAGGAGAAGATCTTGCCACTCTCCTTCAAATCACAGATCTGTTTTTGAACAGGCGAGAATCCCCTTGAATGCAACATGAACAGTAAATACCAGGGAAAGCACATTTCCCCCTGCCACAGTGGGAGAATGTAGAGGGAAGTCTCTTCTGTGCATGCACAAGGAATCTGCCCTTGTCAAGCTCTTTACTCTTAAGCTTTCTCCTCCAGTGCAGTGGGTGGTTCCTCCTCTCTCTGCCCTCTCACATGGAAGCCACTTCTCCTCCTGGTTGCACAATGGCTTACATTCTAGGGGAGCCCACTCACACCAGGTGGGGTAGGGTGCATTGAGTCTGAAGAGGGAGTAAGGAACAACACAAACTGAGTGCAGCTCATGGGACACAGGCTGGATAAGCTGCAGGCCCCAGCAGTGTCACCTGGCACAATTCCACGAAGGTCAGCAAGCCTCCACTGATTTACACCGGGCAGCCAGTTTGACCTCCTAGATCAGTATCGCTTGTCCCTGCCCCAGTACCTCCCTGCCCTGTTGTCAATAGCATTCCCAGAAAACCCTTGAAAACAAGCCCAGCTGCATCCCGGAGCGTGATCACAGCATGAGCTGTGCATTCAGCCAGCCACCACAAGGAGCATTCTCCTGTCCAGTCGGCCTGACACCAGGCTCGAGGTGACAATGCACAACTGGCCAGTACGATGGTACCTCCAGACTCATTTGTCTGTCATAACCACCTACCTGCAATATGTCATGAACAAAAGAACCATGTGCTCAGCCTGAGACACTCACTGCATTAATGTCTCTGTACTCAGAGGCATAGCCAAGCTCTCCACAATGGAAAAAGCAATGCACCTCCGTGAGCACTGGTTTCACGCTACACTCGAGCATTGCTCTCAGACTCCCTGTCTGGAGATGCAAGAACATCAGCAGAGGTGCGTCCATACAGACTAGAATTCTGTTTATCTCAGTAACCTCTGTGATGGTGACAATAAGTGGATGTTAGGAAAAAATAAGGCAAGGGCAAGAATGTAGGATACTTCCCCCAAGTAATCTTCCAGCTTCCGTTTATTTTCAGCTCAGGGAACTTCTATTTCCTAACCCTCAATTAATTTCTTCCATGGTAAACTCCTACAGTTTTGAACATCCACAAGTATTTAACATGTAACATACCACTGGAAAGAACCTCGTCTCCTCTCTCCTTAACTTGGCTATGGTTAGCTCCATTTGGTGCCATGTTTTTTGCACTGGAAGGGATATTGAACTTTCAATCCCTATCTCTTTTTTCTGGGCCATTCAGCTCTATAGACCTCTGTCATATACCCAACTCATCTCTTTTCCAAGCTGACAAGTCCCAGCCTACTCTCATGTCCTTCGTGTGTGAAAGTCATTCCACTTCTAAATGTCCTAATTGCCCTTCTCTGAACTTTTTCGAGTTCTGCTACACCTTTTTGGAGAGGAAGGGCCTAGATCTGTATTCCACATCAAACAGAAGGGCAATCCACAGTTTTATATAGTCACAGTAACATCTTACAGCTGGTTCTCTACCCCTTTTTAAATCTTTCCTAGCATTTGATCTGATTTTTTTGACTGCTCCTGAAATATCAGGTGATGTTAACCTCGATGTTCTTGCTGTGCTGCCCAGAACAGCAACAGGCACTAATAAGGGCAAGCAGACCTGCTGAGACACCTATTTGTAACTGCTCATCAACTGCATCTCAGAAACAATTTTAGATACTGTGGCCCAACCGCCCTGTTCTCAGAGACAATAACAGAGTTAGTCAAAGACCATCTGCCAGTTTTGAGCACTGTATATTGGTTTTGTCACCTTTGTTTAAATAAAATGCAGATAATCAAAGCCTAGGACAGCTGGCAAAGCCAGCCAGCAACAATGCAGAAAGCAACAGTGTGCTGGATGTGCTGGAACAATTCAATTCAGATTCACCCAAGGAAAGCACACCCAGAGTCTCTGGCCTTACACTGGGAGGCAAACCTGACCCTTTGTGTTCATCTGTAGCACTGTGCATGTGCCAACATCTTGACAAAAATTCTTCATGCTAAACACCAGTCACATACACAAGGAGCCTCTATTTTTAGCTGCCTGAAAACACATGACACGTTGATATGATGGAAGACAGCTGTAAGAACAGCTAAAGCCTAGGGATTCAGTACATGTGTCCAGAGCGACTGCTTCAAGTGTACCTTCATTTCCTCACTACTCACTGCTGCCTTTGTCTGCACCCTGCTGCCACTCAATCTGGCTCCACAGGTTCAGGGTGACTGACAGGACACGAGCATCATGTGACATGAATGAAAAAAATGTCACACAACAGCTTTTGTTGATTACATATGCTTATGTGGATTTTTGGATTTGATGATTCCTTACCCAAAAGGCCAAGGCTGCATTTCAGGTGCGATCGTCTGAGTGTCCAATTCAAAGGACCCCTTGGGGAGTTTTTGATACCATAGGTAAACCAGCAGATTTTCCTCAGCAAAAAAGTCAACTGCTTTAGCTAAAGTACCATAAACTCCCTAACATGAGCAAAGGTACCCAAATAGGAAGTGCAGCTAATTCCCACGGGCATATGAGGTGTTAGCCATCTTGCAGAGGGATTGCATTAGTAAATACACTTTTACACATAATTTTAAAACAGTTTGAGCAAGGAGCTTTGTTTCATCTTTGGCACCAGCAACTTTACTATTAACATGCAGAGCTGCTCTGTTCACACCACTGGAAGCAAGTACCTCATGTGTGAAGGGTTACTGAGCTATTTCTTCTCCCAGACGTCAGACCTGGCTCCGTTGTGTTTCTTAATAGTTGCCCTTGCTCTCGGTATTTGATGTGCTCTCCTAGGTTGATTTAAAGAGCCCAGGGACACAGATCCAATCAATCCCCATACTCCGAGACAAAAGTTTTGTTCAGACCATTCTCTAATTAAAATTCTTTGCTAGAAAGGCTCCTAGACATGGCACAAACAATAGTTCTCTCCACCCCCTCAAGCTGCTGCCCTGCGAAACAAGGGAACAAGTCCCTCCTTTTCACACAGAAATCAGCCTGCCAGACAATAAGAAGTAACTTTCGGTCAAGCCATCTGGAGCAGCTCATGCTGTACGCAGAGGAAAAAGCTGCCTTTGTTTGCACAGCAACAGGGCAGAATAAAAGGTAGTCCTACCCAAAACAGCTGCCAAGCAAAAGGCACATTACCCTGGGACATTTTCAGCCACATCAGCAAACCGAGTATCACATGGTTTCAATTATTTTTATCCCAGACAAGAAAAAAAGGCAAGCTTAAGTGATGTAACGGGAAACAGCTGTAATCAAACTCTGAAGGGCAGCCTCCCTGCTAGCAGCAAGAGCTCTGCCACGGTCTTAACCGAAGCTGATCCTGGAATCATGTTAATTTCACTGTAAATGGGACCAGGCGGCAGGCTGTGGGACTCGGGGAGGGGTGCGTGCCAGGAATTGTTGGCTGGCATGGAATTGGCTCCCGGCAGCTGCCCCTCCGTGGGAGTGGAGCGAATGCTAACCTGAAGTGACCCGTTCTTGTGCGTGCTCTCAGAGGTTACTGCCGTTCACGGCTCTCAGCCCTCTCGCTCCAGCGCAAAGGCGGAAGACTAGCAAAGGGGAGGAGGATGAGGCAGCATTGTTTAGTTTAGATGGTTGTGATTTCTGCTTCAGGGAGAGAATGTTTTTGCCTAGTAGCAGTACTTCAAAGTCAGAGCCAGCCAAAAAGCAACTAAGTTAAGTTTTTGGCTCAAACCTCCCCCCATTTTTTGACTTCTGACTCATGCTAGGCATGCAGGGCTTTCTTCTTAATCCATCATTTCACCTGCAAAAACAAATACTTGCCATCTCTATAATGTCACTTTGCCTGGGCAAATTGTTATTCATGTTTTGCCAGAGCTTTCCTCAGCCAGTGTTGCGATGCCATTGCACTTAGTGCCCCACAAGGACCAGAAAACAACCTCTGCCCCAAAAAGCTAGTTAGACAAAAAGCAAACAGTAGCCTATAGTTACTAATTTAGATTAGAACAGCCACAACATCTCTTCTACATGCCATACCCTCACCACACCCAGAGACCAGTAGATACAACCAAGTGGTTGGCAACTGAGTGAAAAAAATAGAAAGAAGACAAACCTCCACATGCAGTTTGAAAGGCACTGCGAGGCAGCAGATATATTATTGCAAGCCCAACAACTGTGCCACTGCTAAGGCGGCAAACCCCACAGAAAATGTCTCAATTCCTGCTCCTCCCATGACGACCCAATCTTTAGCCACACATCTGATAAACTCCTATTGTGTTTGTAACAAAGTGCCAAGGGGTTGCAAAGTGTGTGCTGCCTCTACTGACAAAGGGAGAACTGCTGTAGTACGGGGGAAGTTTCAAAACAAGCCAGGGATTTGACTTTGAGTTGTCCCAAGGAGACTCGGTGCTTCTTGTACTGGATTGCAGGACAAGAGAGCAACCACGGTGATGTGTCCTCCTGACACAAAGGCACTCCTTACCTCTTTAAAAAGCTTCCCAAGGCTCTCTCTCAAAGCTTCCACAGTTTCTGACAGATCCTCCAAGGAGGAATTGAAAGAAAGTCGTCTCTGCAGGAAGAGAGAAAAGGAAACCAGAAATCACTGCAAGGCACCAGTGAAGAAATTAAAATTCTTGTAAACATTCTTGTAAAGAGTAGTAAGGACTCTTTACATGGCAAAGTGTTTGATAGGGAAGGGAGAGCTGGTTTTCTGTGCAACCTGGAGCTTAAAATACCCTAGGCTTCAGCACCCCATAACATGATGGTGACACCCCTTTCCTTCCTCACAGGTTAGGTACACAGATGCCACAACCAGAACATCCCAGTAAAATGCTATATGCACGCACGTACACTTACAGTGCCAAGGATGGCTTGCATTCCAGGTCACAAAACAAGCACAGCCTACAGGATAGCACGTGGACAGACCTGAAATCCTGCAAGCCAGTGCTAAGAAGGGGATGCAAAGTCTGTACAAGGGAGGAAAAGACCAGTTGGTAGACACAAGCTTTCAGTGGGACTCCAAAGATCCCAGCTCAGATATGGAGAACTCCTGCTGCAGTGTACATCATATTCATCACTCAAGTCCTCCTACCAGGCCTTGACGTTCTTTACCTAAACCAAAGGTGTATTTTAAAACAACCAGCTTCCATGAAACAGCTGACACTCACCATCATCACAGGGGAAAGACTGACAGATTTCCTGAAGTGGAAGGCATAGCTTTCAGGAAAGTATTTGCTCTAGCTGGGGGTCACACTGAAGACAACTCCTTGTTTCCAGTTGCTCTACACGTAACTGGTGGGCCTGGGGTTTGGTTTGTTGGATTCTTTTTCCCTTCTGTTCACTTATCTGGATTATCTTGCATTGGAAACATTTGGACACAATCCTTGTTTCAAGGGAATGAAGATTAAAATAACTTCTTAAGATTTCACATTAGCAGCTACACGTTGCAGCATTTGAAAGCATGCTAAAGTTACAGCATTGTGACACAGAGAAGACCAGCCAGGGCCGTTGATATTGGCACACTTTTGGGCTGAAGGTTTTCATCTTCACATCTTTCCTGGGTAACTTCTGGAAGCAAACTCTAGAGGCTTTCACTTCTTCTAGTTGATTTGCTGGAGGGTGATAAGACCTGGTCAGTGCCAGCTGGTGTAAGTGGGCACTGTTCCACTCATCTGTTGGGGCATTTAAGACACAGCTAACTTTTCTGAGTGCACAGCTAGTGCCTGTTCCAAAGCCAGCTGCAAATTCAGGGAGGGTGTCTCTAACCTCTATGGATTTCTACTAAGAACAGTCCTTCAGGTTCAGGTAAAGCAAAATACATCACTAGGGCTAGAAGAAAAGCAGTTCAAATTCCCTACAGGCTAAGATCTTCAAGACATATTTAAAGAAATATAGTCAGCAAATATCAAAGCTACATAGCTGCACTACCACTTTAGCAACAAGACGAGATAAAAAGTCCTAGGTTCATGCGTAACAGTAGATGTGCTTGTTCTGTTCCATGTACCTCATCAAGCTCTACACACATTTGTGTTGTTTACTCTATTCAGAGGTGATTCAGGGACAGGGTAGATGAAGAGTTTTCTGATGATATGAATTCGTTCACAACAGTGAAAAGTCAAAAGCCAATTGCAAAGGATTAGTGAAAGGCCTCGTGCTGACACACTGTTATAAAGTGCCAGACAGAATTCAGTGCTGCAAAGTAAAGTACGTAGGGAAAAGACAGTTCTACCTTAAGATACCCTTTCATGGCTCTCAACTAGCTACTCCTACTCAGAAAGGGAGATCTTAGAATTACAGTGGTAAGACAGATCAACACCAATATAAATCCACAGTGCAATCCTGGTTCTCAAGTACTGTGTGCAGTTTTGGGTCCTCCATCTCTGAAGGAACAGAAGTACAGAAAAAGGCCACAAGTATGATTCAAGATAAGAATGGCTTCTTAAGGAAGAACAATAGACCATAGTTCTTCCAGTGGGACCCGTAATGACAAATAGAGGTTATGACAGAGGTCTGTACAAGTGGGATGGAGAATAGGAACAGGGAAATGATTGCTCACTGTTCCTCGTCATTCAGGACTAGAGGGCTTCCAGTGAAAAGATCAATTTAAAACAAACTAAAGGAGCTACTTCACACACAACTTAGTAAAAATGGGAGAAATTCAGTAGATACTATGCAATGCTGAAGGTACTGAAAGTTAATGTGGGTTTGAGAAAGGCTTAGAAGAATTCATTAAAGGAAAAAAGCTTACCAAGTGTTATTAAACACCAACATCCCAGCTGTAGCTGAGAAAGTCTGAGTTGCAAGCTGCTGAAGAACAGAAGTTACATCAAAGAAATGTTACTATATACTTGCCCCATGCCTCCATTCTTTCTCATGCTTCCATTATGGGCCACAGCTGGACTAGCACTTGGGGGACACTGAGCTGAACAGAACTTTGGTCTGACCCAGTACTCAAGTCTTAGGTGATTCAAGGAGTTTGCAAACCTTACCCTGAAATGGGAGGAGAACCCACCTATCCTTTCACACCCCACCACGCTCACCTTTCTTCCCTAACAAATGCACAGCACTCCAAGTTGATTTCTCACCAGAACTTGCAATACCATTGCTATGGAGGCAACTTTGCTTTCCTTACCACCACCCTTTGCACCCTAAAGCCCACGCAGGAAGCCTCTCACAAGTCGTATCTCCAGAGACAATGACAAAAATCAGTCACAAGTAGCCAGTCATCTTTGTACAGATGAGCATGTCACGAATTTGCCTGGAAAATAACTCTTTGCAGTGGCTCATTAAGTATTTCATTACATTCATAAGAGCCCTCTAGATTCAGGGCAGCTCCAGTAAGATTGGTCCCACTGTGAGAGCATCTTTTGTAGGTGTCTGCACTACCACTTCTGGGAGCAGCAGGGGGGAAGGCAGTGACCCGTTTTCTGGTGAAATGCTGCAAAAACATCACCTGTTCTTTCTAGGCACACTGGGGAAAGACAAAGTTCTAGCAGGTTTTGAACAGAGCTACCCTGTACAATTACTGTGTTAGTGGCTGGCAAGTCATGCTTTCATCTAGTCGTATCTTTTCAAGAAGCCAACACCATAATACTCTTGAGGTACAGACTGCACTGAGCAGACTCTGTGTGCTTGTATGTGCATGCTACAAGACTCAAAAGAAAGACAAATACTTGAGATGACTAGAGTTGACTGCACAGTCAAGACAAGCCTTGAATAAGTCCACATGTCAACTCCTGCTAGAAGGGATGGACAACTGTTTCTTTAACATGCAGGAGGATGCATGAGTTTGAAGCGTTGGGAGGTCATAAGAAAATTCAGCCACTGTCAGCTAACTGTTTCTGCTTAGTAAGACCACTCTGACATGTTTGCTTTGAAACAGTTATTACAACTTCATACTGATCTTAGCAGAAACTTTACACTGAACTTTGCAGAAAAATCATGTGCTTTAAGCTTCTGCTTTTGTTTCCTGGGAGTGGAAGTCCCAAAGTACAGCTGCTTAAAGGCATGATATCATTGTGCTTGACTGAAAACACTCTCAAAAGAGCAAGGAAAGCCACAAGTTCAGTTGCAGCATGTATTTACATTAAGATACCTTTTCTAAAGCAATCTTTTAACTGGAATGCATTTATTATTCAATGCTTAGTTCATGCTGACCATATGACAAAAACCCCACCCGTATTACAGAAGGAGAAAAGACAATCGGATTTTCATGTGCTCACCCACACTCCTTCAATGACCACTACAGTACACAAGCCACAACATATTTATGGCTTACTACAGACCCACACCACTGGAAGTGAGTGTGGCAAAGCCATTCTTAGGCAGCACTGCAGAGATGAAATCCCACAGGACCAATTTGAATTGTCTTTGTCATTTAAGCTTCACCCCAAATCATTTTCAAAACAGGGGACATTTGCAGAGGGAAAGCTGTCCCACAGACAGGTATTTTTATGATATAAGACAGTCCCCACCCCTCACAACACCAGTCCAGTGGGACACGTCTGACTTACTGCCAATTGCTCTTACTAATCAGGGGTGCCTGTAACCTTTCCCAAACTGTGTAGTTCTTCCATGGGACAACTGCTATCCTAGCACAGGGAGAAAGCTGAAAAGGAAATTTGTGTGCATGCAATCAGAGGTACTGTTTTTGCTGTTGTTCTCAAACCAGCTTCTCCTGCCTCACAGTCTCATGGAATACACCCAGTGCAAGGCAAACCTCAAGAAGAGGAGATGCATCCACAAGGAGCTTGTACAAGATGTCCTACACCATGCAGTACTTATTGTTGGCCAAAAGGCTTCAGAGAATGGATGAAGATTAAGACGTGGGTCCTGGAAAAGGGAATTTGACTTTTTGAAACACTTGTTGCTTCTACTGGAGTGAATACTCAGTCAAGACAGCAAGCTGATCCCCTGCCTCAGTGCTGTGTGATCACTTCTTGATATTCTGCTGGGTTTTGATCTAAACAGCCTTCCCCAAACAGGTTCTTACATAAGAAAGAATAAGGAGACACACTTTAACCTCCCTACCATGCCTCTATGTCCTTGGCTCTGTTTTCTCATCCTACAGAGCAGGCTAAATCGAAGTCACACAAAGGATCAGTGGCAGAGCTAGAAATCCTACTGAAAAATTTTAATTAGAAGTCCTTCTTTGTCTTAACCTTACTACTGCACTTCAGGAGACACTCAAGCTGTTCTGGATAGAACTGTGTAAAGAAAAGTGTTTATTTTTTGCCTTTCTTTTTAAAAAAACCCTTCCTTAACAGCGCTATGACATTTAGAGCTCATGCATTTCACCATGCATGCACTTAAATTTCCTTTTTTAAACTGTGCTCTGTCCATAATTTGCTAATAATTACTGTTTTGTTGCGAGTTACCAAGAACACTTACAGTTTCCCTCAGACTGCAAATGCACAAACACTTCAAGCTGGCAGAGGCAGGTGTTGATGTCAGGGTGATCTCAGCCCACACACATGCACACTGACCACTGGGTTCTCAATCTTGCACCCTCCCCTCCATGTTTCAGCACAAGTGTTTGTGTAAGCACACAATCAGGTCACTCACTTTTAATCTGGATCAATTCCGTGACGTAATTTCCCCCATTGTCTTGCAGAGGCAACAACAAACATGAATGGACAGGGGCAGGAACAAGCAGGTGGATGCTGACCTGAGACTTCTGGATTAAGATAGCTCAAGAAACTATAGCCACTCTACTGCCCAGATACTTGAGTAGCAAAACCTCCTGTTTTACTATTCAAGCCCTTGGTGTTGAATTTACACAGTTCTTGCACACAGTTGCAAGTCCTTTTCACCCCAATTGTATTGGCCTTATCATATTAAGATGCTGCCTCTCCATAAATCACAGAATGCTGCAACCAGTGGAGCCCAGGTCCCATTACATTAGCCAAAAACCTGCCTCTGAATTGCTGCTGTACCTGAATTTGATTTGACCCTTACTTTTACTTACTGAAATACCATGCTGTGAAGCCCATCAAGGGAAATAAGCAAAAAAATTAAAAATAAATCTCTAGCCATATTGTTGGCATTGGTTTACAGAGTCTGTAGTAAATATGGCACATGCTATCTTCAGTGTGTATGTCCAAGATTTGACCCACAGTGCCTTTAATTACAAGCTACGTCAAAAGCCTCCTGTGTTCATGAACAGAAAGTTCCCTCTTTGTTCAAACATGTTACTGCAGGTCAAGGCACTTCTTAGCCTTTAAAGACACAAAGTTTCAAACGTGTTGGTCCTGATCCTAGAGTTAATTTATTCATCTTGCCTGGCCCTGTTGAAGCCAGTTGGTTTTTATTTCACTCACTGATGCATTACAGCAGCTTAACTAGAGGGTAGCCTGTGACATTTTTCCCAGGAAAACTGTGGACCTTTACAAGACAGCATACAATACACAGCAGGTTTAGAACTGCTGGCTTCTGGACTCAAGCTTTTTTTCCTTTGAAGCCAAGGTCATGAGCTAGCTTCTCAGAAGTCCCCCAAAATTGCACATTACGTCTTAATCTAGTTTGCTACTGCCAAGTGGCACAAAGTGGCTTATGACTACTTTCTTTCACCAACAAACAATATAGATGTAACAACACAGGTACAGTTAGTACCAGCTTCTGTCAGCTTCTGTACAGCTGCACAGACTTCCATAAATGAGAGAAGCAAGACTGAGTCTCCAGAGGGCCCAGGAGACCAATACTGAGTTGTACTATAGCTGGCTATTTTCATCCCCTTCAGTCCCCAAAATGATTTTAAGTAAATACATGCATATACATCTAACTGAACACAAGAAACTGCTTACAGCCATTCTTTTTCAAACAGCCCATCTTTGTTATGGGGACAATTTTAGTGCTGTTACCTCATCTCTTAACACTTATGATTATCTTGCTCTTCCAGCGGGAAAGAAAAAATGCAGATGGAGGGCACGTGGAAAACAGATGATGAGCTGTGGAGAGAAGTAACTGACCACTATGTACTGCGCAGAAGAGTAATATGATTCCAGTACTTGATAATGACCCTCTTTGACTGGGGACAAAGCCAAGCAAGTGGTACATGACTTTCAGTCCTGACAGGCTCATCAAATCTGGAAACTCACACAGCCAAAGTGTTTATTTCTTCCACAGCACACAATGGAGTGTTTGTTTTAGTGGGTAACAGAGTGGGTTCTGTGGTCCCTTCTCTCTACTGATATTTCCAGCACTAACTTCCTCAAACTTTTGTATATTACCAGATATTGCAGACTTATAACGAAGCATCACTGGGTTTCCCTACATAAACAGCTAAGTCAGCTGCAGTCTCCAATCACGCCCTAAATAATGTATTTTCCTGAAGTTCAATGAATTCTTGCTTCGAAACCCTTTCAGTTGGTCAATCTGTGAAACAGGGCTTTAAAACTTGACTCTGCTTTGTATGAATTAAACCTGCTCAAAGGTTGTGGCTTGCCACTGGCTAGAAACTTCAGTTTCTAGGGAAAAGCATATAAGTCTCCTTTCATGTAAGACACAAAATTTGTTATCACCTAGACAAAATTAACCACTCATAATATTTCCAGATAGAGGTAAGAGGGCATCCTTCTCTACAGGTTGCACAGCACTCAGTGGCCCCATGGTAAGGGCAGAGGGTGATGGTTTCAGCACTCGGCACAGGCCAGTCTAACATCTGGGTTCATTCCAGCCAAGACACAACATCTGACCAAAACACAGACAACCAAGAGCCTATTTCTTACTATGCAGCATAAATACTTTCATCTTGACAAAGTGCACTGCAGACCACACACATTTATGCTCCGCAAGTGCCACACTGCAACAGGAAGGGTAAGAATGACAGGAAGAAGCCATGTTGTTCATGCTCCAGTGATAAAGACCATCCTTCTTTTTTCTTACTGCCAATGAACAGTTCACTCTGGAAATCCAGGCATGAGTTCCTAGACTGAAAGCCCTAGAAAATGTCACTGTGTCAACGATAGCCTCTCACAGGTGGGACCAGCATACTCACCTGAAGGGGCTTCAAAGGATTCAGGTTAGCACGGAAGGCTTTTTCAGCTGCATGGAGTTTTCCCTTTGGCAAGGTGCAAATGTAGGCTTCAGAGTCCATGGCCACCGTCTGATTTTGGATTGTAAGAAATTCAGACAGTGTTGAGCTATTACAGAGATCTCGCAGTCGCATTCGGTAACCAGACACAATGACCTGGAAAAGCGGGGAAAGCATGTAAGTCTCCTTTCACGTAAGATTTATAGCACAAAATTTGTTATCACCTAGACAAAATTAATCACTCGTAACATTTCCAGATAGAGGTAAGAGGGCATCCTTCTCTACAGGTTGCACAGCCCTGACCCATGCGCAACTCAATTCCAAGAAAAACGTTTCCCTGCTGAGTACATGGAGAAATCCTGGGGGAGGCAGGCCTCTCTCCACTTCTTCACAAACATGCACAAAGCAGCAGCGATCTGGTCCTCCACAGCAGCCATTTCCTCCAACCAAGGGTACACGCATTGCCTAATCTTCAGTCTTCTGGGAACTGAGCCACAGAGACAAAACAAGGCTTGCAACCAGACTCAAGTCTGGCAAATGTATGTGAAGGGCAAGAGACTTATGTCCCAAACTCTTTAGATGTATCTGCCAGACAAGTTTTCTGTGCTGTTCTGGATCAGGACCACCTTGTCCCTTAGCTCTGAAGTATCTACTAACTGCTGAGCAAAACATTTTGCAGTGTTTTGGGGTAGATAATGTGAAAAAAAAAATTTTACTGGCTGCAACAAACAAGAGATAAGATCCTGGAGTCTTCTTTCACAGATGTAATTTTACTTAAGGTGATGGTTTGCTTGTCAAGAATGTTTCCTAATCCACCTTATTAAAGAAATGCATAAAATCCATCTGAATTATCACCAGTCCCTTTCAGACCTGATAGCCTAGTTTCTTTCAATAAGGTCAGTTACAGGATTTAGGTTTGCTGAACAACAAACAGGTACATGTCAAACAGGTGCATACTTCATAAAGGTGATAAACACAAGGAAAATCCAAAGTCTTCCATTGGAAAGAATTTTCTGTTTGCCTTGGGGCTAGACAGAGGCAACAATTTTATTGTAAACGCACAGGTAACAGCTTTACACTTCATTTCTTCTTTCTGTTCTTTTGTAATACCCAGCATGCATTGCCCAACTTCCAGCAATAAATAAAGAGGATAGATCTAAATCCCAGAAGAGTTAACAGTTCCCAAATCACACTGGTAAGTCTGAAAATCTTCTCATCTCTCAAAACCAAAAGGGCATCAATAATCCAGGGGAAAAAGCACACTATGTTCAGAAAACAAGCAGACGGAACTTACAGGAGAGCGAAAAGATTTATAATGCAATACCTGTGCAAACCTTTAACTTTAGTCTGCACCCATATGCCAAAAATAGGATGTTTCCATGCTGCATGCTCAGCTGAATAAATCGGATAGCTCTCTTTCTGAGCACACCTGCCACTGTTGGCGAAACACAAGGTTGAGCCATTCTGCCCCAGGAAGCAACATGCCCATCAAGACAAGGCTTTGGTCATTTTTATGTATTTGCACTGTATTCAGTATGCTGGATACATGACCCTGCTTGGCATGTGGGAGTACTGTCACTACAGTAACACCAGTGAGCAACAGTCCCATCTCCTTGGTGATTTCAGTTCCTTACTCGCTTGCAAATCCTAACTTTTGGGCTTGTTGAACAACCACAGGACACTAACAGACTGCAGAAGAAGGCTGTATGTGCTGTGAGAGGTTTGCATACTCTAAATAGGCCCTTCTATATGACCTTGTGAATGAAGCTGTGACCCACTCATACAGTCAGAGACCAAACAACTAATGCCTATTAATACAGCAGTCACCGTGCAGCTCAGTAGTGAGGTCAGATGTCCACGCCAGATCTCCAGCAAAATCAAAGGGGTCCATTTTGTGAGTCAGACAAAGTCATCCTGCAGGAAGAGAGTGCTCTGCCTCTCAGTTATTATCTGTATTAGAAAAGTGCTCAAAGAAAGATTTGGTGGGCCGCTGCGCTCCTCTGCAGCTTCCTGCCTTGTTGCTTTGATTAGCTCTTCCTGCCATCCCAGAGCACAAACCACTGTTATGACTAAACAGCATCATTCCCGGTGTACTGGCAAAATCAGCACAAGAATTCCACATGCAAGAACAAAGCTTAAAGCATTCAAGGAAAAACTAGCCAACTGATTACCCCTTCACCACCCTTCAGACACCTTATGTAGGTTAAAGCTAGGCTTTTCTTACCCTTCCACTGGCTTTGCCATAGACAACCGATATAATATGGCAGACATGCAACATAAGGGCAGAGCTAGCTTTTTGGCTCTTGGAAAAATCTTTCTGCCTTTCCACCAGCTTAGGGAGAACAACTGTGTTGTTGCTGAAGCCTTCTGGTTATCCTTGCAGAACCATCTGTAGCACGATTCTGTTTTAACCTAGCATGAATTTCAGGCAAATTAGTTTCAAGTAAAGTAAAACTTGCAGCCTGAAATGGGTAAGAATTTTTTTTCCACTTTACTTTTTTTAGTAGAACATATCTTTAACTTGTAGGATTAATTATCAAACTGCACTAAAACAGATGGCTTGATAGAATTCACTAAAGAACCAGACAATGTGTGCGAAGGGGGACAGCATTTGTAACTACGTGAAAACAGAGTCTGAAAGAACTATTCATCAACTCCACTTCAAAGAAAAGATCTGATCTGAAGTTGGGAAGCAGAATAGATTTCCTCCTCCTTTTGCACTTCACCTTTTGCACTGCCTTAAGAGGACCATAGGTCTTCCTTTGAAGTCTGAAGCAACCAATTCTAACTTCTGCATTAGAAAGGAAGCTGGTGGACTAATTCATCCAGCCTAGCAAAACACATGTTCTGAGCTTGACAATGGCAGACAGCCATCCCAAGACAGGGCTCTAGCCCACTGTCACCACTATCTATGCTTACAAACGCAATCATGGGAGCACCCAGGAGTTTCACTTGACATCAGGACTCTCTTTGTACTACATAATATACAAGTTTACTGTCTGTCTTGAAGAGTTGGCCACAAACTGAAAAGCATTCCTCCTTCCACTGCACAGGAATCTAAGGCAGAGCAACACACAGAAACCCTACTCCAGTCCATGCTGAGTGACCAACCAACCACCCCATTTTTATTTATAATCAAAGTAAAACAATTTGAACAGCACTAGCAACCTAATCAATGTTTTACTTGGGTTAAAAAAAAAAAAACCACCACCAACAAAAAACAAAACAAAACCAACAAAAAACAGGAAAGAAGAAATTTAATTTAGCCTGAAGGGTACTAGGCTATTTTCTTCTGCAAATCAAAAAAATTGCATGTGGGTCTCAGTGTCCTTTTACAGCTTACAACCAAAGACAGTAAATTGAGGGCAAGAGGGAAGAGAGAAGCAGGGATTACATTTTCCCCTGTGTTTGTACAACACCTCGCACAGAGGGGTCCTGCACTGTGGATCTTGGCACCGTGGTTAAACAAACAACATACAAGCATTATGTTAGTGGTTGAAAGTGCTCTTTACCTGCTGGAGGTTGACCTCTGCGTCCAGTAGCTCCTCTACTGTGGAGGATGGCATGGACACATTATGATGGAGGAAGTCTGAGAATGTCTCGTTGTCAACCAGGAAATCCCGAAGTTTCAAGTCTGGAAAGTGAAAAAACAAGAAATGTTCTGGTCAGGGCAAAGCCAAAGGGAAACTCATGTGAGAGCTCTGAACAGGAAAAGCAAAGCTGACCATATGCGGGAGAGGGAATTACATAAACCATAGCACAAAGGGAAAAGAAGAGCTGCTGGCAAAGTGCTCTGAAACTTGGCAGCTTTCAGAGCTATCAATCCCTGATGTCTTGATCTCACAAAAAGGAAAAAAAAAAAAAAGAACCTTGGAAAACAACTCCCTTTAACATCATTACTTCAGCTCAATTTGCACATACATGCACAGAAGAAGAAAGGCACACCAAGCTACTCCCCTGATGTGGGGTGAAACCTACTCCATCATTAGCCTTGCACAAAGGTTCAGCATCACTTAGTCCCTGTGTTGTTACTGAACACACAACTGAGCTGGAGCATGGACCACTGAGGGATTTACTAGCCTGTATTTAATTAATAGTAGATGTTACTCTACCATAAATTTTAGTCTGCCATATGCAGACATACAGATACGATACAGAAGAGCATGCAGATCTAGGAAGCAATCAACCACACGACAAAATTTCTGCAAGTGCTTTTTAATTCCATTTTCCTTCCCAAAAGTTTCACCTTCTGAAGCCATTGGTGTTTCAGCTCTTGGCTTTGAAACAAATTTGTACCTCCATCACAGCAGAGGGCAACCATCTGGAAATTATAATCCATTAACACTATTAAAGTTCACAAACCTGGAGCTTAAGCAACTGACCCTCACACTGTTTTGGGTTGTTTGGGGGTTTGAGAGAGAGAGAGAGAGGACAATTCCATCTTTACTACACTTAAACAAGCAGCGATAAGGAGAGCAGCTCTGCCAGGAGGAGCTGAGAGAGCAAGCCTCATGGGATTTACTGGGGCGCAGAGTTCTGGGCTAAGCCAAGTAAACCAGCTAGGCGTCACGCCACTTCTACTCTAGGAAGAGAGGATACCGCAGCCCACAGCCAACAGTGCAAACCAACGAGTGCTAAAGGAAAAATAACGCAAGGGAGACCCCAGAGTTTGCACCTTCCCCTTCCTACAGCAAACGGCTGTAACAGAACTTCTGGGTTTTTTTTCTCCGCCCCCCCCCGCCCGTGTAGTTTGGTGGGGTTTTTTTTTTTGTGGTTTTTTTTTTTTTTTGCTTAGCTCGGCCGGTGATACCGTCAAGAAAGCCCAACGCTCAGAAAAAAAAAAAAAAAAAAAAAAAAGAAAAAAAGGAAAGAAGCAGCACGCTGGGGTCTGGGGGTGCCCCCGGCGGTAAGAGGGAGGCCGCCGGCCCGGGCTCCACTTCTGCTTCCGGGGGCGCGCGCGAGCCTCCCGGCCGCGGCGGGGTGCGGCGCGGGGGGGGAAGTGGGGGAAGCCACGCGCTCTGCTCGCGCGCAGGGGTTACTGACGGTCATTGCTCCCTCATCTACATATCCAGTTACAAATTCCCGGTTGCCTTTTTGTTCCACGCGAAAAAAAAGTAAACCACACACCCTTCCCCCCCCGCCCCGCGCTGAGGCGACGCGGAGGTTACTTCGGGGCAAAAGTCTCTCCCTCGCCCTCCTCTCTGCCCCCCGCGGGACCCCCCAGCAATACCCCGGGTTTGACCGTGCCCTGCAAACGCACCCGCTGCTCCCCGGCACCAGAACCAGCCACCATCCCCTCTCCCAGCCCGCGGAAAGGCTGGGGAAAGAGCCGGCCCCTGCAATAACGAAAAAAAAAAAAAAAACCAACAAAAAAAACCCCAACCAACCACCCCAAAACAACAAAAAAACAAAAAACACCAAAACCAAAAAGCACCACCACCACCCCCCAAAAAAAAAAACAAACCCCTACGTCCTCTTCTTCTTTCCAGCAGAGGCTAAAGCACCCTGCTTCACCGCAACTGGAAGAAAAATTCCCCCCACCCTGATCCCTTGGTTACTTCCTAAATGCGCTGAACTCCCTAAACGCTTCTGCAGCTTGTTTATTTTTTGGTGAGATCATCCACAGTTCGGAAACTCGGATGGACAAAGGGGTAGCTGGCTGAAGGCACACTGGCATGCAGAGATCAGATGTTTGCAAGCTTCTTCATTTTATCTGTCCCCATTTAAAATATTTTTCAAGCTCCTCTTAAAGGGCCACACACCTTTTAAAAAAGTAACCAAGCAACAATTCTCCTACTCTTCTGTTTCCTCATCATTGTCTTGCTGTTGAGTTTGCCTAGGCTTTTTTGTTTGTTGGTTTGGGGTTTTTTTTTGCCATACGGAAGCAGGATTTTCTTGGTAGGGGACATTTTCTACAGGTAATTGCAGGAAAGCAACCTGAACTACACTGGGATTCCTGCTGGCTTGTCCATAACCGTAACGGGGAGTCACAAAGAGCCTGCCGTCTTCCACTGCTGTAATTAACCAGCCCAGCATTAACAGGGCATTTCTCCCCTTCCTTTTTTGTCATGCTGAACCCTTTCAGACTGGCTCAGCACTAGAATTTGCTGAAAATCAAAGCTGCCTTCCAAGGCAACTCCTACAAACGTCTGAAGGAGTTTTCATCATCATTTGGAGGAAAACACGAGGGAACAGAACATAAAGTTACCAAAACTGCTGGTGGCACAATGCTTGGCTTCCAACCAGCTGGTCATGAACCCGTGCTCACTGATCATAACCCTTGTCTGCCCAAGACCACACATGGAAGCTCTGAGAGACCAAGGGACCAATTCCCAACGCCACGGTCCTGCTGCAGTGCCCTAAGCAAATAGCCAGCCTTTCTTGCCATGCATTTTCTCCCCCACCCCATCTGGTCCTACTTCCAGCACTTGTGGCTGAGTGTCTTACGCAATCTCCCTCAATTGTGGAGGCATGCATAATAACTTGCACACGAAACCACAGAAAAGCACTAACACTGCAATCAGTCTGAATTCCTGCCCTGGATACTTCAAAAAGACAAGAGTTAATAGAGGTTTCCTCTTGAAAATAGCCATTCTCCTCCAAGACTGCTTGCCCACTAGGGCCTAAGGAAATACAAGAGCATTAGTTAAAAGAGCTCCTCCAAAAATAGAAAACAAAAGAAACAGGCAAGTCTTTTGAAGGCTAATACCAAGCTTACCTAATAATGCAAACATTTGGAGTGGAAGAACACATTTTACAATCAGAGGCCTACTACTGCAATATTTTCCTGCCATAAAAGCTCAGACACACTATCAGGTTACTCAAAAAACGTGAGGCAAAATATGTCAGCTCAAATGTGATTTAACTCACGCATCTTTTCTCACCCTGGAGACTGACCAAGAGCATTGGTATGGTCAGCTATCGCAAGCCGGCTGGCACAGAGCAATGCAGCTGCAGTGTCTGGACAGCGTATTGAAGTTTCTCCATATACTTTTGCTGACGTGGACGTGCAGCCTCCCCTTCCCTCCCCGCTTTAGCTTCAACAGAAAACCAGGGGAGCCGCAGTCCTGCAAGCTCCCCTCACCACCAGCACAGGGTACAGCCTCCTGGTCAAAACCTCCGGTCCCAGCAACCGAGACAAGCCCCACACACAAACATGGAGATGAACTTGAGGTCAGACTGAGCAACCAGACTCAAAGACAGTCAGATCTGATGTGAACCATCTCACCGATTCAGTGACAGGGTGAACGTCTGCAGAAGAAATACTGAGGTAGCTTGTCCTCATGGTAGGCTACTTCTACAGTTTCAGTCCTGACCCCAAGGGAGCAAAAGCAGAACAGCAGAGAACGTAAACAGAGGCTTTGCTTATAAAACCATGCAAATAACCCCCAGCAGGCCCAGTGGGGCTGAAATGCTTTTGTTCTGCCTAGCTCCAGCTCGGGCACCGTACGTCAACAAAGCAGGAGACGCTTCCCATCCACATGAAACATGCAGGAAAAGAGAAGTCCATTTCCCACACGGGGCAGGGAGAAAGGTCCTCCCTACAGTCACGTAACGAAGCCTCCAGCAGAACCAAGAGCTCCCAGAGCTGGAGGTCTTGTGCCTTAACCACAAAACTGTCCTTCCTCTCTAAACTCACAGGTCAGGATTAGACAATCACATGGCAGCATTTCACAGATACTGACTTCATGAAAGGCACAGCTGTCCTTTGTTTCCACACAGTTCAAACCCACATTGGGGCTGAATTCTGGGCATGGAAGCCAGAAATTCATGATTTTCAGATTGCAGAGCATCTCCTACAGGATTACAGTCATTTAAATCTTGTAAGATTTACATTGTCCTGACAGCTCAACCTTTTCCAGCACCTTCATGGCTGAGCAGAGAGGCTGGTCATTCCTTGCTTGATAATCAAATCATTGTGACAACAGAAAAAAAAAACCAAACCCAAACCTACTCAAGGAGCTCAAGACATCCACATGAATTAGCAAAGAAAAACAGAACCTCCACACTTGCCACATTATTGGTTAAATCAAAGAGCAAACCAAAGAAATTTAATCATAAATAACAGCAAGTCGGTGCTATGTGGGGTCTCTGTTCCATGCAGATCAGAACTGAAACACTGATTACGCAGTGAAGAAAGTGTCCATAGTCCATACGTTCTCCACAGCCAGAGGTTTTTAGCATCCTCCTTCTAGAAACATATCTCCAATTACTTTCACAAGCTCAAAAGGTGGCTCAATGCAGGAAAGAGCAAGAGAAACCACACCTGGGAACCAGTTTTAATTAATTTTCTGATCTTACTACAAGTATAACCATGACAGGTGCCACAATAAGCAGTGACCATTTCCAGCAATACTGGGAAGATCCACAGACAACTGGGACAAAAAAGCCTGTAGGGACAGGTTACAGAGCAAGACTGTTCTCCTCAATATTCTCTGCCATTCTTTCTTGCTTCACTTGGAAGCACAGAGGGCTCATACCTTCCTCCAGAAACTTAATTGTGCAGTGTCTTTTAAAATTAAACAATAGGGTAGAAAAACAAAACCCCACGGAAATTGTGGCTGCAGTTTTCATATCCGGAACGCTGCCTTCTAAAAATAAAAGGCACGCAAGTGGTATTTCAACATATCTCAATCCACCGTAGAGTACAAAGCTCACCAGGTCTGACTTCAATTTGTGGAGTTTCTGCACAAAGGGTTTGTGTCCATAATCTACAGAAAACCAGACTTTCAGCCAGTTTCAAACTAAAAAGCTCAGCGAAAACAATGTGACAGTCAGATCTACTGTTTACTTCCCAGCTTCACATGCTGTAAGTCCCTACAGGGAACTGGGTGAAGGAAGGAGAAGAAGGGGATTCATGCCTTAAGTTAATCCAGAAGGTAAGAGGGAAGCAGGGCAGTGTGTCCCATCTACAAACATGACTATCTTCAGGGGATTTCACTCCCTAATGGTGGAACACACAAGGCAAAAAACAATTATGCTTTTTTCCATATATCCATTGCAGTTGGAGTATTTACTAGCCTTTGGCTAAGCCTGTATTCCTCACAGCCGAGCATCAAGGCAACAGAGAAGCTGGTGTTAAATTATAACCCTTTATTACTGTCACAGAGACTGCTCACAGGGGAGCCCAATCATTTTCACAACAGTAGTGTTAAGGCGTCACAGCAAGATGAAACAGTGAGACAGGATGGGGCATGAAAAGCTTTAGCTTTGCTCTTTAGAGTCAGCAGGTTTCCACAAGTGTCCGAAGGAGACAAGAAAGACGAGTGGGTTCCCAGAACAATACAGTCAGAGGCACCTGTCTCCACCAGTTAACAGAATGAGCAAAGCAAGGAAGAGTGGCAAGTGAGCAAATAAGGCTTTTTCTTCTCCCTGCACAAAGAGTTCAGATTCACGGCTCCCAGTTCCACACTCGGGTAAAAGCACACTTCTTACAGCAAGGGAGGTGGGTGTGCACCACCTCTGTCGTGCTCTCACACGAGGGCAGTAACTCAAGACACCCACACCAGCCTGATGGCAACAGCTGGCTGTCAAGCCCGTGCAACACTGCTCCATAGCACCTGGGCACAACCGGAGGAGAAGGTCACGAGGCTCCCCGGTCACACAGGGCATCGCTTGTTCACTGGTCATACTCCCAGCAACAGGAGTTTTTGCAAGACACAAGCAGATGAAGAGGCTGAAGCTGAGACCAAGAGCTGGAGCTCCTTGCCTTAGCTTTCAGCAAACCCTCACACAGCGAGAGGACCAGGGCAGGCAAACCAAGTGCTGCTGCAGAATTACCTCCTACACTGGAATTTTGTGTTAATTTTTCAACGAAGTATCCGGGAAGTATTCCTCAGGAATACATGACAGGTGCACTTGAACACCTCAAATGATTTTCACACTCATTACCCATCACTGTGATTTATAGACAAAAGGTGTCCGAAGCTACTTCCCATAAAAATGGGCTTCCAAACAAGTTCAGCAGTGGAACCAAAGACTGAATTACTTGTGAATTGACAATCACCCAGAGGAAACAGTGATCTCCTAATGTTGAAGCCTGTTACAGCATTGTACCCTGCTGAGCCAATGACCCCGATCTACACTGTGAAAAGCAAGCCGTTCAGATGGCCCAGGGCTGGACTCAGCAAGGCAGCAAATTTTTATCTGCCCTCATTATATTCCTAACTTGGGACAACACATCCAGAAAGCATGATAAAATAACATTGTTTTAAGGTGTGTTTTTTTAAAGTGATTACTATGTTTTCCTTTTCCTATAAGGCACGCTTCCCCCTGTGTGGGAGGAATAGCTCTCAGAGCTGCCTGTATCCCTGTTGGTACTGGCAGGAGCTAAAACTGTCCTCTGAACAAGCTGGACAGCCGTACCCTGATTTGCTGGCAAGAAATCAAGCAGCTCAGCAGGCCTGTTGGGCAGGATCGGCTAGTGTGAAAATACAAGCCTAATTTGCTTGCAGTTGAAATGCTGTTCCTTCTGTAGCCATGGCTTGACCTGTTTTTATGGTAGGCTACACAGCTCTCTGCTCTGTGTCCATCAGGCATGTAACAGTGCTGCCTCTGCAGACATTAGATAATGCCCAAGTGAGCACCCACTTAACCAGAGCCCATCATCTTCATATATTTGCCATGCCAAATAGTGATCTGAGTAGAGAGGAGGCGGCCTGCCATCCATCTCCAGTAGCTAGGATCTCTCCTGGGAGAAAGGGAAACGTTGTGCAACAGGCCCAGTCCATCTCTCTCATCTTGGGACTGCAGACACTGGGACCATCTCCATTCCTCTACAAGTCACCATTTTTGCTCAGAAGAGCTTTAAAAATAGCGACCAGAGCAATCACCCTGGCAGAAAGCACAGCTGACACCATGTACTGGTGCACACGCAACAGACCAGCCCTCGGCTAGCCTTCACTCGGGGCTGTGTTGGCTTCGAGAACGCAGAGCCCATTTAAGCCGGCTGAGACCCCACCTCCAGCCTGCATGGAAAGTCAGCAGCAAACACAAGGCTCGTACCTGTCTTTGGGTAGCAGTACTTTAAGTCCTAAACGCCATCAGCAGCGCCCCCCCCCCCCCCCGTATGACACACAGGACAGCAGAAAGACTCTGCATCAGAAAGCAAAGACGCAAGGCACAGAAGCAAAAGCCGCAGGCTGGTCACCAGCAGTCCTGCCAGCAAACGCGGCCTGCAGAGCTGTCGGCGAAGGGACGCGCCCAGCCATCTCCCTAGGCCCTGTGTAACACCGCAGAAGAGATATTCTCGCACCTTCCCCTGCTGCAAGCCAAATTCTGTTATCAGCACAGACAACTGTGAAACACAGCTTGCCAACGAAGAAGAAGAGAAAAATTTATTCAGGCTTCTAACAGTGCAAAAAATGAAGCAGGCTTAAAGTAAAGATCCTAAGTATCTTCGCTGTATTGCTTTAAGAAGCTAATCCCAAGCAGACCTCCAAATCACAGGGCAGTTACAACTGGTTGAAATTTCTCCTGGTAATTTTCACAGAACAAGGACAAACTGCAAATTTCTCAGCCTTTGCATTGGCTCCTCAGCCACAGAGATGACAGACCTCAGATCCGACTAGATACAATGCTTCATTATTGCAACAAAATTATCTTCAGGAGTGGTATACAAAACACATTTAGGGCTGGTACAGGCTATGGAGAAGGTCTCTAAAGGTCAAATCCAGCTCAGAGAGAGATAAGTGCATCTAAAGAGGCAGAAAATAAGGGTTTGCTGTTAAGATTAGATTTTGACTGCACTAGGAACATTCTGCCCTAGATAATACACAGAATTTAGACGTTTCAAAACATCAACTCAGACACAGTAAAATACATTAAAAAAAATCAATAGACAGACTGGAAACCGAATGCCATGGGCACATCCAGCCACATATCACTATTCTAATGGCAAACACTGGTGTGAGCATACAAGGAATGACATTATGCTACTAAAAAGCACGGAGCTAAGCAGAAGTTAAAAGCATAAGCTGTGACCAAGGAGGACCCCATCCAGAATTCCTCGTACTTGAGCAAGTGACCTTGAATTCAGTGGAAATTCAAGTCACAGGAAAAAGCAGGACTGGACATTTTAATCAAATGACCATTACTAACAGCAGAAAGGTTTTCATGAGCTGGCTACGTGAGCATGCATCTGGGTGACTGCTGGTTCAAATGCAAACAGAAGACACCTCTATCAGAACCATTTCAAAGCCCCAATACAAGCAGGCAGAACGACCCCACCAGTATCATGCTACTGGAAATTCAGCACCAGCCATCCAGTTTGAAAGACTTCCCCCACAAAACTGGCATGGGTAATGATGAACCTCAAGCAAAACTGCAGGCAGAGCTGCCCGGGATGAAAGCGCCCTTACTGTCCTGTACTTATATTTGTTTCGCCTTACATAGAAAGGCTGATGAGAAGAGAAAAAGCCACCACTCCCTTGGGTGTGAAGCCTCACTCCGCCACTGCTCCCTTCCTCTTACTCAGCACAGATTTGGGGAACCCGACTCACATCTGACTTTTACAGCTTAACACGATATCAAGTCTGCAGTCGGCAGATCACAGCGGCTCTTGCTTCCCCTACGTTCAGGAAGACCTGTCACTTCTGGATTTAGTGCCAAGTCCTAATCTAATGCCCCTCATCTAGCACACAACAACAGAAGCCACCTCCAGATCAAAGGGTTAAACCGATCCAACAGGTAGCAAAAAATGCTAAAGATTAACAAGGATAAGCCAATCATTAAAGTCCAATTAGTTTAAGCAGAAACACTGTCTACTTATGCTGAAAACATACCTACATCTAAATTATTTCAACCTCCCATGATTGCTCCCTATGTTTCAATTTCATTGGCCACTGGAAAGTTATGGCTTACGGATAGTAGTTTGGTTTTGCTTTTGAGACTCAAGTCCAAAGGAAGGGGTGGGGGTGGGGGGAGAATAATCAAGCTTCAGTGCTGAAAGAAAAGATTATGTTTTCTCCACCTCGTTTAGGGCAACTTTGCAACCATTCAGCCCCTTCATTAGTATAAATCAGACTGTTGAGCAACAGCACTTCAAAACAGTTGAAGAACTTTCTCTCTTTGGGAGAGACTGAAAAGCAGATGCTTAGTAGATACAGATTGCCCAAATTCACATACAGTCTTGGCTAGAGCTCATGCCTCTTGTATCCTAAGTGTGACACTATACCACTGTTTACTTCGGGATGCTCCCAACAGTCCCTGCCTTGGTAGTCTGAGGAGTTCATCCTTCAGTTTGGTATTCTTCTGGACTGTCAGTATCCTAACCATTCCTTCCCTTCAGTACTGACATTAACTTGCTGACTGAAAATACACCTTGGAGTAGTTGCGCGAATATCAGCGTCCACTACGTTTTACTCAGAGGACAGAAACATGACTAGTAGACACAGAAAAGAGCAGTGCCTCTTGTTGCTCTAGGAACCTGGTCCTGTGTACCAGTCCCAAAGCAGTGCAGTTAACGCGAACAAAATTGAGTGTGTGCTGCTGCAGACGGCTTCTGCATTATTTATATGGATGCACTGGTAAAGTTCTTTGCACTTTCTTCAGGTAGCAGCAACAGATAACACGAAAAGGAAGAAAAGGAACCAGGTAGGTGAAGACACTTGTGGTCTTAAAGGGCTACTCCATTGTCTTGATTTCTGTTCTCTGGCTTTACAGCGCACTTTTCCCAACCTGCTGGGCAGTGTGCAAGTATGTGAACAGAGCAGGGTAATAACATAGGTGAGCAGAGATACCTGATCGCTGCTGACCACGTCATCACACAGCTGTGCCTTTGCTATGAGGAGAGTTGTTGGGACAATGGACTTTCATGTCTGCATCTTGTCTCAAGTGGCAAAGCACTTTGTTCCTACTGTTCTGAAGCAGCATTTTGTTGTCTGAAGACAACAGGTGCTCCTTTCCTAAGCAGCTGGTTGGCACAAGTCAGAACAAGCACTCACACTTGAGATATCGCTATCTTTGCAGTAAGCTGTCTTTGTCCCATCAGCAAATCCCCTTCTGGCATATATGTATGCTCAGTCAGCCTCGGATATGGTCCAGTTATGTTTCAGCTGCACTTGTTAAAATAGATGGAGAACTACAAGGAAAGGACCTCCTAAGATATAATAGTTTATGCTTATTAAGTTCTGGCTGGCTGTAGTCATGCAAACCTTCTGCCAGTGTCAACCAAAAAGGCATCCAAGGACTAACTCAGGTAGTATTTGCCTCTCAAAAGATACATTTAGAAGAACGGAAATGTTCAGGGAGGGAAAGGAAAAATAACTAAAAACCACCCCGCAGGAAAGGGTCTTTAATTTAAAATCCCTTAAAAGGGTCTTCTATTGCACCATCCTTAAAACTAAAACTAAATTAGAAAGGGAAGGAAACTTCGGCTGTTTACAGAGGATGTGTGTCAGATCAGCCTGAATCTCGTCCACATATAGCTTAGTGCTGCCAGGTCAGCATAAAAAAAAAAGCTAGGGCAAGGTCTTCAGCTAACAGATGAGCTACATACATACTAAATTTTCAGAGCTACACCAATTTTTCATCAGCTGAGGATTTTATGCCACCCAGGCATAAGCAATATGTAGTTTTAACAAACTCAGTTAATCACTAACACTTCATTAATACATAAAAATATGTATAATTTTTTTTTATTCTTCAACTTTTCCATTTGATTTCAAAGGATTTTTCCAGAATTTTGGAAAAAAAACACCCATACGCGAAGTATGATACAAGCATAAAACCTGTATCCTGAACTAAAAATGCATCTCAAACAAGATGCAACCACTACTTGATAAAACACAGCAACAGCAAAAAAAAAAAAACCCCAACCCCAAAACCTAGGGTTGGAAGTGAGGAATGTTGTAGTTTGTTGAAGCTGCAAAGAAATTTAGCAACAGGTGGTAGAATATGTTGCTTGATTTTAGCCAGGATGCTAGCATTAACACTCACTTATTTTATGAGCAAAAATATTTAAATAGAACAGCATCTGTTTCCCATGAAAAAGGCTGCCTACAAAAATTGAACTTTCATGGATTTTCAAAAAAATTCAGTCAAGCAGTGGTCTATCCTCTTGCCTGGGTAAAAATGAACTTTGATTCAACATCAACAATATTTCAAAGCCACCACCTTTTATTGCATCCTGACTTCACTGAAAACTGCCACATCCTACTGTGTTCAGAATGAGGCCTCCAGTTCCTTGGCAGTTGTTTATTTAGCTCACAGGAGCGCTGTAAAAATTAGGTAGTAAGTGTTCACAATGTACACTGAAGATGAAATGTATTATTACTGGAGAAGACTCCAAAGCTGAACATTAACTTGAGAGATATGGGAGGTCAGATCTGAATTAGGCACTCCGGCCTCAGTACCAAGTCGGACACAGAAGTGGACAGGGCTTTTTCCAACTGTGGCAATTTCGCAATCGCCACTCTCACAAGAGCTCAGCCCCATGGAAATCCCCTGACAAAGCTGAACTTTCCACCAGATGACAGTGGTACATATTTCCTAGGGGACTACTAGCACCAAGCTCAATGTAAAAAGTCTCTATCCCACTCTCTCAACCAACCTCAGGCTGTAGCTTAAATAGACCAAATGCAATCTTCCACAGATCAGGCAATTTATTGAGATTCTGAGATTAGAATTGACCGAGAACAAATCCAGAAATTGCGTCAGAGTGGAAAACACAGAAAATAAACGCAAATTGAAGTTAACACTGAGCGTAAGTTTTCGGCAACATAATGCTGGTATTAGCAAGCTGTACTGATAAGGTTGCATACAAAAAGAGAGAGATAATAGGAGAGCGTGAAAGCTGTAATTGTTTATTTAACACTCTCTATTTTAATCGCTGGTTCAAAATAAAAGTCAGTGTTGACAGACCAGGCTGAAGAGTTTTGGAGACTGGAGAAAGCACCCAAAACTTTTTAATACTGTCTTGCTTCTGCAGCACATGCCAATATTACTTACACTGTGACAAACACAGTAAACAATTCTTGTTTTCTTTATCATTGTGTCTTTCCCTAGACAAGTTAACAGCAAGATAAAAGATGGCCCTTTTAAGCCCCTTTAAGATTTGGCATCTGCTGGAATAGTTGTGTTGCTAATTGCAGATATCGGCACTGTTGGCTTCCCTGCATGCAGCCAAACCATTAGCTGGCACCATCAGGTTCGCTGGTCTTAAAGTAACCAAACTGCCAGTGCAGCCCTTCACCAGTGGAAACCAATGCTTGTGATTCTCCTCATGTGTTTTTAACAGGGTTCATACAGTCTTCTGTGATAAATTTCTCAGAAATGTTTTTCTCAAGCTCCTGTCACCTAGTATTGTGCAGACACTACAGCAAGGCCAGATTTAATATTGCATGGGTTTTTTCAATTCCACTTTCAAAGGGATTTCAGTCTTTCCTCCCACATCCACACACATCCACCTAGAATCCCAGCTGGCATAATTCTAAACCTCTCACTTCAAAAGCATCTCAGCAGAAGGGAAGTTCAGACCAAAACCAGGCACCAAAGCCCAGTTCTGCAGGATCAGAAGACAGCGATGCACATTATGCTGTATCTGTTTACCCATCTCAACCTCTAAGCAAAGTCATGTAATAACAATGCTGTTACAGACAAAGAAACCTCTGAAAGTTCATGGACAGCCCCACGGGAAAGAAGTATGATTCTCCTGGTAACAGATTTAATGCTGCAGCAGACCTTTGTGCCTATACCTCTATCATCATCATTTTACTACTTTAATCTCATCTTTGGCTTCAAAACATCAAAGAAAGCAGAAGTAGACTCTATTGAAAGTGGCAACATTTGCTGAATTACACATTTGCACTAATAAAAGCTGCATACCTAACAGCCCAACACACAACTTGGGACCCACACTGCCATAAGTCTTCTCTACCTTTGCATATCTCTTGACTGTCAGCCTCCCAGTTTCAAGTTCAGGACAGAAAAAATAACAGACCCACTGGGTTCACACACAGACTTTGTCCACTACCTGTAGTAAGGGACTTCAAGTGCCCTTCCAAAAATGTTTTTGAAAGGTTTTTCCAGAAGATCTGCAGTTGCCTGCACAACTTCCATTCACTTGCCAAAAAAAAAAAAAAAAAAAAAAAAAAAAAGAGAAATCAAGTCTGTGCCTGCTCAGCAACCCAGTGATTTGAAGAAGAAATTAGGCAAATGTGGGAGAACTGCCACGTGTACCTGAATCTCCACACTGCCCAATCAACATGGCACACTACAAAACCCTTTGTGCCACCCAAGTACCCAGTACTGGCTGCTTGTTCTACTTGCTCCATCCCGACAGACCACACCTGACCAAAGCAGAAATCACACTGGTTCCCATGCAGTCCGGGGCCCCCCTTCCTGGCTGGATGCTTCAGGCTGGGAGGCAGCAGCAGCCAGGAACACCCTGTAGAGTTATGCTGAGGGCTAACGCAAAGTAACCCATGCTGAAAACACAAAGGTAAAGCAGCCTTCCTACCCACCCCTACAAGATCTCTCTACTGATACCACAGGGCAGCATTTTTGGCAACATCTTCTCCAGGCTAACGGAAAGGGAAGGACCTGCACGTCACTGTGGAGCAAGCATCAGACAACCCAGTTGTATATTTACATGCAACCATGCAATGGCAGGAATGCCGCCCTGCTGCAGTTGGTGTCTACAAGTGTTTCCAGGGGTGAAGGCCACCTGGACATATGGTTTGTTAGTCCTCATTCTAGCCTAGCTGGTTTCTGCTAGGATCCTTCCCCGAGGGAAGTCAGGGAGGAAGCCAGCTTAATTAGGGAGAGGTAGGCAGGTATAAGAATCAATGCGAATGCTTAGCTTGAGGGCATGGAGTCATTTTTCTTAGGGAGAAGACACTGAGGAGGCAGTTAGCTATCACTTTAACATCACCTAGTAGATAATGCACAACATCCTGTTTCCCTGAGCACTCTGATAATCATATAGCAGGACACACGCCACCAGAAAGCCTCTCCCAAGGCTGCTCTTCAGCCCAAGCCCTCCATCATCCTTTACCTGTTAAACAAAAGTAGCACTAATAGCACTGACCAGACAGGCTGCAAACTCCTTCAGTCTCAACATCTGTCTGTGCAGCAGTGTGCAACATCAGCAGAGGATGCCACCCACCTGATGTTTCTCCCACACCATGAGCAATACTAATCCAGCAAACTGGGAAAGGCAGGGCACATGTGGAATAATAGCCTGAGATCTGATGCAATTTCTTAGGCGATGTTTGTTTCCCTCTGCCTATTCTAATGCTTCATTTTTGTTTAGTTGGGTTGGCTTCAAGAAAACTAGAAACACGCCCTTTGGGATCACTGAAAACTAAGAGCCATAAAGCAAATACCAGCTCGACTGGCTTGTATGTGCAACTGTTAGCAACAACCAAAGAAGGTGGCTTTAATTTTACCTTTTGATTTATTACCCCATGGCACTGCAGAACAAAGTATTTGGGAGCCCTGTAGAGAGAAGAAAGAAATGAAGGAAGTGTGCCTCAGAGCCCACAGCAAGCTGTATCTCCACCTTTTAAAAAAGGAGGCAAGCTTATTTCTTCCAAACACTTTATCCTCTGGTAAACAGCATTGAGGCCAGTTGCAAATCCAGTGCCTGCAAGCAGTGAGCCAAACCTACTGCAGGTGGCAATCCCAGCAGCCATGTCATGCTCTCGGATGTGCTGTCACCAAGGTCTTTGACTCTCTGTTCTGAGTTGCACTCTGCCTTATCATGAGTGTTGAAGACCTTGGTGACATTGCTGGACAGAGATGTAACAAGTGCTGGGAAGGAGAGGGCACCTGGCACCTCCCTGCAAAATTGATTATGTTAAGGTATGTGTGTGCCTGCACGTAGATTTCACTGCTCAGGGTTTGCTGAAAGTGTCCCTAAAACAGCAGCACCCATACAGCACGATTGCTGCCTGTGCTGAACTCCCTCACTCCACCAGTTAGTACTTAATCCTGGCCAGAAAAGATGTTAAATGAAGCAAGGGTGGGCTGCTTCCTACTTCTAACACCTTCCCCTCTCTCCACTGGAGAGCTCTTCTGGAGCTCAGAGCAGCAGAGAACAGGAGCCATTCCTCAAACTCCTGGACATACAGCCCTGTTATGAAGGATTACCCTCTAACTCATCAAGAAGTGACTGAGATGCAAAGCCTGCTGGCATGGGTGCACAGCACTGCCTGAACAAAATCTTAGTGTCTTACCTTGTCTTTCAGGCACCTGTGTAAACACCCTGGCATCTTAAGCAAGCCTCCCTTCCCCAGAGTTCAACATATGCCTAATTTCAGATCAGACAACAAATAGTCACACCTTGAACGTTAGTTTGTGAGGGTTGTTTTAAACAAGCTTGAAGGGAAAGGACTTTGGCAAATGCTCTCTGAACACATTCAAATATCTGAAGCCAAATACAGACATACATGCTCTGCATGACTAGCATTGGAACAAAATCTATACCACAGTTCCAATTTGTATGCTAGTAATGGAAGATCACCTCCAGAAGCCTGTTTCAAAGCTGTCAGGGAACAGTGGCAAGCATGTGTGGAAGCAGGACATCACACCAGCATGAGGGGGCATGATGGAGCTGCAGAGACTGCAGCAGAGCCCACATCACACAGTAGGGAGCATACAGTCCCTCCCACTGGGGAAACACGAGCTGCAAAGCTGCATCTCTCTGCACCACTGATCCACATGGCTTCAGATCCAGGCCAGAGCTGGAACAGAGGAGGTATTACAGATGTTTTCATCACGTAATTAGCCCTCCTGCTAATCGGGGAAATACATGTATAAAGGCAGTGCTTTCAGGTTTGGAGATGTGCTTACATCTGACATCCAATTCTACTGTCTTCTTAGGTTCCCAGAGTCACTGAAGGAAATACTCCACAGAGGGAAGGATTTAAGCATCTCTCACACCTCACTGTCAACAGCAGCTGAAGGGTTGACCTGTAGTTCCCTTCCCTGCACAGGCATCTAAGCACTGCTAACCATAAATACACAAGTACTTGTAAGATTAGAGGATGCTGTTTTATGCATGCTGTCAGAGAATGAATCAGGCAGCCAAGGAGTGGGCAGCAGGGACCCTCAAGTTGGAGGCTTTGTAAATGAGCATATCATGAGAAGGACAAACAGGCTTTGTTCTCTGTAAGCCTTACCAACAATGGGCAGTCTGTCATTCTAATGACACAGAGGCTTGATTTTTTTATTACACATTTGAAATATTTTATTATAGAAATATGATCTTTGATGACTAGTCTGAGGCTTATTTTTGCAGTCAGGCTGCTAGTCTTTATAGTAGAGAGAAACAGGAGCCTTCTGACTTTCAACTTGTACAATACTCCCTATGCAAAATGCTTCTTGGAATCACTCCTCCCCCTCAAACCTTCCCAGCAATGAGAGCTTCAGCTTATAGGTTTGACAGTTTTCTTGTAAATGTCCATGTCTGATGTTCATTGCATGTTTCAGTACAAAACACCAGCATCTACTCTCTTTAGAAGAATTAACTTGCAGATACTACTGCGGGCACAAAGTGTAAAATCCAGTAACAGCAGCATTCATCATTCTGACAGAGAGAACTTGTTCCCACAAGACCACCAAGTCAAACCAGAGGTTTGAAGAGGTCCATGAAAAACAGCATTAAACCTCTCTTGGGGAAATAGTAATCTTAACTCATTTTGGCTGTGTCCATTATGTGTCCATCTCTGCACAAAGAGTTCACTCTACATCCTCTCCCTCTTAAAACTGCTGCAGATTTAGGTAAAAGCATGACGATGCCACTTAACCAGCTCTCAGAGTAAAAAGAGGGGAGCCCGGTGGTACGGATATTGAGCCTGGCAAAGAAGGGTGTCCCTTATACGCAAGTAAAAAGTATCAACTAATGCTCAGTCAGTAGACCACAGTATCACCTGCAGATCTGATCACGTCAGGATTCTGCATGGCCCTGAAGGGGAGAGAGGAAGGTTATATATCCAAGACAAATCCCTTGCACAGTTTGTGTCTGTACATACAGCCAGTGCACACCTGCCAACCTGTCACGAACAATACAGATTATTTCAAAGTGACCTGCAATGTACTGAGCAACACAGGAAAGGATGTAAAAACACCATCTCTGCTTTAGAAGTGTGCTCAGGACACACATCAGACACAAAACTATTCACATCATACCAGGTCAGATAGTTTTCTTCCTGGAGCCTGCCTGAGCCACGCTCAAATGAAGAAAGCTAGGAAGAACCACAACTGTAAAACGAGGGACAACTTTCACAAAACACTGTAATACCACCTACATTCAAAGAGCTCCACATGCCTGGATAGAGGCTGTAGGCAAAGACAGTCGATGGCTGTGTTCCCTGCTCTATTTCTTTCTAAACCATTACTTTCCATCACTTCCAATAGACACATGCAGCACTAAGACAGTGGCCAAGAGAAATAATCTTTAAGAGTAGCCCACGAAACTCTAACAAGTTGCCATGTCAGAGAGACCTGGCAATAATGAGAGACATGCCACACTTCCTGAGACTGGGCTGAGCTATTTCATGTCCCACCTCTGCTGCAAGCATCCTGTGTGATCTCACACTAGTCATTTATCTGCATGGGACAGGAAGGCACACCAGACCTTCTCACACAAGCTAAAAATGGAGTGATTCTCATTTTTCACGGCAACCAGGGCTGTGTGAGCCCCCAAGACAAAACATTTTCTTTTGGACCCTGCCATTCAAAATCCTGCCAGACAATAGCAGAGAATGAAGTATCCTACACCAAACAGTTATATGGAAACAAAAAAACCAAGAACGGAAATGGAGACTTCATTGTCAGATAACAATCAGCTTTGAGTTTATAAACTGGAGGCCAACATCAGCTTTTCCTCATCTGTGTTCTTCCAGCGCACTTCCCTCTGGAGCTCAGGGGGTAGAGCGCTAAATTGCAGCTATATTGCGTTCACTGCTTCACTGACAAAATAGCAAAATAATTAGTGTTTTCCAAAAAGACACACTAAGACTCCTTTGAGAAAGTCAGCATTTTAACTGACTTCAGTGGGCTGAGGATTGTAATTTCACATCCAAAACAGCTGCTATTCTTGGCATTACAGACCATCCCTTTTCTCATCCACCGAAGAAGCTAAAGAGCATACAAAGCTCTGACACAGGAGAAGCTTAAGGTACTTCTGCAGCATTGGAAAGCATTTGATGAGCTGTAAATTATAACCACGCACTTTCCCATTATGGCACATTTCAGAAATTTATACACATGAGGAATTAACCAGGCCAGAAATGCCAGATGTAGGTGGCTCTTTCTACTATGCCATTACCTGAGCCAGAGGAGTTTCCCAGCTTGCGCAGTTTTCCCAGGACATTCTGGACATCCTTTATGCTCGTGTCCTGTTGGCTGTACAAGAGTAACCTCTTGGCATCTGAGAACAGGCGGGAAACACTGGTGACAGGAAAACACAAAACCAAACAGCAGTCATCAGCTCTGTGAGCCAGCATCCACAGATACAGTTTTACATCCCAATTCCAAAGTTCAGTCCCTTTCAGTTATGCCACTGCCTTCTCCAGTACAATAAGCCCTTTCTTCAGTGACCACCCTGGGACAATTCAAAGAGCCTAATAAAAGATAGCTGCTAATGCAAGGTCAAACAAAGTTACATGGGGAACCTCCATGCATTTGGAAGTGTTTATTTAAGACTAGGATGGAGAGGGCCTCCTACTGCCTATAAACTGCTTCCTCTTAGAAGCACAATAATTTAAGTATACCCTTGGTCCTTTCAAATGCTTCTCCAGGTTGCAGACACATTTTACTCTGCATTAAGCCTAACTGGCCTGACAGTATTAATACAGCAAGCATGGCAGGTTATGAGGAAGCTGGCTGTAAATTGAGCTTTCTGCAACACATTAGGCAGTACTAAATGACAAATGTCAGGGGGTATCCCCCAGACCTGCTCTTCAACTGCCTCTCACTCTACACTGCCCGACTCAGAAGTTCGTTAACCAAGGAAAGACGGTCTCTGAAAAAAGAGCTTAGGCCTTGCCTTTTTATGGGCAAAATTCTGAGCAACCGATGATAAGATAAGGGACACAAGTCCTCACCCAGGCAGGGCTTTTCATTCACCAAGAGCTTCGACTGCTTGGACTCAGGGATACTGCACACATACCAGCTCTCTGCTAGCCCCTCTGAACTTGGCAGCTGGAGAGCTTGGTACTTCAGTGGTGGCAGGAACAGCAAAACCCTCAATAGTGTAGGGTTACACAACTAGCTGATGACTCCCAAATATCCCTTTTCCACATATTCCCCCAAGAACAGACACGAGGAAAAAGCAGGCTGACTCACATGGAGGCATTGAAGTTACCAACAATGCCAGGGGCTTCTCCAGGAGTTGGGTAGCGGAAACAAGGATTGTTGGCATTACAGATGATCCCCTGTATCCATGGCAAGGTTCCTGCTGAAGGCATAGCTTTGTTTGGGAAGTGGCCTAGAATAGAAACACAAGAGCTAGGAGACAGAAACACAGGATACAAGCCACTACCACACAGCACTGCATTTGAAAGGCAGTGCTAATCCTGCACTGGTTACTGCCCCAAATTGCTTATGAGTGCAAAATTGCCAACACTAAGAAGGGCTGAGCTCATATTAAGTTCCCCACACAGCTCTAGCCTCTTCCACTGAAAAACTACACCTTGTTAAGCCTGTAGGAGAAGCTCTTCGCTACTTTCATCATTGCAGCATTCATTTTGGCCATGCTGACAGGGATATAGTACTTCTTGCTGAGGAATCCCCAACAGCAGGCAACTCCAAAGCCTGGTAGTGGTGAGCACATGCACATACATGCTTTTAACCAGCCACGCTTCTCTGGATTTGCATGCTTAACTAAATAAGGATTCGGCTTGAGGCCACACGGACAGCCCCAGTCAGGGTCTTCGTTCTGAAGACCCGTAATGTTTCTATTCAGTCCTTTTGGTTTTCAAAATCCACTCAACTCAATTACACACACTGTAAACACCAGGCAAAGGGTCAGCAATTGTGGGGTCGGTGCCTACATTGGTTTCCCTGAGATAAGTATGTCATTGCTGTCCCATATTAGTTTGATTTCCAGACAGTCTTAAAACTTTAGAGTTCCTAGAACATTTAGGCACCTGCCTGCCACACTTCAAATCTTTTTGCTGAAGTCTAACTCTTGTTACTAAAGACCTACTTAAGACATAGCTCAGACTTTGTGTCCTGTTTACATTCTGCATTCTGTCAAGAGTTAAAGCAGTAACAAAACTGCTCATGGCCAATCTCCACCAGTACACCACTCAGGCACTTGTGAATGTCTTACCCTCCAGCGACAGGGGAAGAAAGGCTTCCCTTTGTGTAATCCTGCACCTCAGCCGACAGGCTGCTTTCTGCAAACAAACTCACTTCCTCACCCCCACACTAGGGAGGGGAGCACAGGAGAAGGTTATGCCCCTTCCCCAGTAGCTCTTGCACCTACTCAAAGCAGGTACTCAAGGCTTTGACCACGAGATGCACATTCTCCCCTCTGGTACCCACCTCGCCCTCGCAGCATGCCTGTGATCACACAGGGGGCTGGCTCCCTACCTCCCCAGCCACAACGGAGGTACGAGAACCCCAGGAGGAAGGGAGGTCGAAGCTGCTGAATTACAGCAAGGCTGGTTAATGTAGGTGGCTGAAGGAAGACGGGGAGCTTATCAGCCCTCCCTGGAGAAAGCCAAGGACTCTGTCCAGGAGAAAGGTGAAAGAACCGAAGGTTCATTGTTTCCAGCATGCAGGGGACTGTTTGTTCCCAGTTCTCTGTTTAAAATAGAAAAGCTATTTACCTGAGCTCTCTGGCTTTTGTTTCATTCTGCTTTTTTATTCTTCTTGGCTGAGGGGCTTGGGGGGCAGGGGGAAGAGGAAAAATGCCAAGACTTTCTGATTCTTTTCATAAAATTTCCCAGAGAATCACCTTCTCTCTCCTCCATGCCTTTTATTTTACACGGCTAAGAGCTCAAAGAAACTATTAAAAGCAGTATGAAAAGAGCAAGAGTACATAAGAATTCATGTGACTTTTTATATACAGTGAGGCATGTAACAGCAGTTTCTCGGAGTAAAGCAGAAATCTGCCAGTTTTAAGTCAGGTGAGTTACACAGAAAACAGTGTAACAGCACACCATTTTCAGTGACATTGATGCATACATCCAGCTTTTCAGTAGATATTAAAGTCACTTTTTGTCAGATTTTTTTTTCCCAAATGAAGTGCATTTTGAATACCTTAAAGGGTCACAGGAACAGAAAAGCCAAACTCTACAAGACACAAGTCAGCAATCTTGCTCAAATGCAATCCAAGATGTCTTCTCTGGCTGGTCTGGTGAAAGCCATTAACTATCACTTAAGAGCTAGCAAAATTTTCCCCTGTGTTTTCAGAAGAAGGTTCCTCACACTAGGCCAGGCTTCTAGAAATAAAAAATCGTGACTGGAAAGTCTGACCACATAAGCAGCTCAGTCCCTGGTTCTTCTCCTCAAACAGGAAAAGAGAACTGAAAATCATATCTGTTGAAAAAGACTATAACATTAAAATACTGAGGCTATCTGGAGGCTACAAAGCACTTGCACGCAGCTCTGTTACTGCTATCATCAGGCATTACCTGCAAGTGATTTCATAACAGCATACAGCACTGCCACTACAGATAACAATCCTGTTTCCCTTAAGGCATCCACAGGGTTGCCACAGAGTTCACCATGAACTCAAGGTTTCTTTCTTTCTATCTCTGCTCACAGTTCAGCAAAAAATGTTCCACTATACAACACATCAGCATCCATCAGCATATGAATGAACATTCAATGAAATCAGTCCACACTTAAATGAAATTTAGTTACCTGTTCTCAGAAGCTTTTCAAAAAAATGGACAGGAGTTAACCATAAAAAGTGAATTAAAAAATTACCACATGCCCTAAACTCTACAATTCCTTACGACAACACAGGGAGAAGGCAGACAAAACAACATCAGTCAACATAAATGGGAAGGAAAAAGGGCTGCGGGTGAAAGCCTCAAAACTCTGCTTGTGACACCAGGTTGCCAGAGCAAAGGATTTACAAGGAGGCTAGTGACTAACAAGCCCAATCTAAACAGCATTATGAAAAGGCAGTTCTTGCTAGGTTTGAATTTATATACAGCATGGCCACAGCTGAGAAATTACCATTGAGGCTGCTATTTACACCAGCTGAGTAGACTGCTGATTGCTTCTCTTCAGCTTTATGTCCTTATTACAGGCATCTCCTAATGCCACTGTAACATTCAGTCTGAATAGCCAATTCAAATGCCATGCAGCTAAGTATGAGATTTAATTTAGGGAAGCTTCAATTACCCTGCCAAGCACTGTAGCAAGTGAGTTAGGCAGTACATGGGACTAGCAGTGTCCAAAGTGTAATGGGAAACTGCAAACATTAACACTTCAGCTTTGAAAGGATCCTTGCTAGCTTGAAAGCCTACCAAGCAGCACAAAATGCCCCAGCCACTGCAAAGAACCATGGGGTAAGTGCTGTAAGAGCTCGTTCTCTAACCATTTTAAGAATAAAGCACTTCAGAACACCCTCCGGAATCATGTTGTGCTGACCCTTAAACCTTACCCTGAGTAATCAGGCAAAGGAAAGATAAACAAAGAGCTCTTCCACAGTCAGCTAATTGCAGCATGAGATTGTCACCAATCACAGTAAGACAAAGCATGTTGCTAATAAACGAGTCATGCTTCCTAAATCAAATGGCAACCAACAAAGGCCTAAAGATTGTCATTTGCAGAGCAAGAATAAGCTTCCTTTGAAAAAGCAGAAATGTGCCCATTAGAAAGAAAAGTAGAATAGTTTTTCTCCACAAACGTATGACTGGTGAATCTACTGAATACAGAGCTGACAGTCTAATGGTTAGAAGGAATGGAAGTGCTCTTGTGCTCTTCGTATGTGATACATTAACCCACATTACTGTCTGAAAATGAGATTGCTTTCTTACAGATCTGAACACTGCTTTCTTTTTATAGTAAGTCACATACAGATCAACTATGAGAAGTAAGACTTGGGTTCTGTGTGGGTTTTGCAGACTTGTCACAGTTTTACAGCAAATACTCAGCTAATACATTATAAATGCAAAAAATGAGAAACAGCAAGAAAAACAGCAGCAATGTACAGTCCTGGAGCAGTATTAACATGTCAGAACACACTGCAGTCCCCAAGGTGGAAGGAAAGGTGCCATTAAAACTTCCCTGAAGATTTCTGACTGAAGTATGCAACCACTGCCCCTGCTCTTTGCATCTTGCCAGCTACATAATTACGTTCTAACCATGAAACAACAACCATTCTGGGTGCAGCTGCTGTGTTTGGTACTTACATTCATGCTGCTCATAGGGCGGATATGAAAGTCTTACAGAGATCAGGATGAAGAAGATAAACAGAGGCCAGGCAACTTCGATCAGCAGCTGGAACTGGAAACAATAAAAGACAAAATATTAAGACATCATATTCAAAATACAGGACAGAACAGAGGTTCCAGGACAATCCACTTTTAAGCCAGGACAGTTTTGCAAGCACTGCCTGACTTTGCTTTGCCTATGCATTCCAGGACCAGGAAGTTTGTTCCTCCAGCTTCAGAGGATAATCTGCAAAGAATTACAGGCTTTTCTCATTGATATATGCCAGTTATGGGACTAAACTAGATGTGCTTAAGGGCTATTTTTGGCTTCCTTTTAGAGTTCCTTTTGTCCCCTGACTGAAAGAAACCTTCCAATGAATCTTCCCAGCAATGCGCTGAATTTTTGGCCTCATATTTTAGAAGTAGTGGGAAGTACTTGCGTCCTGTTCTCACAGTGAACCATTAAGCTTCTACCCCAACACGTCGGGCATGGAAACTGTGCTTGTGCATAGCTACGCCAAATCTTTCAGTTTCAGTGCTGCAGAAGTATATTGGTATCAGGAAAGCAGAGCTAGTAAGATTAATCTCATACCTAGTTATTGTTTTGTTCTAATGTATGTCTGCTCCCAAAGGTAGGCACCTACTGGCCCAGGGTACCTACAGACAAGCAGTGAGTGTCAGGCAAAGACATAAAATTTAAGACAAGAATATAAGAAAGGCCTGCTATTAAATGCAGAGCATTTTTTAAACAGGGAATTGAAGCACAGAAAAATTCACTGAGATCAGCCACATCCCACAGAAGCTTCTGAGACACAAGCTGATGTTTCCGAGGCTTGATCTTCACCAGCCACACTCCTCCTTTTCCACTCCAGAAATGCTGCCTAAACATGCATTTTAGGTAAGCCATGAGACAAGGAAAAAATGAAAGCTTTTTGTTGCTGCTTCTTATGTTTTTCCTCCTTTGGGAGAGGGAAACCAGAGTGTTTTCTCAGTCAAGTAAAGAGAAATCTTTTCCCCTTCTTTCCTGGAAAACCCCGTCTTTTCTAACAAGATGTCTACATCGTTCTTGCTACAAGCCAGATAGGATAAGACCTGCACCCCAGTGGGAGAGAGAATCCACACACACAAATGTGTTTTCCCATGTTACACCATTAACAGCTAAAATCAGGCTCTTGACACTCAGCACAAGGCACTCCATGCAAACTTTGAGGTGAGACTTCTAGGTGACTACTGTACCTCAAAATAATCTCACACCATAAAAACAGTGCATTAAAACAAATGCCACTTCATCCAGCAGAGGAAACCATCTAGGATAGCTCTTCACAGATACCCTTAATGGCTGACATCCAACCAAACAGCAACCCTACCTAAAAGACATAAACATTGAGCATCAGAGGCTCCCAGGCACTCCTGGTAACAGTGCCAGCCTCTGCAGGATGAGTTTGGGATACTGTTTCCCACCCGTTATTTTTCATGCACCTACTGTATGACTACTGGATAAGAAACTCCACTGACACCATGCCAACAAAGATGCCAGGAAGATGTCTCACTATCTTTGGTCTCTGTTTTCACAATAAGCAGTGTAGTAGCAGCACACACACAAGCCACTAACAGTGACAGCCTGCTTCCTTCTGCATTAAACAGTGATCTGGCTCCCAGAGGTCAGAGATGCTCAGAGCTAGGACACTAACAACTTGTCTACTCCTTCCCTTTTCAGGATCCCGTCACAGCTGCTGCCAGGATGATGTAGCAGGACTTTTCCTTCTCTTGACACAAAGGTGGCTGCAAAACCAGGACAAGACATTCCCTCCGCCAGCATCAATGGCCATGCTCTGGCACGCACCACGGCCCTCTGCCACCCTGGCTGTAGGCAAGGAGCATGCATCCCAAGTGACTGCTACTACACTGTCTGGGGAAGAGTGGTGTCAGCTGGGCTTGTGGAGGCTTCTCAGGGCAACCAAGGTGGCCAGAAAGCCTCTTGCAGCCCTGCGACTGCTACAGAACCAGCAACAAAATGCTGCCCTTGAGATCAAGCCCTGGCTTGCTTGGAGAAATATCAGCCCCAGCCACACCACACTGCGGGGGGACAATAGTGCCCAAATGGCCCTGTTGTTGAAGGGGGAGCCTGGCTTTCTGCACACATAGCTCCTCTTTTGCAGGCCTGGTGATGGTTAATTACAGATTACACAATCATGAAGGTAACCACACATGGGCTGTATGCTTCTGCACAAGCAACATGTCTAACTTTGCAGATTGACAGGCTTGGGGAGGACGGAGAAAGGCGGGATGCAGCTTGGACTGACCAAGTTGCACCTTTACAGCTGAAGACTGCTGCGCCATGGCAGCCAGTGAAATGCTGCTTAGTGAAAGACAGCTGGCAACTGCTGCACCAGAGGCTTGCACAGGGTCAAGCTCAATGTGTCAGTAGCATTTCAACAGTTTGGACTCCCTGGCCAGCCTCTTCTGCTGTTCAACAAAAATTGAATTCTCTTCCTTTTGCTCCTAGAGGTCAGTAGGTTCCTTCCTCTACTGCTTCCTGACCTTCCTGTGACAGCACTTCTCATCCACTTTGGCCTTTGCAGTGGAAGACACAGGGATACTAAAGGAGACACGTCTCACTCGTATTTATACTAGATACTGAAAAATCAAGTCCCCTCACCCACTTTTGTCCTGCAACTACTAGACCAGCCTGGTAAATAGTGAAATGAATCTTCAAACCTCCAGCCCCTCTGCTACCCCTGCTCCATCTGGAGTTGAAGGAGGAACATCCCATTTGCACATGGCAAGTGAATTCAGAGGCAGCACTTGGCCAAGAACAAACTGCTCCTAATTTTACTGAAGCTAGTCCCCAAAGCAAGCCCAATTTATACCAGTTGGCTGGTGATGCAGGGTATGATTAAATATTGAGATCTACACTGTGTCAACAGGAAATCTGTTGAGCAAGAGCTAACCAACTATCACCCCATCTCACCACCAACCACACTCCCTGCTTTTATGGTCCAGTTTCAATGCAGGGAGCTACAAGCAGCTGACCAGTCTCCCCATGTGAGTTTGAGGTGCCTTACTTGCAAGGCAGCAGGGAGAGAGAAATGTGTTTACACAGTGACCCCTGAACATGATTTTTCTTTCCTCCTCTCCCCCTGTAAACTCCTTCCCCCACTCCAGCGCAGTTGGAAGTTATCCAGTACAAAGTAACACTTGAATTGCACACGTCAGGCTGAGCTTTGAACCCAGCTTTTGCAACGCAGCCCAAACTCACAGCAGCCAAGGAGAGGGTTTGGTGGGAAGCAAAGGCTAGCCCACACTTCTTGTGGGAAGAAGGGTAAGGATCAAACTATTTCTGGGCTACAGATTCAGTTAAGTACAAATGGGAGAGAGCCATCGCCAATACACCCAGCTCAAGGACCCTGGTCTCCTAACAGTAAAGCAAATAGATGAATCAATGTGCAGCCATGGTCACAGCATGGCAAGAAGAGATATTCTGCTACTTTTCTGCCATTTTCTGTTAAGTGGCCTTTCCTTCTTGACATCTTCAGGTAAAGCCCAAATGGGAACCATAATGAGAAAAATCCCACAGATATAGGAACCCCACAAAAACAAATGATGCCTCAGGCCTTCATTGTGAATTGACCAATAGTATCAGTGTGGAATAGAGACTATGAGCAGTTTCATGCCCTTTGGGCTACCTCATGGGAAACTGATACAAAAGGTGCCAGAAGGTACCAAGAAATAGCTAAGCAGATCCAAGATCATGACAAAACTACAAGCAGGAAGCTCTAGTAGGAACCTAGCCTACTGAGTTTTTGTGGCATCACCAAAGGATCCAAATGCACCTCTGCTGCCCAATAAGCTAGCCTACAGATACCTTGACAGGACATACATGCTAGACTCAACTTCAAGTAAACTTCAAACCTGATGCATTATTTTCAGAAGACCCTGACAAAAAAGCCATCATTCTCAGTGTAAAACTTAACTCCTCTGAAATCTCCTCCTGGCTTAACCAGTTTAAGCATTGCTTCAGCGGATCCATCAATGTCCTAGAGTTTCCCTAGTTGCTAAAGGCAGTTTGGAATTAGGTCAAGATTAAGATCTCTTAGTGGCAAGGGAGGAAGAAACTGTCTTCAGCTCTAAGAGCCTAGGTTACACAGGCAATGGCTAAGAACAGCCTATCTTTTTAGGAACTGTAGCCAGTTTTGAGACTACCTTCCCCAGCTCCGTTGCAACATTCTTCTAAACCATGAGGCTGTTCACAAGGTCAGGATGCTGGCCCATACATCCAGAGAGCAGAGAGCCTCACTCCTTGCAGCTGACACAGCTCACAGTCTCTCAGCTGGGTAGTCCTGCCCTGGGAGATCAAGGCTCCCAGAGTAAGGCCAAAAAACATCCAAATTGCATAGAAACTCCTGCCATCACCAGCAGCTCTGTAACCACAGAGGTATACAGGAAAAGTCAAAGATACCATGAGCCCCCTTTGCCTGGTTTTATTTAAGAATGGACTAATTCCAGCCATGAATTCACTGGACACAACTCCTATGAAAACAAGCCTCAGACACCTGAGCAAAGACTTCAGAAACTGTCTCCATCTCCAGTGGTGAATATGATAGCCTCGCCTCGCCTCCCCTCCCTTGTGACCCTCAGTTTCTAAAACAACTCAGCCACAACCAGCTGGCAAGTAGCCTGACATTTGCAGGGTTCAGAAAGCTTATCAGAGAGACCACTTTCCACTCACCACCTCAGTAACTCATGTTCCCTTCACATTCCCCACTCATACCTCCTCAAGGTCAGACCCAACAGGACAGATCCTCTGCACAGGCCTGTTATACAGGACATGCCCTTGTCCAACACAGTTATCCCCTAAATCCCTAGAGAGGAAATAGCACATTTTCTATGGCTTTTTGGTGTCTACAGGAGTTACAGCATCCTGTGAGGTCTCATTAATGTAAAGGCAGAAGAATTTTAGGAACACCATACTGGATTCATGCTCCTGTCACCACAAGAAGAAACTCTTGTTGCATATTTTCTATCTGAAGAGGTGTATTCCCACACAGCTAACAGATGGTGAGGCTAGCACTTAAACTAATCAGAACACACCTTGGTAAAAAAACATCAGTTGCCTGGATTTGTCTCCATGCCAGTGTAAGAACATCTCTCATGCCAGCCACTTAAACTACACCTCCTGTTGTAAAGTTACAAAACAGGCTTGGGTTTCTCTCCCTGATTAAAGAGATTGCAGATGCCTGCTATTGCCTCCACCACTTCTGCCATTACGAAGTGGCACAATTTTGTTGCTGTTGTTGCAGCCTGCAGCATTTGGAAGCTTTTGGACTCAAGCACACATCCCTGCAGTCTGGCAACGCCCTACCTGCAGAGCTGAGCAGGTCATGGCACAGGTTTTCATTTCATATCTTCTTTGCTGCACATGGCAGTCGTACACCCTCTCTGCCTGGTCTGACATGAGTGTTTCAGTACTCTGACTCTCTCTCACGTTGGGATTCAGGACAGAAGTCTTGATCACCTTTGAGCCCTCTGGTTTCTGTCCACCCACCACTCTCTTCAATTTGAATCCAGTCTTTCCAAAGGCAGACCCAGTTGCTCTGCCAGAGACCACTAGAGGTAAAACATTAAGATACAGGACGTTTCTCCATTCTGCTGAAGAGCAAGCTACAGGGCTACAACTTAGACCTCAAAAACCCCTTCGGCTAATACTTACAGTCTGTCGTCTTCTGTAGGTGAAATTCTTCCATAGCAGCAATCCCAGCTGTGTCCAGAAAGCCATCTTCCTTCAGCAAAGCCTAGGAGCTCCCTTTGTGCAGCAGCAGTGGCAGTACACAGCAGAGGTGATGTGGCTGGGCATTAACTAGAGAGGGGGGGAAGAGTTGGAAAGGAAAAGCTGTGTCAGTCATAACAGAAAAGGCAACAAGAAAGGGAAAGGTGGAAGCTGCACTGTGTGACCCCATGTAACCCTGCAGCCCACCACGGCACTCCCCACTGCTGCCTTCTTACCCCATGCACTCCAGCCAAGTCTCACAGGTCTCAGTAAGCTCAGATTTAGACTGTCTCTTACCTCAGAGCTCTGAGGCACAAAAGAATGCAAGACCTGCAGGACAACAGTTTTCTTCCTTCCTGCCCAAAAATTCCAAAAGCAGGAACACCCCAGAAGGGGGAAAAAAAATCATAGGCTTTGAAAGCCAGTTTAGAGACCGCTCTGAATGAGACTGAGCCATACAATTCAACCCTTTTTTTTTGTTGTTTAAGCTTCTTTCCATATTTACTTTTATCATGGTGAAAAGCCTGCTGCCAAATTAGGAAAGCCTTTGTTTTGAAGTCCAGTCAACACCACCATTTGTAGGAGAAAATGCTATGCACTCGACAGGCAAGTGAGAAACATCCATTTCCTTGAAGGTCAGTGACTAAGAATGACCCTGCAGCCATTCATATTTGGATAAAGTGAATGCAAAATTGCTGTTGAGTCAGTGCTCAGGTCTTGCAGCTACCTGGCATCCACTACTGTTGTGAACTGGGTGCATTCAGTATGCACCTTGAAAGAGTATGAGAAAGCATAAAGGGTTAAAAAACACATTCATCTCTTTGGTGGCTATTAATAATAGCATGGTATAGGCTTGTGTACACACAGACTTCCAGCAAGACTCAATAAAATGGAAAGGTGAGCTTATAGCACATTAGTTAAACTTCATTAAACTTTTCTTCCAGAATTAATTTGTCATAGCTTAATTTACTTTTGAGTTTGAGGCCACTTCAGATTAAGAGTAGTTTCATTCTGAGTAAGTGTCTGCACAGGAATTTAGTTAATCCACATAAAATTAATTCTGATTTATGTACTTGAATACACCCTGTTGACAGGCTCAGTGTTAACAGGACAGCTAGCAGCCGATCCAACACACAGTGAGCGACCATTCCCTCCAACATCTGTTAAACTGGGAACACACATGCCTTTGATTCTAGTGTCCCAAATACCAGTACCCTAGCCCTGTGATTCAGAGTTGCATGCCTGATTGCAAACTGCATTGAAAAGGTTCCCAAAAATCCATAAGTGTGCTAGGAACATAAGACTTCCTCAGGAAATGCTCTGACCAGTCCTACACTGGAGTAAGACGAGATGATAAATGGCTATTCTGGATGTGAGCTTTGTGTTAATGAACACTTGGGGCCTTCAAGTCTCATCCAAAAGTAAATTCCATTATTACAATGACTTGCAGATTAAAAACTTGTCTCTAATAATATAGGTCTGTGTTACAAAAAAGTTTCCCTAACATGACTAAGAAAAACAATTAAACCCATTACACTGAGTTCTACAGATAATTACACTGTAGTATCACAACAGGACAACAGTGTTTCTTAATGCCAGTATGGGGAAAAAAAAAAAAAGAACAATAACAGACGCCTACAAAACCCTACAAATTGTACCTCCTGTCAGCACACAGGCAGCTGAGACTACAGTCAGCATGGACTCATTAAGCTCTGTTAGGTAGTGCTGTCATTCACTGACATGACCTCTACAGATGCTCCTTCACAAAGGGATGCCCAACTGATCTGGCAGGAGAGCTTTCCTCCCCTGCCCGCTGCTTCCTGCTGGTTGGAGCACCCTGACACTAACACATTTCAGCTGCATGCACATCTCTCTGGTAGATAGTGAATTCCCAGAGAGAGGCACTTGACAGGCTAATAGCACATCCACAGCAGGGAAAAAACCTGCCCTTCGTGGACAATCTCAGAGGACAAACCCTGGCTGTTGAGGACTGTGCACACATGCTTATGGACCCAGAGCACACCTTTGCTTACAGGCTTGGATACAGGGGGGCTTTGCAGTATCTCCTCTGCATGTCAGTATTACAGATTTAAAGCTGCAATTAATATGTAACCCAGAGACAAAACTAACAGGGAATATTATCACCCCTCCTTTGTACCCCCCTCCACTGGCCCATTTCTGCTCTGGATTCAGGGGACTTGGCAACAACGCTTTTACTCACCCTGCTGAGCAACCTGGACTGCTACTCCCATAGTGCACAGGCACTCCATGACCACTAACTTGGTGCAAAAATCCTTCATAGAACACCAGAAGTGCTCTTTTCAAGCATTTTTCCACAAGGACACTGGTCTGTGGGTCACAGACCTCCATTTACTTTGCTGTGTTCTCCAGCGTGCCACAAAACATAAGCCCTTCTGCCCAAGTCCAATCCTGCAGCCACTGGACAAGTTTGGCGTACAGAAGTAGAGGACAGGAAGGGACTGCAAAGCCTTCTACAATCACTGGTAGTTATGCAACAGATTTTATCTTCAGAAGGGTGTTCAGAGCACCCACTCCATACTCCCCCCTCTACAATACTGTCAACTCTCTGCAACAAACTACTTTCCAATGCTTCCCAGCAATTATAGCTAAAGACCGATTTCCACGCACACAAAGGGCCACAGGAAGAGTGCAGGAAGGATCCCAGGGAAAGCCAAAGAGACCTTTGGCATTCTCATCAATGGAAATACACCCAACTCCTGTGCCTTAATACCCTGCTCAGAGGCAGAATAAAATCTGAAGCAGTCTGTGGGGTGTTTGAGCTAATCACAGGGTAGCTGGTTTAATCCATGCCAGTGGAAATTCCAGACACTGATCCCTTGCAATTACAGTCAGTCCACAGGATCCAGAACACAGAAATACTCCTTTATAGAGGCTGTAGTGTTCACATTGCACTAGCAAACTGTAGTGAGATAAGGACACGTATTTGATCATCTAACACACCTCAGTTGATCAGCAGAAGCCTGTGCAGCCAGGAAGACTCAGCTGTGGCTGTCCGCTTGGACTCTAGCTCTCTGGAGTTCAGCTAAACTTTACTGGGAACAAAGCAAATGTTCTGGCCTTCAAATAAGGCCAGTTTGCCTGGATGCAAGTTTCAAATGAAGGAAAAATACTGACTTGTAAGGACTGTGCCTGAAGACTGAAAACCTGGCCCAGATACAGGCACTACCAGCTAAGTCCCTACATCAAACTAGGGGACAGGGCCTAACACTGGACTGATCACCAAGAGCACAAAACCTGAACTCAAAGCATGCCCAGTTGTTCTTCAAAGATATACTCTGCCCCAGTATGTGTTATAGACTGGGTAATACAGGTTTGTTGATGCCTAGAGCTGTCTCTGATTTTGATCCACACAGGCTGACATATTTGGTTCACTGCTGACACAAGTTAAGTAGCATCAGAAAATGCTCTGCAAACTAAGAATCTCAGAGGAAAATGGGTTAGCATCCTTTCAGATGTTCTTCCAGCTGACAATAGGCAAGAATTGTAAGCCAAAGATGCAGAAAACTGACAGATCCAACACTCCCAGCTGAGCTGGAGCTGAAGTCCATCTGTATCTCCACTTCAGACTGGTCAGTTAAGTTCAACATAGCTGGGAAATCCAACTTTCCATTTAGCACTGCAGTGCCAGAACACACACCTGCCACATAGTTCCCAATGTGGGCTTTTGTGCCTCACCTAAGTAAAATTTTGAGCCAACAGTAGGTATCAGTGATCACTCCTGACACTTACCCAGAACTGCCTAAAGCAGCAATACTCTGAAGAGTAAGAAAAGCTGCATGAATTCATCACCATAGCATAAGTTTTCTGTGATGTGAAGTACCACAGCTCTGCTGAAGAGAATGAGGACTTATATCTGCCAATACCGGACCCATCCTTTTAAAGTGCAATCTCTTGCTTTTATAAAGTGCTTACTCCGTGAAAGTAGGAAGAATTCCCTCAACTGCAACAAATACTGCAACTTAGTTGGAGAGGTCTTTGTGCAAGACATGCAATTTTCACATCCAATCTCTTCACTGTGTGAACACTGCAAGTTTTCCAGTAGAGGTAGGTACCAATATACAGTGATTTTAAGCCTAGAGGCATCAGGCTTACTCCTCTTCATCACCCAGAAATCTATTTTTGTCTAGCTCTGCTTCAGCATTTCTCCACATCTTCACCAACATACACAACAGAACTGCAAAATCTAGACTACATGGAGCACACCAGGGGAGACTCTAATTACCTAGAACTTCAGGGTAAACCTGGCAGCTGTCTAGTAACTCAGGTGCAAACTCAAACTGTGACCTCACCACAAATAAACAGGTATGATCAGAAGGAGCTGCCTTATAATCAAAACAAGTAATGCGTGTTTGGAATAACATGCTGAATCAAGGCATGTGCCCTGTGCAACATGTAGATACAGCAAAGAGCATTCAGTTAACCAGCCAGCCAAGAAAAGGTAAGGATTAAGAAGCCATTTTGTATTTAGCCAGCAAATAAACAGCAGGGATCCAGTATACAGAGGTCCTTGCATGCTCTACCAAGATGCCACTCAGAGTTGTGCACACTTAACATGCTGTTTGTCAGCTGTCTCAAGTTTTCCCAATTCCTTACAAAAAATACACAGGAGGGATCAAGTAAAAGATGTCTGAATACTTCCCCAGATCTTCTGATAAGAGTTTCCCCCCCAGTTTCTCCCTAGGGAAAAGCTTACCCTTACACAAGAGCTCGTTTAGTTTGCAGAATCACTGGACACAAGAGGATGGGCAGGAGGTGCAGAGAGCAATCTGCATGTACCTTCTGATACGGCCTGGGATTCCTGCTTTGCTCTTAGCAAAGTTCTAACGCCAGGTCAGGACCTTCTCTACCCAGCCAGACCAGCAGCCACAACACCCACCAGTACAATTAAAGCACAGGGGTCCACACAATTGTCCCCTGGTCTGCCTGCCTTTGCAGAAGGCTCCCTGCACATGACATTTCCCCCCACTGCAGAAACCCTGCAGAGCCTCCAGACCTACAGGGCTGCAATTCCATCTCAGTGTGCAATTCAGAAAATTACTCTTATGAGAAAGTTAGGCTACAAGGCAACCTCTGAAAATGCCGACGGTGAAATACATACTTTGACCAACCCTTTCTTTCTAGATCAGTGCTACCCACTACTTGGAAGTGGAATGGCTGCTGAGAAGTCCATTAGCTGGTATGCCAAGAGTCTCCAGCCCCAATCCATCTAAATACAAAGCAATGTATTTTTACAGCTGTAGATTTAAAGAGGAAAAAAGCTCAAGTGGCAGAGAATCAATTCCCCACCCCCATGCCTGGTGTCTGTACTAAGTAAACATAAAACAGCCTTCAAAAGCAGCTTTCTGCAAACAATGCAGCTGTTTGCTTTCTTTGGGGGACTAAAAAACCTTTCCCCTAGAGAAGAAATCACTATTTAGACAGGGAACAAAGCAAACTTATCAAACCTTATGAGACTGGAACATCTCAGGATTCTGGCAAGAGGCTATATAGACCCTTTATCTTCCCACCAATGACTTAAACCCAGTCCTGGTCAGCAGAGCTAGAAGCTTTTACTAGTTGACGAAGGTTCAGTGGCCTTCATGAAATCAGTTAAAAGGCTCTGTCCTGTTCCCTCAGTCAGATTTTCCACATCACAAAAGCTACCACCACTGGTGGCTCTCCATAGACCAAGCAGCCATAGAGAGTACCAACCTAGTATCTAGACATGATGCCCTTATGAAGGGGAAAAAGGCATTATTTGCTGGACACAGCCCAGGTTTGAGCTACCAGAACCAGTGCTGTTTCATTCCCACGAGCAGATGTGGTACAGTACTTCACACTTTCTGCCTCAGACAAAAAGTTGTACATCTGCTTAACTCCGATAGCTTTTGCCTACATACGTTATCAAGTCAAACAAGACCCACTTCGGAAGAAAAGGAGCAAGTAAAGCACAAACACCAGATTCCAGCAGAAATATAGTTCAATTTGGAAACGCTGAGAAATGTCTTGACATTTCATTTCCTTTAGGCAGTGTCAGGCTGCATATTGCGGAGCAAGCAATACCATGAGCCATGTCAACTCTGCAAAGCCCAGATCCAAGGTCAAAGTCCCCCAGTGCTTCATACGCTGTCAGTTGAGAGCAGGTCCCCATGAGGGCTGTGAACACCAAGGCAGGACAGAAGTGCCTCCCTCATGAACTGACCTTTTGACTCAAACAAGACAAACCATCAGAGAACTAGTGGCCTGGATGGGCATCTGGTTAACAGAGGTGCAGATTAAGCCAAGAGTCCAGGATTAAATCCACATCTGCCAAAGCAAGGTCTAGCGCCTTGCCCACTTCTCTGCAGAGCACCAGCATTTTGTTTCTTCCAGCATAGTAGCTACAACCAAAAGAATCACTCTTATACACCACATCCACTTTGTACAACCTATGACTGTGCAAGGCCATAAGAAGCTCTCAAGGCACAAGTATTTGGAGGACACCTTCACCATAACTTCCACAATTCCCAGAAAGTGAAAAGCACTTTGCACCTATACAACTTCAAATGAGACTAAAGGAGGAGGGAAAACAGTATTAATTCCAATTCTGTTGAGATTAGGCTAGATAAAGAGCAGCTGTGGGCAAATGCAAGCAATTTTTTATCCTGCTGCTAGACATCTAACTGCAGATAATATCCACAGCAGAAACAGCCAGTACATAAAGAATCAGAAGTAATGTCCCCTCTGTGATCAAAACAACTCACACTAAAGCTTGCAAAACCCATAGGAGCAAATCTGACATTCTCATCTCTAAAACTTTCAAGAAGTCAAAAAACTTATGGCATCTACTAGAGCTCTAGGAAAGAAGGGAAACTCTCACCCAAATAACGATAATTTTACAGGAATAGCAGTATTGCTCTTTTAAAGTAACCTTCTAACCCAAAGAGTCTGAACTAAGTTACAAAAAGGTGCCACAAAAAGCATTAGCAGCACAGAGTTCAAGCAACTCATCTGAGGCCACAAGCAAAGCAAAAGCAGAGATGAGAATACAACCACCAGATCCCACAAGTCTGTCTCCTGGTTTAAGCACTCCTAGACTCTGTAGCAATCACAAGCAATGCAGGATCAGCAGCAGGGGTGTGAGCTTTGAACCTACAGCCTGCTGCCTGGGACACAGGATCATTATCAGTGGAGCCACACTGACAACTAAAAGCAGGTCTTTCATAACCTCCCCACAGCGGACATTTCTCTCCCATTTGCCAAATGAGTATCAGACACCAAGTTTCCTATTCCATCTAAAAAGCCATTCAGTGAGAAGCGCTTTCCTCTTCAAAATCACCCAGGTCACATCACAGGGTTTACACCAACTCCTTCTTGCTAACAATGTGATTGGAGAGCTTATGGGTCAGCAAGCAAGAATTTAATTAGGACCACAAACAAAAATATTTGGGTGGCAATTCTTGGCAAGATCCTCAACTAGTTTACATCACTTTACACACACTGACTACTTGGCCTTAGGTTGGGTAGTAAACAGGTTCTGGCCTTGTTCTCCAGTGCTTACTAATACCGAAAGGAACTAGTACATTGCTTTTAGTATGGCCATCCATCTGCCCTCTAAATAACAATGATTTGTATGACAGACACACTTTAAGATCCACGTTCATGATAATCCACAACCAGTTTAACACATTTTCCCTCCTTGAAGAGCATGTCAAATTTTGTACAACTAATATTAAAGGACACTGCCAAAACATCAGGAAGCTGATTAAACAGTCTCATGGAATCCCTCTAGCTATCTGCCACCTCTGGTCCAGACAAGACTGAGACACATAGCATCTCACTCATCCACAGGATCCTTACAGCAGCATGCACACAGCTACAAAACACTGAATAAATGACCTCCCTTTGTTACCTAAGGGGGCCCAACCTCACAGAAGACTGGAGACAACTAGTGGAAAAGGACTCCTCCTTTTAGCACAGGCTGACAATAAAATACCTATTCACAACCTGCTTTAACTGCTGCTATTAAACCAACTAGTGACGTGACCCATGCCCAATACTAGGTCCTCCTTGCTCCACTAGGTACTACACAGAGAAGGGAGCCTGGATCTTGCTCTGGCAAAAGTCAGAACTAGTATAATGTCATGTTAGGGGCAGAAATCTGGCTTCCCAACTATTTAGGCAAAATGGCAAGGGATTTCTAAAGGTACCTAGCCTTGACACTATGACTGAGCAAATGGATTTTTCAATTTATGTGCTGGATTTATGTCTGAGCCTTTCTGAATGCTCCACTATGAACAGCCGAGCAGACGATCATTTTGAAAGACCTGGCCCAGAATTAACATAATGAGCACTGAAATCCCCTGCCCTAAACTCTTCAGAGCATCCATCTTGTTCTGTCAAAGCTGAACTCCTAAGATATACTTCTGGGCCACAGGTGGGCCCATCCCTACCAATCAGAAATAAACCATAGGGGACAGTTTCCCAAAGAATCAAGCACTAGCTTGCAAAGTACTCCATAATACAAATTGGACTACATTTTCTGAAGTCCTCAGTGCCTCCTTAGACATTCACACAAAGACCCATTTTCAGAAATGGCTGGTGTTTTATAAGCTTTCCTTGTGACACAACACAGCAAGCTGTTTTGAAAACCTATCCCAGGTCCCAGGGGAGCAATGTCTGCCTACCAGAATGACCACAATGACTGGTTCTTGTTACTTCTAGCATGCTCAAAAGGCTCCTTGGTGAAAACCAGCACAGCTCAAATGCAATGGAAGATGTCAAGCTTGCATGCGCCACAGCTGGACTGACCCAATGAAAAGCAAGTGCAAGAGACTGTGGAATGCACTTAGGCAAGAGGAATTGCTTAAATGTCAAGTATAACACTCAAGATGAAATGCAGTCATCTATTTTACAAAAAACCCAGCTTCCACTGGAAGGTTGCGAAATACATGAAGCATTTAAACTTTCAATATTACACTGAACGTCCCCTACTTTCCCCATACAAAAAAGCGCCAAAATCTAGTCCATTCTTCGGCAAAAACAAACACAGAAGCTGATTTGCTTTATCACGGCCAATGTCCAAAAATCCATAGTCCATATTAGCAGATATTTTTTTCTGGCTCTCAAAGAATGAGCTCTTCTCTAGTGGAATCTAGAAATAATAGAACATCCTGCTAAAATAACAATTGCAACATTTGAGCTCAATTCATGCCATTAAGCTTTGATCTCTGAGCAACTATACCATCGTCAGTACACAGTCCGCAAAAAGCTGTGTTACACAGCTTCAGTCACTTTTTCCAGCTGATGACGCATCCTGTTTAAGGACATTATCTTTGCAACTAGGAAAAAGGGTGAAGCATTTCACATTGCAAAAGGTAACTTTTCTGCTTGGAAGCAACCTCGAGGGGGAGAAGGAAGCAAGGGCTCCCTCAAGAAAGTCATCAGCCTGAACAAATTTTAGGAAAAGAAATCCATGAGCTCAGAGGGTGTTAGGACAGAAACACTTCTGATCACCATCCCTTCCACAGCACATCCTGGTCACTGAATCACTTTAGACAAAGCAGCCATAGACCTGGTTTAACAAAGTGTAACACTGGTAAGTGCTCCACAATCCTACTGCAGAGTGGCTGAAGCATCACTGGCATGCTTATATCTTCCACTGAACAAAGTTACCAAGCCTCGCAGCTTTGCCATCATGTTGGTAAGGATCTTTTTTGGAAAGGAGTGTCTTCTCCTACATCTTGTTTTTGTAACTTGCTTTTCATCTTAGACGACAAGGACACAAACTGTGCCCAGTACAAGATTAAACTGGAGTTTGAGATGTATGCCTGCCCTGTAACATCAAAAGAAACTTTACTGTTATTTTCTTCTTCATCTTTGCCATTTGGGCAGGTGTGGCACAGGGCAGCGAGCTGGGACCACTGCTAGAAAGCACATGCCAATCTTCCCCATTTTGCGTGATCCACAGATGCAACAGTTGTTCCACACGCTTCATATTCTTTAGCTCCATAAACCAGCATGTGTGTTCAGTAGCAGGGCAGAACACAACATGGCTTATACTGTAGAAAACATCCCAGTGGTGCCTTTGGGATTCACTGGCATAAAGAACAAGCTGTCTGTTAAGCTTGATATCTACACAACTGCACCACTACCTGTGGCATAGGTATAAGTAACAGCAGATGAAAAAAAAACATCCCTGAACTACACAGAAAAACATCAACCAAGAAAAAGTCTCTAGCACAATGAAAGGAAATGACATTTTGGAAAAAAAAGCAATAAACTGGCAAAGGCGGTATTTAGCAGCCATTGTCAGCTTGAGCAGAGTTTGATCTTTTAAAGCCTGCAACAAACAGGGCCACAACAAGACCTCAGCTCCCACATGGCTACCATCTAACCATATGGGTTTGGCAGCTAGTAATTCACTGAAATGATAAACAGATGTCCAAGTACTTTTGAAAGCAGTGACTGTCAGCTATGAGAAGGAATGAATTTCTGATCAACCTTGGTGACCGATACAGAGTTCAATAACCACTTATCTCTAAAGTTATTCATAGAAGAACATGAAAATAGTTGGCACACACAGTAAGAAGGATGCCCGTGTGCCTGCTGTGGCAGGTGTGGCACAGGGCAGCGAGCTGGGACCACTGCTAGAAAGCACATGCCAATCTTCCCCATTTTGCGTGATCCACAGATGCAACAGTTGTTCCACACACTTCGTATTCTTTAGCTCCAGCTGTACAACCCATAACCCCACTGCCGAAGCTTCAATCCTTAGGCTCAGCATGACAGTTAACAGACATGCAAAGCAAGCTAATGTTTGCCTATTTTAACATCATGCACAGATCTGAGAGAGGACGACAGAATTTGTTCATGTCCTAAGCTACATCTGATGCAGAAGGATTCACGACAGAGCTTCGTTAGTTTTCTCCAATAGTTTCAACGGACCAAGCACCGAGGTGAAGAGCTGTGGTCTACTCAATTTCAACCAAGACTCAGGACAGAGAACACTTCAGGTAAGCACAGAAGTGGCATGAAATGCCAAAATGAAAAGCAATGAGCTTGCAAAAGAGAAATATAACCAAAAGTTTTGCAAGTTTTTAATGCATATAGGATCCAAAACATACATTTTTTTCGCTGAGCTTAGGACATCCTTAACGGTGCTGAGAAAGTTCCACTGGGGCAGACAATCCAGTTGACTAAAATTATGTCTGGTTTTATACATAAACACAACTGGGAAGATAGATGTAGTGTTGTGGAATATTAAAACCGTGTCACAAGAGCTGGGAATGAAGCTCTGGAAGACATGGCAATCAGGAGAACAAAATAATAACTTGAGGAAAATAAGATCTGAAGAAATCTGAAAACAGGTGGTGCACAGGTGATGGTGTCAGTTTGCTAGAAGAAGGAAACAAGTTCAGATCTCTCCAAAGACAGTAGAAAAAATCCTATTGCTTACTTCAGGATGAGTATCTAAATATAGATTTGAGAGAGCTGGGAAACAAAGCAGTAAGAATTGCTACTCTGATTTAATAGGATAAAGAATCATTAAAATATCTAAAATGCTTTAAAACAAAGAAAATCAGATAATAAGCACATTGCTCATTGGTAGAACAAAACTACAAATGCAGGATCAATTTAGTTTATTAAATAGGAACATTTCATTTTGGGGAGGAGGAGATTTTGAACTCTGACTCTTGTACTGCTACCAGAATGAAACATCCATCTGTCCATGCTCAGAAAAGGTTGGTGCTGCTTTACTGTTTGGATGAGGAAACTTTGGCATTTTTTTAATCCATTCAAATTTGGTCCTAACTCTGCTTTTATGAGCAGCCATAGCCAAACTCTTGTTATGGGAGCGTAATTACAACACGGGCAAGAGGAAAAAGTCATCAACTGATCCCTAGAATATCAATATATTCCCCATGAATACAGCTCTCAGACAAAAGAACAAGTATGGTAATTTGCCTGTTTCTTCTGAAGGCACAAAAATTCACCTGGAAAAGCAGACACTACATCTGAAAACCTGGGACTTAAAGCCCGGTTGCTGACACTAGCAACACAGCCTACGGTCTCTAAAAAGATGTGTTACCTGCTGCAGGTGAGGGAAAAACACACTTTCACTTTTACCATGGAGAGTATAAACTTTTGTCACATCATTGTTGTAACAATGGCAAAAGCAGGTAAGATGAATCGGGCAAGTCATCACGAGAAGATGGGTGCACGTGCTGGGAACCAGGTTCTCTTGGTCCCTAGTCCTGCTCTTGCCACCTACACCACCACCACTGCTGCTGCTCTGACACCCTCCACATGGCTTAATTTTGGCTTTTACTAAGCTAACAACCATGAATGCTATTGAATATTAGTTGCACAGTTTGCTTGCCTGCTCCCGGTAACAACCATTCACTCGGAAATGGGCTAGTAAAACTGCAGATTGCTTCAGGGAGCCAAGCTAGTAGGGTGGTAACAGGTTTTGGCCACCTCTATCTTCCACATAGCCCTGCCTACTATTTGCTAAAAAGGAAACCAGACCTCCAGAACGATCTCTGAACTGTGTGGTCAGAGGCTGTGACTATGTTTGCTCTTTCCCGGAGAATGACCTTGCTATCTAGCCCAAACCAGAACAGTATTGGGAAGGCTCTTTTGCTCTCCTTTTCATATCCAATACCAATTATTCCATAACAAAGTTAGCATAATGCAAACCGATTTCATTGCATTAGAGCTCTGCTAAGCAACACTCCTCCAGAAAATAACAGAAGAGGAAAAAGGTCAGCTTGTATGTGGATTTTTATGCCATTCAAACTAATGCACATTCTTATTATCTATGATCAACCTTTTTCACTAATAACCCCATGAATAAAGATCTGAATGCTCCCATTTTTCCTACAGTGTTAGCCTCTTGTGTCAGGAAAGCTGCATCAACAGTTTTCCATCCTACTCTGTCTCACTCTCAGTCCTTGAGGCAAGCTCACATGCTTTTTCCCCTCAATGACAAATGCTAAAAAAGACAGGACTGGCTTTGCTGCCACCTATTTCAAAGAAACAGACACAAAAAAAAATAGAGAACAGGGTACTCCAGTCAGTAGTTCAAATCATGGTAATTCTTCTAAGTTACTCTGTATGACTTTTGTACGACCAATAGAAATATAAGACATGCAGCTACAGAATATGAAATATTTTAACTTTTTTGTGGTGAGCATCTTTTGAACACTACACATAAGAGTCCTACCATGGTATTTTTAATCTATACTCTTAGTATCAGTAATTGCAGATGTGCATGCCTGTTAACTACACAGAAAGCTTTCAAGCATTCAGGATTCAAATCCTCAGCCAGCATAAAAAGGAGGCAATCTCAGAGAGTGAATTTCTACCATGTCAGACCTGGAGAAAGTGGGTAGAGTGCATAGCTTCCTCAGATGAATAAGGCAAATGTGCCATATATATAAAATATGTTTTACTAAACAGTAGGTCCCAACACTAGCCCCTCTCACAGCAGGAGTCATCAATAATAACCAGCCTACTAGAAACATGCTGGTGTTTGGTCAGCCATGGCCTCTGGACTTATTTCAGGATTTGGTGTGTTGCCCAGCCTAGGAGACCCATATAAACACGAAGGGTGCTTGCTCCGAGGTTACTTAAACAAAGTGGTAGTCTGGTTCCCTTTCTGCTCTGCTCCTGTCATCATCTTTGTGCTGGCACCAGTGCTCACAAAGCCATGAGAAGACTCTGCACATAGGATGCTGGGAAAAAAAAAAAATATATAAAAAAATTCACCAAGCAAAGAGAAGAGAGTTTGTTCTCAATTACTCACCCTGGGTTGGTGAACTCCAGTGCCAGCACGGAGGATGAAACTGATAGGGAGAGAAAAGAGAATGGGCAGTCAGGGGAAAATGAAGGAGGTCCATTACTAGTTCACTAGCAACCTTCAATTACTCTGGTTTAAAGTTCTGAAGAAACCACACCCTAAGAAATATCATGCCTGCATGGTGCAACACATGTGATAAACACTAGCACAGCTGATCACATCTGGTCACCAATGGGTGAGTTCAGTACCAATCCTCCTCCTGCTGTCTCTGTGGGTCTAACTCTGCCAGGTGAACTCACTGGCAAGACAACAGGCTTGCAGAGATGAAGGCAAGGGAAGACTTGCTTTCTGAATTGTGTGTATTATGCTTAACACATGAGAATGCTTCAGCCCAGAATCTGCTTGGAAGGTAGGTCCACAGCTGCTTTCTTCAAGTCACTGAGGCTTATTCCTGAATCACAGCAGACTGTTTTACCCTCACACAGCTGGGGGAAGTTCAGCCTAAGGAATGCTAGAGAAAAGGCTACTCCTGGAACAAAGGCCAAAATAATTTTACTGACCTTTTTTTAAACTCATGGCATTTCATCCTCTGTAGTTCCAGCATTTCACCAGGAGCCACTCTTATATACACCGTGACGGCAGATGTCGAATTTGGTTCCAGACCAAGTCTCTGCTCACACCAATAGCACTGAGCTACACTTGGTTTTGAAAACAAATTTAGCATTACAAAGAGGGTTTGCCAGCAGCTGCCTGTGGCAAACTGATTTATAAACATGCCTCAATCTCACTGGGTAGAGAGATCATTTAGAAACTTTCAGCATACCTGCTTGCACTGCTATGCAGCTATATTCAGAGGAAATTTGGATTTGATATTCAAAAGACTACCATGACTCCTGCAAATGCCAAAATCTTACATATAGCTGCACCTGAGGTGTTTGTTTCACATAAATATCATATGGCTAAGTGTACTTCAGCAGCAACTTAATAGGGGAAAGTTATTGTGCATGGTTGGGCCTAGCTGCTTGATTATTACACTCTAACCCCAGATGACGGCAATTGTGATCTCTTGCAACCCAGAGACCAGCAGGTATCTCCTCAGAACACCTACAGCAAGCATGAAAGAGCATCAATTTTTATTATATTTGAAAGCTAGGCATTCTCAACTTAACAGGTTCAAATTAAATTCTACCGTATAGCTCTTCTGTTCCATGCTACCAAACTTTTACCCACTTTTTTAAGAGCTGACTTCTAATTCTTACCATAATCAGCCCTACCAAATTATGATTACATAAGAAACAAGGTGCTCCATGTCATGAGTAAAGGCATCAGACTCCTGCCCTTACTTGTCAAGACCATACCAGATACAGACTGTATCAGACCACTCTTACATAAATTAAAATTCACATTTGCACAATGAATTGCGAAGACCCACCAACAGCATTTATATCTGTTAATGCCAGTAATACACTGCAGAGTCCCAGGTAGCACCCATTTAGCTTAATAGCCTACATCACAGAATCACACACTGATCTGTGCTATGGGAAACACATTGGCACACATTGCCATTTCCACTTGTTAGGGAGGCAAGCGGTGCCATAAGGGCCAAGTACAAAAAGTATTTGCACTGAATGTTTACTACCATGACCCCCTTTCAAAACTGAGCAAGCCTGCTCCATTACAAAAGCCTTTCAACAGCAAGCTTGACCATCTGTTGTTAACAGAACATGCCCAAGACATGGTTGTTCTCTGGAGTACAAACACCAACTCATTTTCAAAGGTACCTCCAAAATGAATTTTGATGGGTTAATCCATATCAGTAATTTTCAAGGAAGTCCAACTCATCTTTAGGTTTCAATTTAGCATGCTTACAAGTATGTAAGCACATGTTTACATCCCTCTGGCTTCAGTAAGGTCTATGCCAACACACTGAAGATCAACTTTGATCCTCCAAGTAAGTTATTTGTACAACCTGAAAATCTCCAAGGCCAACAGCTGGGGTAAAGAGGGGAGAGGGGGGCACTCCTGTTTAAAACCGGCAAAAGTACTGTTTAATACAAACTTTCAATTTAGAATTGCAGGATCTTTCCTGACACATTTTACGCATCTGGGCAGCTGTGCACCTCCAGAGCTAAGCAGCAGTATTTTGTAACAGGCTGATGATAGGCTGTAATGTAGCAGTCCTGACTTAACAACAGTCTGGCAGGCTGAAGCAAGATATGTTGCATGCAACTGAACCTCCTGCCAGTCACAAAAGCGTCCGGATCGATCTTTTATTTTTACGCTTCCCCTCAACCCAAGGCCCTCCCCTCCCCTCACCCTCCGCGACTTTATAGGATTCACGTAGGAGTGAAGGGGATGAAAACCCTCCCGTTATCTTCTCGCACCCACCGGGGCTGGAAGAGGCGGCGGTAAGGTGAGCCACCCTACACAAGCGCTGCCAAGTCTGAGTCGCCTCACTCAGGATAAGCTAAAATAAAATAATTGTAAAAAAAAAAAATAAGCACACACCGAAAAAAAAAAAAACCCAACCCAACGAAAACCCCACTATTAGCCCCTTCCCGATCCCCCACTACCCCCTAAGCTGTCCTCCGAGCCACGCTCCTGACACGCTGGGCACAGCGAGCGGCACCACGCCAGAGAACAAAACCAAAACAACAACAACCAAAAAAAAAACCCCAAAACAACCCCAATCAAAACAAAAAACCCACCCCACTTATTTGCTTTCTTCCTCTCGCTTTACGCCGCCTGCTCCGGGCGGAGCGGGGACAAGCGAGGAAGCCCCCCCCCCGGCAGCCGCCGCCACCGCCGCCTACCTCCCCGGGCGGTAGCAGCCGCCGTCGGTCCCGCGGGGAGCCGAGCCGGCCGAGCCGAGCCGCCGCTCCGCGCTGGCCGCTCCGCTCCGCTTCGCTTCACTCTACCCTGCCCTGCCCTGCCCTGCTCGGCTCTGCTCCGCTCCGCTCCCGGCGCCGGCCCCGCTGCCGGCCACCCGCGCCCCGCCGCCCCTCTTATAGGCGGCGCGGAGCGGCCGGCGGCGGGCCCGCCCCTTCCAGCGCCGGGGCCGCCCAGCAGCCTGCTGTTCCCCTTCCCTCTGGTGTCTTCTCTCCTTTTTCTCTTTTCTTTTTCCTCTTTCCCGCCTTCTTTTTTCCTCTCTCTTTTTCTCTCCCCCTCCCCCTCTTTTTTTTTATGTTTTTATTTTTACCTTTGCCCTCCGCCGCGGCTGCTTGGCGGGGGGGGGGGACGGGACGACACGACACGGGGCCGCGGCGATTTGCATGTAGGCGGGCACACTGCAGCCAAAACCAAACTGCGGGGCTGTGTATGTCCGTGTCGTGTGTGGCGTCCCCCCGTGCGTCCCCCCCGGCCGGAGATGGGTGGCGTGGGCTAGCTGCCTTGCTTTTTTGCGAAACTCCGCGCTCCCAGGTGCGTGAGAAGCATCCCAGCCCCTCGCGTCCGGCTCCCACGCCTGCCCCCCGGCCGGCCCCTGGGCAGCAAGAGCAGAAACCCGGGCACTGAGTCACTCGCGAGGTCACCGTGCTCCCACCGCCCTCCGCTCCACACTCGCTCCGCTCCCCGCACCCTCGGAGCGGAGCCGGTACCAGTTGGGCACAGGTACCTCCTCGGCTGTACCAAGAGCGCTGGCCTGGCAAGAATCAGTCAGAAATAATAACCAACTTCAACCGGACCAGAATTTGTCCTCCATGTCACTTACGGTAAGGAAAAGGCAAGGACCTGTGAGAGCTAACACTTTGGTACTTCTCCATAAATCAGGATGAATTCAGTTGTGTCAGTTCCCAGAGAAATTAACAACCATTCACAAACCTTAAAAAAAAATAAAATAATCTCAATTTAAAGGTTCACAGTGCCCAACCTGCCTTGCTCCAAACACAAAATCCGTAAATGGTAGTGTGTTTTAGCTACCTGAGAAATAGGCTGTGTTATTGATCTCAGCAATTATTAAATTCTCAGATGCTGAGGGTGTCACAGTCCCTCGTCCTCCCAAATGGGCTCCTCCCCTAGAAACATCACCCATAGTGCAACCCCTTCCCCATTTTTTGCTTGTTACACGGCAGGAGCACTTAAAAACACCGCAGTGCAATCTGTGAAAGTGTAACATTGCATTTTCAATGCATAAAATGCTCTGTGAATGAAAACAAGTAACACACAAAAGGCAGGCATCTAAATTATGGTTCCCTCTGCAGACATAATGCACTGCCATTGCTCTTCTGCAGTGAAGTGGCTGATGTTATCATTCCTGCTGTTAATGCTTTGCCTTATTATGAGCAATCTGGATGATACATGGTTACTGAGGGAACTGTATCTGCAGGTTTCCGGACTTGTATTTTGATGCGCAGCCTACCACCATTATATTTCTTCAAGTGGCATAGAAACACAAATACCTGAAAGCAAACTCCGGAGAGCTCGGACTGATGGTAATCTGAAATAATACTATGCACTGGAGTCTCATAGATAGCAGTAAATATTCAAATTAATAACGCAGACCCTTCTACACTGAATAAAAGCTGACACATTCATTTCAGCAGTGACCCAAGCTCCTTCCCTCAGCCACCATCTCACAGAGGGGCTCAGGGCTGGACAAAATAAAAAAGCTCCTGGTTCTGATGTTGGTTTCCCCAGTGTAGTTGCTACATAACTTCACTGACTTAAACTTCACTCTGTTTGTACCTTCATCTGGTTGTGAAACTGAAATAAAAAATGGCTCTTTAATATATAAATGCAGCTGTGTGTTTTTCACCGTATACTAGAGCCTTCCATCTTTACACATTTCCAAACATTTACTGGATCATAATTTCAAATTCTAAAATAAATAATTTCAGCATGTTTACTCAGAACACAGGGAGAACGAGTACATTTAGTTTACTGTCAGCAGAGTGTTATGGCTCATCCCACGTAGTACAGAGTTTGAAAGAGAGTGGGTATACTGCATAGGGTATTCAAAAGAAGTGACCTGACATGAGTGGAAACAGTGCTACATCAATACCAAATAGCAAGGTGAAAATTGCCCTGCTACTGGTGCCTCCTTAAACCAGGTTCCTCTAAGGAAAAGTGTGGGTTTTTTCAGTATTGTCAGAAGGCTGGATTTTTTAAATTCTGGAAATCGGTACCTGTGCCAACTGTTAAAGCATTTGGACAACATTTTCCAATTAAATAGCTAATATACAGCTGTTCATGAGAAGCAAATGGAGCATTTAATTTAGTTTGCTCCATTAAAATACCTGTAGGATGGTAGGAAATCTTTGTGCACCACTGGACAGCATTTCTCCGCTTTTGGATTCTCCTGGTTGCATGACAGCGGCATCAGGTCACTGAGAGACAAGCGCTGACAAATGGTACAAGACGGATGACAAGGGAAGGGGGCACGGTCAGATCCAATGGCTAGGCTGTACAAACACAAAGTCAATAGCCATGCTGGAATAGTTTCTAAGAATAACACTGACTATACTTTTACTTGGGTGGCTTGAGTTTTCAGAGTGGATGAGCACATGGGGCTCCTAGAGATTTCTCAGAGACATTTGTACCTTTGAAGTCTTACATCCAGAGCAAACACTATGTTGGCTTTTGTGTCCTGTGGAAAGCGCGACAGGTCTTTGCAGGCACAGCAGTCTCAGTCAGGGAATTCTGCTTAATTTATTGCCACTTCACACAAAACTTCAACTACTGATTCAGGTACTGAGGGGAAAAAAAGAAGACATAAACAGTTGAACACTTCAGGAAAGACCTTTTCTCCCTCCCCAAGCTCAGCTCCAGTTAACCACCTCTTCCACCCCCTTCCTAGCCTCAACATCCCTCACTTTCAATAGGTGTTATGCTCAGTCCCTCCCAATGCCTTCTGTGAGGCACTGGGCAATGTGGAAAGTTTGGGTCAGCATGTAATGGCTTCTTTCTGCTGTTCCTTGCTTCTTACTAACTGTCCTCCACTGCTCCTTGACTCTTACTGTTCCTCTTCTTCACAGTGGGTCCTCCATGGGCCACAGTCCCTCCAGGAATGCCCCTGCTCTGGCATGGGTCCTCCATGGGCCACAGTTCCCTCCAGGGTGTTCCTGCTCCGGCATGGAGTGCCTCCCTCCAAGACTGTGTCTCTCCCTTCCATGTGTCTCCTCCACTTCCTCCTCCTCCATCTCCTCATGTCTCCTCCAGTGTCTCCTGCCTTAGAGGCTGCTGCTCTTTCTTAAATACATCAGAGCAGAGGTGCCATGTGCTGCTCTCATTAGTTGAGGTTTTGGCATCCGGTGGGTTGTTTTCATCCCTTTCAAAGCTGGCTGAAAGCGGCTGTGACTGGCACAGTGGAGTTCACGCCCTCCTCCCTTGCAGCCCCCTGCTACTAAAAGCCTGCTGGTTGTGCCCAATACACAGTTCCCATCACATGCACTTTCAGATTAGACCTGATCCTTTCTTCTTTTCCAAAGGCTAGTCTTCTCCTTCAACCTGTTCCCTCACCACAAGGTCCTTTTGCAAGTAAGAACAAGCAGCCCACACTAGGGTCCAAGGCTGGGTGCAAGGGAAGAGCTGCGGAGCTGCAAAGGGCCTGTAGCTACGCCAGTTACTGAGAGGTCAGAAGTCATGTAAACTGCTGTTCATGGAAAAGACGTTATGTAGTGGAATGAAGGGGTGGAACTGAAAATAGGAAAACACGCTGTGTTCTTGCTGAGGAAGAAGTTGTTTCTTCGTACTTGTAACTTCTACAAGCTAGAACTCAACCATTGTCGAGCCTCCAAGATTGATGGCTCCTAAGGTCAGGATACTTTGACAAGACTGTGGGCTTAGTCAAGCACATCAAGAAATGCCTTGTATAAACTGAAGAGGTCTAAGACAGGTTGCAGCAATAAAGCAAGCCACAGTTTAATACACCTTTTGCAGTCAGCTGTTGAAGTATTTCATCTGGAAATCCAAGCTCTTTTTAACCCTAGATGACCTAGTTTGGACTAAGTTCAGGAAGCAGGAAAGATAGCAGATTAGTAATACTTCTATTTAGAAAATCACCTTTCAAAGAGCTTTGCTTACCTCTTTTCTATTATTTGACAGCTTTGTAGCACAACCATAGCTTCAAGATTCCTCACTATTGTATCTTGGGGTACACACTGAAGGTTAAGCTGCATTTTAAGCATCTGCTCTGTCTTGTTTTACTTTCCCTTGATTTGAAGTATCTGAGTCAGAGGATGGTGACAGCTTTCACAAGGTATTCCTGGAAGGAGTTTCCTAACTTTTAGTAAGAAATAATTGCATTATTATTTTATAGCAACATAAGCTTTCACTGAGCATTCTAGCTTCAATTTGTGTTTCCTAACATGGGAGTTAGTCACTCCAGCCTGGTTTACAGCCTAGTGAGTACAAGTGACTGCATCATGCTGTTTACTGCAACCTGCCATGCTCACTTTTCTTCCCATCCTTCTATTTACAGAAAAACAGGTAACAGGCTGTTTAGTTGTTCCACCTGGAGAGAAACAGAAGCACTGGCTAAGGTTTAAATATCCCTACATCCTCCACTGTGCCCTGCAGTGGGGAACCTTTGAAGCGCTTATCTGTGCCATGTGAAGAAGTGAATCTGGGAAGTTACTGCCCTCGAATCAGAGAATATTGCAGGCCTGTCCCAGTGCCTGCTCGTAGCAAAAGAGCTTGCTCTCATCCTCTCCATCTTTCTATATAAATGTAGGCCTCAAACTGGCTGCAGTCATTAATAAGACGCTTCTATGTCCTTTAAACAAAATATATTGAAGCTTAGATATGAGCAAGCCACGATTTAAGCAGTTATGGCTAACATTTCTTAATGTAACATACGTCGTGTTTAAGAAGGGTGATTTAAAAGCCATCTCTCATGAGGGTTAGTTGCCAAATGGCTGCTGTTATTTTAAGAATAGAGCCCATTGCCATGAGCTTAGCCTTGTAATTTCTCACAAACACTTAACATTAAATATAAGCAAAATTACATCTGCAGTTACCTATATACAACAAGGTGCTGTGAAGCTCACTGTTAACAAAATTACTACATTCTGGATGTAAAATATACATGCAGCCAAATACTTCGGTGGGAAAAACTCTTCAACTTTGCCAGAAATAGGCTGATTTTCCCAACCATGGATCTAACCTATAGTTTGAAGAACAAAGAAAATATGTAGAGTCGCCAACTAAAATACTGGAAGCTTATGTAAGGTAGCAATTTTAATTTTATGTTAAGTTTCTTCCTTTCTTAGATTCCCCAGAGGTATACTTTATAATGGCATGCAGCATGAATGTATTTTTATGTTAACATTTCAACCTTCCTCTGTGCAATTGTCTGTCTTTCAAAAACTAGCCCAAACCAGGACTCCTGCAGAAATATTTCAGTGTACATTACATGTGCATTGCCAGACAACTTTTATAGGGATAGACTGGCCTGCACGAGTCAGGGTTTCTGTGCAAGAAATGTGATTGGATGGATAGCTATGCAGAATGTAAAAGTTCAATGTGAACAAAGTCCATGCTTTAAAAATTCTGCACTTCATCTACCATGATAAATGTTCATGCTAGTAACAAGCCCAGTGCTTGGAACAAGGAAACAAAAATTCATCACAAAACAGAAGTGTAGTAGACACAGAACACGATCAAATGCAAAGAAAGCCAAATAAACGGATGCAATGTGGTTTTATCTAACCTCAGTTTGGATGGGCAAATCTTCACTGGTGTAAAATGGACAAACCAGGATGTAAACTTCACTAACTTAGCCCTTGAGATGCGAGTTAAAATGGTCAATTCCCCAAATTTCCTTGTGGCCATCCAAATGTCATTTCACATCAGCTGCAGCGTTCCAGTTCCTTAAACAATTCTTTAATACAGATCAAAATTTGACTGTTTAAGATCCTTACTCACTCAGTCCTCACAAAACCCAATGCAACTTTTGCCTGAATAAGGACTCCTACATTGGGCTCTTTACTACAAAAGCTTCACCCTACATAGAGAGCATGTATTTGAGTAGCTCCATTAAGTCAGTGGAGATGTGTGCTTGGGAATTTGACTGCACATGCTGACAGTGCCCCCTCTAAATTTTAACAAAGTCCATCCCTGATTAACAAATCTTCTCTCACCCACAGTTCTAGAGCTGTAGACAACACGGTTTAGTGCAAATCTTAGTGGCAAGGGGATCGGTTTTAGGAAGTGATGTTTTTCCTTCACTAGATAATGACACTCAAGAAGGGAAGGAAATGCACTGTCAAGTGTTCAAAACCAGCCTGTGAATCAGAAGGAAAGAGAGGAGGGGACTACTCCATAACTGTACAGCCTGCTTCAGTGCCAGCATGACCAGAGGGCATGGAGGAAAGTATGCTATCCCTTGCCTCCGATCTCAGCAGAATAGTTACACTCAGAGCAAGCCATCCTCAGGCCCTGGAAGGTTTTATTTACCTAACCTCACTGCAATACACAGGTCAGTGAGCCCCTTGGCCTCCACCCAAGCAAAGGTGTGCTTTTAGGTTCTTCAGCCTCACAGCAGCTTCCTCCAGCGCAGAGCTGGAAGACTCAGTCCTTCTGACAACGTCCCCACATCTATGACAAGGGAGGATACAGGCCTGTTGCCTGCCATGAACTACAGTGCCCTTAAAGAATTACATTTTTTTTGTTGTTGTAGTCAGAACCATTTCCTCTTCTTTTCCCATCCCTGGCCTCTGCTGAGCTCATGAGTACTCCACATTACTGAGCTTTTGTGTGTCCATGCCATCCTACAAGGACTTGCTTTCCAGGAGGCAAGAAACACCTCTTACACTTCCTTCTCCAGGAGTGACTTTTTCCAGAGACAGCACTGAGACCAGGTTTTGCTTTTGTTCTCTTTATACAGCTGAAGAAGCACCTTCTGCAAGTGAGCTTTAAAGGTGTCTCTTCAAGTCTTGCGTTTCCCCGGACATCAAGACAAATGCGTTCTGCAGAATGAAGGATCTCTGATCAACCCCAAGTCTTTCCAGAGCTGCTCAGAATTGCCTGGTGATTTCCACACTTAACAGACACTGCAGTCTGCTCTGTAGAGCCTAACTTGTTCTCCTATGACTAGGTTGTTCAGTTTGGGGTTTGCTTTGTGCTATGCTTTTACATAAAAACCCAGGCAGCTTTTGAGTTCTGCCAGCTGTAACATTTTGCCTTGCTGAAACAGCTTCGCTTTCTGAATGTTTCCACCTCTTTTATCAAGGCAGCAGATTTGACCTCTACATTCTTTAGCTGCTTGCAGGCATCCGGGGCTGGATCTAGGGTGTAGCCAGCTTGCTCTGCAGACACAATCCCCTTCTTGGCTCCAATATGGGCCAGTTCCTGCTTCTGTTCATTTTGTCTTAATCTGAAGAACAGGTATCTCCCTGTGCCTGTTAATTATCTCCCCAGCATCTGCAGCAAGAGGACACAGTTGAGTTTACTTCTCAGGTGCTCCTCCATCCCCCCTGTCCATTACTGTGTGATCTCATCAGGTAGTTGGAGAGACTAATCCCATTACTGCAAATCCTGTCTTGCCTCCAGTGTTGGTGCCAGAGGCTGTGCAGCCACTGGTCAGCATATCAGCAATCTTCCTGGGGATTCAATGGACTCACAAGCTATTGCACATTTCCACAGAGGCTCCAGTCCCTAAGCTATGTCCTTCCTTACCATTCTTGGCCGGTTTTCCTCTTTATCCCCATGTGGCATGCCCAAGTGTGAAATGCTGTCGCTTCATTGTCCAGCATCAAAACTCACTGACATCAGTATCTAGACCCTTTCTCTCTGTCGGAAGAGGTTCTTTCTGTTTCTCTTCAGCTTAGAGGACCTCCCTCTCACTTTGATGCTTCTGCTTCAGCATATTCCCATCTGCACCTGTAGCAAGAATATTGTAACATTTTGGAGGCCCAGTACTTTTCGAGAAGGACAAGACAATCAACCTCCATTTCTCTGTTCTCAAGTCTTCACACAGTCATTCTATCCTGCTGTACTTGCTCGTGGTCATGCTAGCCAGACCCTCCACAAAAACTAGTAATTCTGGGGCTTCTTATTTCTCCTATTAGCTGTTTCCTCCATTTCTTAGGCCTCAGAATATTGCACATAACTGTACAGGAGTTAGCTAGCTTTACTGACTCTACTACCTTATACGGAACAAAACATTCTGTTCATTTTTCCTCCCAAGTCAGGATCCACTAGATCAGGCCTCTCCTTGGCAGCCAATAAAATATTTTCTTTTCCTTGAGAAAAGCAATGTCTTCAGCATTAGCCCCATCAGAATTACAGAGCAATGAGATATCCGTTTGTGTTGTTTTTCTTGATAGCTGTAAAAACTTGTCCACTTTCTTATCGTACACTGAGGAAAGAATTTTATTACAATTGCTGTATCCTGTGATCTCTGTCCAGGCTTCCTCCCTAAGCTGTTCATCAGTGTTGACTTTCATATCTTTCTACAGGAAGATATGATGAGGGACAAGTTTTTTGACCGAGATTTCCAGGACTCCTCTTTGGTGATGTGTGGGCTATTGAATCATTGTAGTCCACCAGAAAGAAATCTGCAGTGAAAATGATTCCTAGCAATCAGCTCAAAACTATTACTTTCCAAAAGAGCTATATAAAGAAATGGAAGGCACGAGAAAACTGATGGGTATGTAACACTAAGAAGAGAGGATACAGACCATACAGAGAGATGCAAGACAAGTTTAATTCCTATGCTACCGTATAAAGCTCTCTTAAGGTCAACTACAAGATAAACATGCATTTTAGGTTTTTGCATATTCTATTTTCTTCATTAAAATCAATGAAATACAACATTGACAAATTCTTGCAATGCACGTGCCAGAAACAGTGTTACCTCATAAGAAGCTATGATCAAGAAAACTATATAGGAAACCTAGACAACTTCATTTCTGTAAAAACATTTTTTTCCGTTAGTGCTTTTAGTAGTTCATACATCACATGTTGTGCTAGTCATAGACAGTTAGGAGTTAATACAGCTTTGTAGAGCTACTTCAGTGTTCGCCCACCATTTTGTAATGCATCTGGTTATGATCACTTTTAGAGATGAATTAGATGGGCTGTGGGTCCCATCCATTCCTGAAGGATTGTATTCCCTCTAAGCACACACTGGGCTGATTAACTGGGTGTTACTTCAGCAGCTCAACTTCAGATCCAGAGTTTCTTCACCGAGTATATTTCCTGTTGAACCAGGCCCAGGTGGTCATTATTAATTTTTCTTTTCCCCATTCCATTACCACTTTTTGGTCTTAAAAAGACACGAAACTACATGGATGCCTGTTAACATACAGAAGGGGTCTTGTTTACAATAGATGTTTATCATCCAGAAATTTCTTCCACAGAAGAAGTTCAGTCTTCTTCAGATTCAACCTGCTATTGATCGGGCTTAGTGTTTCTCTCAGGGACAGAAAGATTCTGTGCAGTCCATCTGCAGTTCTGCAGTCCCTTTAGTGCATCAAGGTAAAGAGGTTCACTGACTCTGAAAAGTAAATTAAGGCTGTATTTTAAAAGCTGCCCAGTGATTTTAGTCCTCAATTAAATGGGAAGTTGGGAAGTGTTTGTCCCAGTTTCTGCTACTTTAAAGAATCCACTCAAAGCAATAGGTTCAGAATTTCACTCTTGCTCTCCCAAGACTGCTTTGGAAATTTTTGAGTTTGGGCATTCAGGTTTAATTTTCCTAGGTTGTTTTCATTTTCAATGAATGATCAAGTCAGCTCTCACAGATGAGTACCTTCGAAGCTGCCAACAATTGCTAGAATTTCTTCGGAACACTCTGGAGTGACAGCTCTGGAGCCACAATGTCTTATCTGTTTTCCTCTTCCAGACATTGCGCACAATGATTAGGTTACTGTCTAAAGGTAATATTAATGATCTGTTTATAAATGCTCCAGTATTCATGATAAATAAATCTCTGATGGCAGAAAGCTTATGCAAAATTCCTCCCTGTGCAATTACAGTTTAGACATATAAGCACGTAACATTGTGTAAATAAGGTAATACCGTGCCCTGAATGGATTCCTGCACACGAGATCATATGTAGCAATGCGAGCTGTTGGGTATTACAGCTGGGAAATCTCAGGCTGCACGGATGGAACCAAGGCTGTAGAGCTAACTGGGAAATTCATTGAAGCTTTTCTGTCCCCAGAATTAGCCTTTAAAAATGGGCGATAGGTTTCCTAGCAAGGTAAGAATGAAAAAATATCTGCTGCCTAGAGAATTAAAAACAAATTTCTTACCCTAAACTCAAGTATAAAAGGACTCCACCTTCTTTGTTCTTTCTTTCCATTGTCCTTGCTGCCACCCTTTCACAGTTAAAAAAATGACCCCAAACCAAGAAAAGCTAGGAAGAACTAGAAAGACGTGTAAGGCAGCAAACAAACAGGAAATACCCTTGAGAAGAACAAACTTTTCAGTTTTGTATCAGCCACAAATCAGAGCTTTCAGAGAATAATTATCAGTGTTTTTATCAGTTCTGTCCGGTTAGCTTGTTCTTGATTAGCTTGTTGCATGCGGACAAATAGAAACAGCAGTGATTCGTGGATGCATTCCGATCCTGCCTACACAAGAACAAACTCCTTCTAGAGAAAAAAAGAAATGTTCTTTCTTTCAGGGGTTTCTTTGGGTTATTTTTCAAGGAGAACTGAGCATCCTCCATGCGTTAAGCAGCTTAGCAGCTCTTGCCCCTGTGCAGGTGTGTCCCTGAAGGCTACAGCTGGAATATAACCCTTCTTATATATTACCACTTTGTAAAAATGACTGCAACAAGTGATGGCAAGAAGCAGGAATCCATCTTGATTTACACTATTATCTTAATGTTGCTGTATCTTTAATTCCCTCACTGTGTCAACCCATGGCAGTTTTTCACCCAGTACCCTGTGGAAATTTGACCAGCTATTCTGTTAGGAAAAGTTTAAGTTTAGTTGATCCTACTTTGGAATAACATGGTGGAGAAAATGACTTCTTAAGGGATCTTCCCGCCCTGTTTTTCCACGTTACTCTCCCTACAAAGGAACAGAGCGTAACTGGAAAAGTACACCTGCATACTGCTATATCACAAACATGCTTGGATGCACACACTGCCACAGGGGAGCCAGAGGAGGAGTCAAACCAACTACAGCACCACGGCTGGAAGCCCTGTTCTCACAAGAAAACATACAGTAAAGAAATCCCACTATGCTGTAACTGCTTAGAGGAGGACCAGCAGTCAGGAGTTTTGAGGCACCTCCTCCCTTTGCACAGTATCAGCCACCTTGGGAATGTCAATGTAAATCTACTGCCAGTACTGTGACTGCTACCAGAGCTCTATGCGAGCCTCTGCATTTCAGGTTTCAAAATTTTCCAGCAGTACAGGAGTTACTGGCTCCCCTACCAACTGGAGCTGACTCTGGAGACTTGAATGAGCCACTGCTGTTCAGAGATGCTCTCAGTGTTTGATAGTTTACCTGCCATCCACAAATAATTTTTTGACATATGGAATTTATCTGCTTGGTATTAGCAATAATAATAAGTCAAACACACCCCTTTGCCACTTACATTGCAATTTTAGAAAAGAACATTCTCACTGACCAGTTTTCTGGCATGTGTCTAAGATGTGAGAACGTGTGGGCCTCCATGCCTAAATCATTTATTGAGGAAAACTCTGGTGAAAATAATCAAAGAAAAAGCAAGGCTGATTTTATGAAAAACAGCAACTAAACTCTAGTTTTGACCTGTGTCTTCAAATATCAACAGTAATATACTTTGCACTTAACTACATGTTCCCTTGCCTACAGTGAGTTATCACAACTACATGCAAATCTTGTGTACATTTCTTTTATCTGTACTTTTCTGAGAACCTCAAAACCCTGGCTCTTCCAGCTTTTTGTTCCTGGGACTGATATGCAGACAGTCAGTTTTTGTATTTGCATTTTTTCACTTGCACTCCCTGGCGCTTCCTAGATGGAGACTGCCGGCAGCTAAGCTTTATCTTGCTGTTAGGATACTGTGGCGTTTTGGCAGCAGCAGTACAGAGCAGATGGCAGGCCTTTCTCCTTTCTTTAAGATGCACCAACTGACTGGGAACCATGTATGGCCATGAAGTAGAGACTGAATGCAACAGTCCATCCAGGTAATGGTATAGGAGAGAGGGGCTGTGAAGCAATGCACAGCATGACCCCACTTCTGACACTTCCACAAATAACTATCACTCACCTTTGAATCAAGTTCCTCCCTGTTGCTCTGATCAGAGGAGTGATTATTTTACATCAGTGGAGACCAGCTACAGCCAAAACCAAGTTGTGCTCAGCTCCATATAAACGCACAATAAAGGAGAGTCCCCAGTCATGGACGAGATAAAATCAGCCCTGATCTTTCCTACAAAATCAGTTCAAGTCCAGTTGGTAAACTGATGGTAAACTTCATTTCAGCCTTTCATATATTCCTGGATCAAGATGGCAGTATTTTCTGCTAGTTAGCGATTACAGTTTCATCAGCTAAAATAATACTACCGATTTATATGGAGCTGCATTAGAGAACCTGGGCCTCACATGCACATATTAAAGGAAAAACCTTTTCAAACCCTTCTGTCAAACCAATCTATGTGAAAAGCTTCCTTCTGGCACATACAAATGACATCCAAATCCTGCATACCTATGGCTAGCTGCAAGACAACATTGGAGCTGGTTAAAACTGAGTCTCTCATAGCAAAGTTTGTGCTTTTCAAATTCTCACAAGCTTAATTAATTACTCACGTGTTTAATGAGCTTTAAATAAATGGATAAATCCTCATCTGTTGGTGTTAATGCAACTATGCAAATTATACACAGGTGAGAATGTATTTGGAGCACACTGTTTTACCTCTTTTCTCTTTGACAAGACTGGTTTCTAAACCATCTAATCCATATTTATCCTGAGGAATAATGTAGTACAAAATCAAATATCAACAAGTTCCCATGCTGGGCAAAGAGAATTATCTCCATGGAATAACCAATGTGATTTCCTGTCTTTGCCAGTGCATACCTCATACTCCCTTGTACTTTTCTCCTACCTCTACCTTCTTGCCTACAAAAGAGACTTCCTTTATTTGTCCCTATCCCCTAGCCTGTACTAGCCTCACTAGTTAACAGCAGCCCATGGAGCCAGACTCTGTGACAGGATAAACCACGGTGCATCCAATGCCTTCAGTTACATTACACCACGGCAGACCGGTGTTAAAGCCTGGCTCATGTACACAGGGAGTTTGCTATTTCAAGTCAGCAAATAGCTGAATTGCTGGGACATGCTGCAAATATGTCTAATTACTGGAAGGCATTCCTCCATCTCCATATACTGCTAGTTTAAACACAAACTGACTTAGAGCTTGTCTACACAAGGAAGCTACTTCTTAGTAAGGAAGAAAGTGAATTTACAGTTGAGCACTATTCTCCTGTGGACACAGTCTGTGTGCATGAAGTAGGCTACTGTTTGGTCAAACCTTGCATGAGTATTTGCTCAGGAATGATTCCCTGAAGACTGTCCAGTGCAATGCAGACCAGCCTTGTGAGACCCAGTGAAGACAAATATGCTGAATATACTGAAATACGTAGTAAGAATCAGTGATGAAAAAAGCTAGAAGAAAACCATAGCTTTCCTGGAAGTTATGGTTATTACCCATAGTAATCCATTCTTGATACGCCTCTGTAGCTTGCCAAACAGATGGTAGGTTAACTGCTGGAAGGTTAACTCCTAAGGAGCCTGGGCAAAGGCTCTCACTGTATCACACACACATGCACACGAGGTGGGTTCTCCTGTTGGTCAGACAGCTGTTAACAGAACTATTACATTTTCAAAAGGAAAATGAAGCTTTCCTGATGTTTCATTTCCTCTTCTGTGCTGCAAAATCCTTTGGCCTTCCATCCTTCTCTTTCCTAAAACTCACCTCAAGAGTTCTTTGTCAACCAACCTCTTCTTACTGGCTCTTCTTCTATTTTCAGCTTAGCTGTTCTACCCATCAGCTCTTCTCTGTCCAATTTGACATACCATTCTTTCTTCGCTACTTCTTGTCCCATCTTTTCTGACTTAACATTGACTAAGGAAGGCAGTTAAACCTTCCTGAAACAAGGCTACAAAGCAAGACCTATACTCAATGGGAAGGTGATAATTTCGAGACATGGCAGCATAGTCTGAAAATATCCCTCTTCAAGTTATATCAGTTACAGGTAAGTTTTCAGTCTTACCCAGAGAAACACACACAATACTAGGCCTTGGATATGTTAAATTAGCATAAACTTTGGCATCACTTGTTTGGTCATGGTGTACCCATCACAAGTGAAGAGTCTAGTTCCATTCCTAGTTAAGCTGCTGAGATGCTCAACTTGAAATAGATAAAAAACCCCATCTAGGTACATTAATCCTATTTTTATATATATATGGGCCTCAATTATTACCTTTTAAGATAGAAGTTTGGAATCATGAGGACAATTGTCTGACAGTTTCAAAGCATGTTGACTCAGATTTCATAAACCCATTGCACATGGGGCTGCCTTTCTAAGTGATCTGTAAGCAATAAAAGATACACCTTGAACCCCCTTGCCAACACTAGACTGTGACTAGTACAAATTCTTAGAGAGTCCCACACGGAGCCCGTGTGATTCTGGGATTTTCATGTGCAGTTACATGTAAGAAGACAGAAGAAACTGTCTGGTACAAATCACTACGAACATCTGATTTCTTCTGCCAGGGAAGCTGTGCACAGGTTGAGCCCCATGCATAGTGCAGATCCCCCAATACTGTGTAAAAGAAGGTAAGTTTAGGTCTCTCCTTTACAAAGACCCTCACTCCTCTACACCCTTGCTCCAGACAAAAAACACTTTGCCCAGGCTAAACAAAGGGCATTTATAAATAATGTGAAGAGAAACTTCCAAATAACTTACGGGAGGAAATGAAAGGATGTATGTCCCTTTTACTTAATCTGCACATGGACTTTTAAGCCTTGGACAAGGCCACTGTTTTTGAAGGTGGAAGAGATGCAGTTGGAGTTTGGAGCTGTAGGTCCTTGTCCCCTTCTCACATGGATTTCATGTGCTGATGCACTACAGTACCTAGAGGCTCCACCATCCCATTCAAAGCTGAAGATGTTTTGGATCCTGCTGTACTTGGGTGGGATTTTTTGGTTATTTTTGACAGCTTTTTCTGTTGTTATTCTGGCAGTGCCTGAGCAGAAGTAAGCTGAATGCTTCCTAGGATGGGCAGAGACATGCAAAGCAAAGCGAGTTAATTGCTTTTGTTTGGTGTACGTATGGAACAAAAAATGTCAAGCTGTAAAATGTAAAACATAACTGCCACCAAAGGTTTGGTCATCACTTAATTCAAGACACCCCTGTGGCCTAAAAGTGGACAGAACTTCTCCTTCCAAGTGTGCATGGCTACTATTGAAACAGAAGTAAAATCTCTCGGCTGTGAAGAATCATCCTGACAGATAACCTTTGTAACCAACGTTACCCATATCCCCAGCCAGAAGTCAATATCCTCCTTTATATTCAGGAATCACAGAAAATGCATCAGTCTCCTCCTTCAGGCATGTTCAGGCGAGACAAGATTTGCTGGCACCAAAAGACCTCTACAAAACCCTTCACTTTTTTTTTTTTTCAGGAAAAGGATTTTGCCTTGCATTCTGCAAAGCTCCAGGTGACCCTGAGGGGGACACAATTATGAAGGCTGCTTGTGTACTTTACTGTAACTCTTCTTAGCACATTAAAAGCCAATTCAGAGAACTGCTCAGGTAATAAGTCAAGAATGCCAAAAATTACTCATGATTAGAGCATCTCTACATTGTTGATTAAATAGGATCACAAGTGTATGCAGTTCAACAGCCAAACCCAGACTTCTTGCATCCATTTGCATTGGGGTTCATATCTTCGTTATTGTTAATATCAGGTCTGGAAAAATGTATATACTGTACCCTTCTTTTAATGGCACTGACATTAGCACATAAAACAGTCCTCATAGCCAAGACCCACATCCTGCATCTGAACTATATCACGCACCACACTTAGGATTCATATGCCATATAATGAGATAATGTAGAGGCAGGAACAATGTGTAACACCCTCCCCCCCGACAACTGAATAGAAAAAGGAGGAAGATACATTAAACCCACAAATCTCAAAAATTCAAATGGTGTTTCTGTGGCATGGACATTCTACCTCCATTTCACCTACCCACTACTTCCTTTAGGAATAGCTGAACTAATACAATCCCTGGTAAAGATACCCCAAGCTGTGATGACTTCACACCAGTGCCAAAATTACTGAAATCAGGGAAACAAAGGGAAGGCTTGAGACCGCTCGATTCAGTCTATATTGTATTGCAGGCTCTGGGCTTAATTCAAAGAACAGGGATTCAGCCACATGATTTAGAGTTTTATTGAGTTCAACACTAAAATGTCCAATTTGTATTTTATAATGGCAATCTGAAGAATTATCAAGACAATATTACCTTTATGGGGAAGAAAATTCCCAGGCATATCCCCATTGTTTCTAACTCCTAGATAGCTGTATTTATTGTCTGTGTACTAATTAGTCTCTTCAACCAGCTGGGGTTGTAAAGCCAGGTCTCAGACCCAGGCAGAGGCTTTAGTTATTGCTAACAGGTAATTACCCAGAGCATGCTACAGCCTCTGAAAGGAAAATTAAATAACCAGCATATGATGTAAAGCAATAACCCTGCTCTTACTGTAATAAAAATGAATGTGCTTGCTTCCCTAGGTAAGAGGGCTGGGCTCCACATTTGCTTCCATACTAAACTATATGTTTTTAAATTGCCATGCTGCAGAGTTTTTTCTGTTTGTTTTCTTCCAGTATTAAACCCCTCAATTCCTCAGCCATGGAACAGGAAGAGATTATTGAGTTCAGCACAGTTCTTGAAATCAAAGGGAGTTACTTCTCCAATAGGAAAGCTTTTGTTCAGAGCACAAGGCTGTTTAGACACAGTGTAGATCTGTAAGCTGCAAGGAACAGTTAGTGCCAGAGAATTTAGCTTGTTCATTGTGCTCATCAGTGTGTGTTACCATTTTGGCATGAAAATAAAAGCTGCACAGTATTAACAGAAGAATTATTAAAAAGGTAGAACATTTTCACAGCCAAGTGGCCACAGTTCACTGTTATTTCAGACCTGTATAGTGCCAATCATTGTGCTGACAAACCCTGAAGAGTAACTGGGCATGACCAATAGGGATTGTCTGAAAGCCCTACTCTTGCAATCAATTGCAAGTGTATGTATGCTTGTCAGTCTCTCAGCCTGCAGCACCTGTGTGTACACTGTGGGACACAGTTTGAGCATTTAAAGAAAATTTAAAGGGAGCTCAGTTGAGAAAAATACTCAGTTTTCACGCACATAGAGAGAAATATTCACCACTTAATTTAACCGTATGTTGGACATCCATTTGAAAACAAAGAAACTGAGAACTCAACTTTTCTTGGAGAGGAAAGCTTATCGTACAAGAACTAACTTCCACTTACCCTCTTTTTGACTTTGAATTGCTCATGATATTTTGCTTTATGATTTTACCTCCAGCCTGATGCAAAAGCATTTATTACCACTATCATTTATTACGCATGATAATTCTCACAACATATTTTACTGTTTGTACTTCAGTAATGCACAACACTTCCAGCCAGTAACCAGGTAGTTTGTAAACACCAAATACGAAGACAGTTGTTGCAGCATATAAACATTTTTCATGTACCTGGAGCACTGTATTTGCAGACTGTGAACCTCTTACAAAAAATTAAGTCCCTTTAGTTCCATACCCGGCCTCATTTATCACACATGTGTTCATTAAATCGTTTCAGAAATCTGTTTAAGAAATCCCAGATACGTGACTGAAGTCTTAACCAAGGCCTAAGGAGGCTAACAATATTCCTGCTAATGAGGGGGAAAAAAATCTGACCAAAAACCTCCCACATTTGAGATAATGTCATTCTAGTTCCCAATTCTAAAATTCCTGATTCTAAAAAGGAAGCTGAAAATGAACACTTAAAGATCCTAACTTCTGTCTTTACCGTACAGGACTTTTGAGGGTGTCACAACATCGGGTATACTTGAATTTTTTGCCTTTGTAGGCTGGATAATGAATATTCCACTAAACAAGGCTCCAATTACACTTCGAAGGAAACTGAACTGGAACTCCGTGCTATTTTTAAAGACAATCCAGTTTACAATAAAATTCCAGCTCAACTGGCTTAGCTTCCAAGCTGGGGAGACATGTCCAGTCTTGTTAGAAACGCTGTAGAAGCATGAGCTTTCTACCCTTGCGTAGAAAATACCCTTTTCAAGAACAGCTCTTTTACAGTTTAAGCTGTCCAGATTAGAGTGTAAAACCATCTTAAAACATAGCAGGACAGGAATGGTGCTTGAAAATGCAGTATATGTGTCTATCTGCCTTTCAAACACAATCACTGTGAGACAGATGAGAAGAGATGCTCTTGCCTGAAGCACAACATTTTCTGCTGCTGCAGTCTGAGATTCCTGGCTGCAACTCTGAGTCACCACTGAAGTGACACAAGGAGGGACAAAGGCCTGTAGAGCAAGGACAGACGACAAGGAAGAGGGGTAAGGAAGAGCACAGAAAGTGCAAGCACTCACAAGTATGGATCCAGAACACAATCCACGGAAGGCAGGGTCTTTTGGGACTGCAATACCAGCTCTGGTATGCTACTCATCAAAAGATTTTTTTTATCTAGACCCAATTTACCTCGTAATTCTGTCCTCCCAAGCATGCTGACACTTCTTTTATCTTCAAAGTATAAACCCTGTTTCTTCATTGGTATGTATGCAAGTCTACAGCTACTACAAAATTCAGGAGACAACAAAATTGTGTGAATAAATGTAAATAAGATATTATCCCACTAGAGAAACAAAAACTAGAGCTTTGATAAACTTTGTATTTATGAGGAAGTCAGAAGAGTTACTGGTATGTATAATAGGCCCCCAGACAGTTCAGTACTTAGTAAACAGCAATTGTGCAGTTTCCCTTAAATACTTCTGAAGTGAAAGATAACAAATACAGGTGGAAAATCTACATCAACAGGTGTGGGCAATGCAAACGGGGGGGGGGGGGGGGGGGGGGGAAATAACTTCAAAGGCTGTAAAAGTGATAAAATGGTTAGTTTCCTACCACCACCTCCTGTTTCCCACAGCAAATCTAAGCATTTCCCCTCAATTTATTTGTGCCTTTGTACAGCATAGGGATGACCAGTAAACAACTTCATGCGGCAACCTGGTAACAACAGAGTAGTAAGCGAGAGAGCGAAAGAAATCAATCAGTGCTTTGGAAGTGGAGAGAAGAAAGCCTACAAGGGAACGACGGGTGGGATCCCAGTGAAAAACACCAAAAAACACAAGGGGGAAGGAAAACAATGGAAGCATTTAACTCTATAGCAAATTGCAAAGCTGCTTCTAAGAGTAAGGAAACATTCTTCCTAAATTCTTTACTGCTTAATTTTACATTGCTGTGCAATACCGTGTCATTTGTGTGAGCCTGTGCTACAGCTTGAGTAGCTAAACAGGAGCAATCTGTAGCTCGTGAAAGAACAAAAAAAATTCGTTTCTCTCTTGTGCAGCTATGTAATGACAGTTAAACTGTACTTAAGTTGCTTTTATGGAGTGGTGTACAAGAAACGGGAACGTGTATCGTGTTACAAATTCTTGCAGCATTAAATTTCCTTCAATTTTGGTCTCTTCTAGGCCAAGGGAGGACTGCTGTGTTGTGCTTTGAGAGCCTATCCTGCTGTTAAGACAGTTAAAGACAAAAAAAGTGATCACAGCGTCAGGAAGAACTACAAACATTCCTGAAACTGAGCTAAAAACCCCCAAGGATAATCCAAGTCTTCAGTTCACAGGCCAGTTAGGGTCATCCTCACCATCCTTTACAGCAATGTCCTTGGAACATAGGGAACAGTGCTGCTGCAGCTACAGGCAGCGCAGAGGGACAGGCTCCTCACCTGGTTTTCCTGGTTAAGGACCACAGGGTAAATTTGTGGAATAAATACAAGAGACAAATTGAGACTGGGTAAACTGTACCTACAAAAAGTATGTATTTAGACCTTCCAAGCGCAAAATTCAACCCAGCTGCAGGATTCACGTGTCCGGTCTCAGTAAACACATCTACAACATGTCAATTTTAGCTCTTTTAAAAATTGCTGTGGATGCCTCACCACTGTGGTTTTAATGCTGTAGAGATACCCAGCTCTTCCAGAGTGAGTGAGCATTTCAATTTGCTCCTAGAAAAGACTGCAGAATTTTTTTTTTTTCCTTTTTCTTTTAACTCTTTTCTTCATCACGCACTGCCAGCTCAGAAAGAAAGGTTTGGTGTTGGTCTAGAGGTTTCGTAAGTCTCTTTTGAGCACTTAACGCTTGATCCAAGATCAAAATTCTCACTCGAAGTAATCCTTTCATGCTAAAATCTATACAGCATTGGTATAAGCTTTGCGTGCAACAGAAGACTCATTCACGCAGCGTACCACTGGGGCTGCTGAAAATTACTTTGCCAGGTAATCGCGCAGCAGTACAGGCTTGCGTTACCATTTCGCCAGCAGCGTTTGAAGGGAAACCAGCAGCGTGGTGCGAAGGATGGGAGGCACAGAACCGCCACCCCCCCTTCCCTCCCAAGGAAAGGAAAGCAACCGGAGCAACATGTGCACGCCCGCCACCAGTGACCGACAGTAACCCCGCGCACAGCCACACTGAGCTGGAAGTGAAAACACGCTCTTCCCTTGCCAGCCTTTAAGATGAGCAAGCAGTAGGGTATCTACAGCGTAAGCCCTGCAAGCGCATAACCTTTCGGCTGCAAAATAAGCGGCGGTGGGAGGGGAAGGGGAGCCGACCTGACAAACATAGCACGCACCGACTTCTGCTGCAGGCGAGCGCACGCACCCCTACCGAGAGACTTTGCCACCCGCCCGGCTTCGCCGCCGCCCTGCTTCCCCTTCCCCGTGGAAAGGCTGAGCTCCCAGCCGCGCTCCGGCCCGCAGGGAGGGAGGGGCTGCATTTTGGGGGGGGGGGGGGGGGGGGAGAACTCGGGGAGCAGGCAGGCTTGGATGTCCGTCCTGCGAAGAGCAGTTGCGGCGGGGAGGGGGTGGTGGTCTTGCCGAGAGATGCCCGGGCGGGCCTGCGGCAGGAGGGCAGCCCCACCACGGCGGCAGCCCCACGGCAGCTGGCGCCTCCCGTGGAAAGGGGTCCCGCGCAGGCGCGCTGAGCGCCGCCGCTTGACCGACAGTTACCCCGCCGGGACGCGCCGCGGCGAAGTAGGTGAAAAGTAACTCGGTGTCAGCGCCCTCAGGAAACGCCGCGGCAACCTGCGCATGCGCGGGAAGCGCTTCTCCCCCCCCCCCCCCCCCCCCCCCGGCTTCCTCCGCGCCCTGCTTGCTCCGCGGCGGCAGCGGCGGGGGGGGGGCTGCCCGGCCTGGGGGCCCGGACGTGCAGGGGGGTGTCTGGCGGGAGCGCTGGGCCTCGCGAAGGCAGAGGCAGAATACAGGCAGGGACCGGGGGTGGGGGCGCCGGTAACGCAGCACAAAGGAGCCAGCGCCCCCCCCCCCCCCGGCTTTCTCTCCGCTGCTGGAGGGGGCTGCGAACCCACCCGCCCCGCAGAGAGGGCAGCAACTGCTGTCCTTCCGCAGGCGTCCACCCCCCAAAACCGCCCCAGCTGGCAGCTGTGCTGTGCAGCTGGCGGGGGCTGCAGGCGGGTTCAGTGCTGGCCCGTACTCCAGCGGCCTGCGTCGCGCTGCGCCGTGCGCTGCGTGTGATAACACCCCGAAACCCGGCCCGCCGCCTCCCCACGCACCGAGGCCGGCCCACGCCGCTGCGTGCTTTCCATTCGCGGGTTACTCTTTGTAGACCTTCATTACTAGCGGTTAGACTGCGCTCGGCCGTTTCCACACACATACGGGTATTGTAGCAGACTTTTTTCATCTGTAAGGTGACGCAGGCAAGAAGACGGCTTCACTTCAGACTTAACTTTTTAGCTGTTCATGAGCTCCTTTAAGGAGCTGGGGTAATTCATGCTGGTCCTAACCCAGACGGACTTAGACCTTCGCATTACGCTTTCCAGCACGTGAAAAGGAGTCACCAACTCTCATACGCATACATGCGTATTCTGTATATATATGATCCTATATATAATCGGCATCTTAGGCGCTAGAGCTCATAGTCCTAAACCAGCTTCCCGGTGGACAGTGGTTAAGGACCGAAAACCGTTGCGGGGAGAGCGGTGCCCGGGGCCAGCAGGCGTGACTGATGGGGCCGACCATCGTGCCCCAGGCAGGAGCGGAGCGCTCCAGCTGGGAAGCTGTTCTGTAAACAGCTGCGCAAGGAACCTGAAGTCCCACGGGGAAGCCAAGAAACCTCCAGCTTTTTTGCTTTTTTTCCCCTCTCACAGCGCTGTAGGGGGGCCTTTGCTTTGTGAAACAGGAGGAGGGTGGTTAATGTCAAGCATGGCACGGTGCAGATGCTCTAATAGAGAGAGGTTTCCAGCATCTCACAATCTGTGTTCATCTCCTCTCCCTCCTCTGGAATTTAATTCCTATAAACTGAATAATTTATTGCAGCTCTTGCAAGCCTCAAATTATACTACAGTTTACAGAGCACAAAGAGCACTGGTGTTCAGTATTCTCAGAGCTTTGAGTACATCCAGAGGTAGGGGATAGCGATTACTATAACCAAACAAAACTGCAGTGCCAGGAACTCTGCAGGTGCTTTACAGCTGTACATAAAGCTGCACAAGTGAAAACTGTGGTGGGTTTATCCTATGTTACCACTTCCGCCTTTTGTAAACACAAGGTATAAGAGATCGTCGGGCAGATTTCATCTCGAAACACACATTTGACTGAATATGAGGACATTGCCTGATTTAACTATCTGTCTGAAACTGCAGTAGGTGTGATGACCGTAACAACATGGAGAAAACATGATGCCATTACTCCATACGGTAGGTTTCTAAACCTATGTTTCAACTACATCTATGTGAATTTCTTCCATTTTCTGTTTTAAGTGTAGAGAGACTGCCTACATTTCTCTGAGACTGACATCACCTTGTTTCTTCTTTAATGAAAACTCACTGTACACTTGGCTTTTCTCTTTTCTAGGTCTGCTAGTCTTCTCTGCAGATGCCATGCCCCAGAAACAATTGTTCCAGGTACTGTGTGGCCCAGTCCTAAGGAAGATAAATGTATTCAACCTTACAGAACACACTGCTCCCCCACATCCTGAACCTGCTGAAACAGAACACAGCTGCCCAGAGGACAGCACAGAGAGGCTGCAAGTATATTCCAATAGAGAAGGAAAGATAAAGTTGATATGAGTCTTCAAAGTGTGCAGGGAAGAATGTATTATTTCAAAACCCTTCATGTTTGTCCAGGCGGTTGGACAATAGCATTCCTAAAAGCATACCATTTCTGTTTTACAGCACCCTCAGAAATGCTGGGTACCTCACAGTACCATTTGAAAATAAGTTCTGGCTTAAAGTGTTTACAATCCATTTTCCTAACATTGGTGCAACTGATAAATTCAGTCAGGAGTGGTAAGGGGCAAACATGTTAGCATTTCATTTCAGGGCACTGATTCAGTGTTGAGTTTGCACAGAAGTTGGGCAGCCACTTCTCCAAGTGTTCACCTTGCTTTACTCCCTGAATTCATGGTTAAATTTTCACCAAAGTCAGTAAGAGAGGAGTTGATCTGGCCCAAGTTACTGCTGAAAATCTCAGATATTAGGAATTGAAGTTCACCAGTTGGATACCAGTAAAATTGCATGGCAACTTTACTGGTTAGGACCTGTTATCCCTGTTAACCCAGCAAAAGGCTGACCTGGCCTCTCCCATTAAAATCAGACCCTCCATTACTTAAGTTTAGTTTAAGCAGAGCTTTGTTTCCACAACCTTAAGATGGATCATGCCTCAATGACGCTACTTAAGTGTCGTGCTGCTGTTTTTGCCTTCTGACAAACTTCTTCCTTCTATGACTTCTCTCACTGTTACAGGCTTTCCACAAGTATTCAGGCAGGGACAAAATGGAGTTGGCATGCATCTTCCTCACTGCTGTGAGGGGCTGATGCAAGCAATATACTTGTAGAAATAACCTTTTTTCAAGGGTTACACATTGCCTTTCCTTCTGCCTGCTCTTTGTGTGTGAAAGAGGACAACAGGACAGTATCTGCACTCAGCCAGCTAAATCCTTAAAAAACTAGCTTTCCTTTTGAGTGCACACAGTGCTAGCTAGCCCATCCAGCCTAACCTAAAGAACCTGAAGGCCATTGTTTTCAGACATATCAGCTAATTTGGGGCCTTTTCAAAGAGGACCGGAGTGGAGACAGCCACAGGATAATTTGCAAAGATTTTGAGCTTCAGTGGCTCCATTCCTCAGGAGAGAAGTCTTGATCTGTAAGTTAGACTAGAAGCCTGCTCACTTTGGTACCTGAGGTAAACCCTTGAAAACACTGGATTCACTGAGCGTTATTTTACGTGCTTTTACTAGGCCCATTGTGGGCTGCCCACAGTTGTTGCAGGACCACGTGCCTCACGGGCCACTAGTTTTTCCTGCTTTCTAGCCACACAGGCAAAGATGATCTGCTCCATTTAACACATCAAATCTGCCTTCAGCAGGTCCTGATACTGCCTCATGCTGCTTCACATGCTCCCAATGCCTTCAGCCCAAAGCTGTGTGTCTGCGCCTCAGAACCTAAGAAAACTTCCACTGCTCTCCCGCTGCAGGAAACAGCCCTTCTTGCCTCTCCCCTCCCAACAGTAAACCTTTCCTGCCAGCTGCAAGCAAGCTTTTGTAGCATCCAGCTAATTAGGCCTCCCAGGTATAGAGGGTCACAGACTGCCTGAGTACCCCCGAGAGCTTTTCTTCCTCTCCTAACCTGCTCTTTCACAGTGCTTGCAAGTCTGTCATACCACAGGATTTTATTTGCACAAAAGCCTCTTTCCAAGTGTTGGTGCTTGGAAGGCCCCTGGAATATAAGAATGACCTACACCCACATGCCTGTCCTTCACATTGACAACTGAGCCAGGCAGTCACAGAAGAATATTTGCAGAAGCATGAGAAAGGAAGGTAAGTAAGTAAGTGCGCAAGAGAATACCTAATGAAATTCAGGCCTCAGTTGCTACCTGGCAGCTTGAAAGTGCTAGACTTAAGGCCTAGATCCTCATCCCCTGTTGAGCTCTGCTCACCGCATCATGAGAAGAGAGGGGAAGTGGAGGAGAGAGGGTGCAGCTCTTTTCATATCCCTCCAACCATGCAGCTGCCTATTGCTCGGTGGGGATTGAGCTGCATGGGAAATCTGGCAGTTTCATTTCTCTGGAGCTTTTTAGTGCTGAGCTGTTAAACAAATCTGTCCTACATAATGTAAATGTATTCCACAACACAGCACATTATTCTTGATGAAGTCATATGGATGCTAGGCTGAAAATTTGCCTCTAATTTACTCTGTGTATACAGCCTGCTTTCAAACATAAGGTGAATGACTTATTGTAACCTCAGATTGGTTTCAACACCAAGTGATTAAGCCATGACATCTAGACAAAGTAAATTAAGGAAGTGGTTTCACAGAACAGGCTGACACAAGACAGGCACAGAACTAATTCTGTAGCAAAAATGGGGTGAGTCATGCAGCTGCTACATGTGCTTCAGTTAAGTTCTTTCAGATCAGTATCTCTTGTACATACAGCAAACACGAGGAAGGGGCTATAATCTCACACCATGCATGTATGTAACAGTACTGCTATAGTAGCATACCCCTCCAAACATTTCTCACCCTTAACCTACCAGATGAAATTGGGCATCACTCTTACCTTAGAGAAGATATACCCCTGCCCTCTACTGCTGCTTTCTCACCCAATCTCCCTTATATTTCAGGAGCTGTATCACCAAAGTCATGACAAGTTTGCAGTGGCTCAGCAGCCTTTTCCTTAATGGTCATCTATCATATCTCAGAACTTAAATGGATTCCTTGTCTTCTATGGTGTCAAAAATACTGAACCAGATTCCAAAACCACACTGCGGTCAGCTCAGCAGAGCGGGCTCACCATCATTAGTTTTCAGATTTAACAGATATCCCTACTGAACTGCTGACAAAAGAAGGCAGATAGATTGTTCCATTCTAGAGAGCTGCAAAACTGACATCTTGTTGTTTTGTTATGAATAGATGGAGTCTGACTGATACAAATGGGTGGAGTCTGGTGAGCACCTGCACTTCATTTTCTTCAGCCTACCCCCAGTCCATACTTGCTGAGACAATCATCCCATCACAGGTGAGTTCAGTGTAGAAGGGGCTTATGATGCCCATTGCCTAAATATCTGTTGGAGGCATCTGCTTTTTAAAAAAAAAAAAGTACACTGTTCCCAGTCCTTCAGCTGCGTGGACACAAACCATGGTGCTTGATAGGGAGGAGACTGGAATGCAAGTGACTAAAGTAGATGGCAGTGGAGATGGTAAGAAAAATGTCTCTGTTGCCCTGACTGCCTGTCCCAGATGCCTGCTCGCTTTAGCATTACCCAGGAAACAAGTAAAGGAAGCAAGTCTCTACCTTTTCCCTGAAGTATTTGTACCATAATTACAGCGGCTGTGTTAGATTATCTTCAGCCCTTACCAGGTCCTGTCAGACAGTCACAAAATGTGTTATATTAAGGATCACTGCACACTGAGAATTCTGCAGTTCCCTGACCTTCATATGCCTGCTGTGTTAGAAGCAGCTGTACTTTCATGCTTCTCCTCGTCGATCTAACACGCAAGTATCAGCTCCGCTGGAACTGCTCCTCGCGGTTTACATCTCTGATCTTTCCAAGTTCTTCCCAGAAGACTGGGAGCTCTCATCTGCACTGAGAGTGCTTGTTCTTACTGAACTGGCTTAGCCTTTCCTGATCCTTAGCAAAACCCCTAAATGCTAGCTGCTTTTAAATAAATTGCCACTGAGCTACTATTGGTTCTGGCTATAGCTACGGCTGGCAGACTGTTGCACAAGGCATGCACTACCCTCACACACACTTACACTAGTTCTCTTTTTTAACTCTGGTATCTTCTGTTCTTAGGTATCTTCTGTGCTCTGCTGATAAAACATTTCCTCCATTTCAACCTAGAAGTGGCTGCATTTTGCTGGGCGATAAAGCAGCATGCTGCATTTGTGTAATGACTCTGAACTAAAGTAACCCCAATGGAGAACTCTTTCATTATTACAAGTGCTGGAAGAGGCCACACAGCAGAACCTGATCTTCCTGCCTTGAGTCACAGAAATAGGGAAATGCAAAATTCTGTTTTCAGTATTGGACAACCAAAAAGACTACTGGTTTTCAAGGTAATAAATGCTAGAGGGGGCAAGGGACAGCTGGGTTCTGAAACATGCTGGCATTTTGGAACTACAGCCCTGTTGTTAGGTGCAAATGTAAGGAATTTTCCAGGGATGGAAGGGCCAAATTTTAAAAGCTATTTCAGTGTTATGGAAAATCTCACAAAGAGGTTATCAGCCTCTTCAGTCTCCTAAACACTTGGCACTTTCACCCAGAGGCACTCATTGGTTCTCCAGCCTGGGTATGGAGGTACTCTGGAGAGTGCATTTCGGTAGTTCTCCCTAATCTATTAGCAGGATCATCTCATGATGCCCATCTTGAGAGTGCTTTCAGCAAATTATGGTGGGACCATTTAAGGAGTTTTGCAGTGGGTGAACCAACAGGACTTTACTGACACAACTGCTTATAGGTTTTCATCTGCCTCCAAAGGCTGTCAGTATCTTAAAGGTTCTCCTCTACATTGACATCCAAAACTAGTTTAGTAGCCCGGGGCTTTTGAATTGCCTCCTTTGCAGTAGCAACACAGCAGGCAGCATGGCAACAGAGGGGCTTTTAAATCTGTTTGCCTGATCTCGCAGCAGGCAAGATTTTAGCCCTAAATTTACTGACATTTTCTAATAGCAACCTTGATGCAGTCAGAGACCTACCAAATCAAGGTAACAGCTTTCTCCTCTCAAGTTTTTTCTCACTGTGTGGTTTTCCAAACAAACCAGAAGGACAGACATTTGAAATCTAAACAGGATTCGAGGAGAGAACTGTTCAGAGAAGGCTCAGTTGCTTTGACGGGCAGAGTGATTCCAAAGACTGAGGGCACCTCTCAGGGCACCCTGCAGCCAGCTGCTTGATCCTCTTTTAGAAACTAAAAGCAGTTTTCTCCAAGAAGTTCAGGAGTGCCACAGTCACAGGCACTGTCCCTTAAATGTTTTGAGATTGAGGATAAACTTTAAAGACTCTGATCTCACAGTGGAAAGAGGAGTTGAATTCAAACAGCCACGGCACGCTGTCTCCAGAAGAGGATGAGACAGGTTATACCTGCTAGACTCATATGTGGCATCCCAGAGTCACTTGACCTATACATATCCTTGCCTTCACCTCAGCCAAACACTCTTCTTCAGGGTGCCAAAACCCCCTGTGCTTTGAATGGTGCTGTCAAACTGCAAAGACAATACCCAGTTGTCCAAACAGCTGACTGCTTCCCCTAGTGCCTTCACAAAGCTGGTGAATGGCAGAAGGTTAAGAGTCATAAAGCTTTGCATGTCAATGAAGCGTGTGTAGTGATGGCATGTTGTTGCAACATGGCACTGAAGGACTCCCCTGTGCCCTTTGGCTTGTTACTGCAGTTGGCATTGGTACATCTGGCCATCGCTGCTGGTTTTTAAAATTAAATGAGCAATTGAATCAGTGGTAGGGAATCAGGAGGCTGGAACAGGGAGAGTGGTGCAAATATCTCTTGTACTGCCCCGATGCTGAGATGAGTAATTAGTGTCTTTTTATTCTAAACAAAACCTCAAAAAAACCTGCTAGCAAAGGTAATGGGGAAGATTTGGCCCTTGCTGCAGCCCCCTAATACTCTTCTATTTCACGTATATGCATTCTGGGATTACCTGCACACACTATAACCTTCTTTTCTCCAACATAATCCTTCACAGCTGCCAGGACTGAAGCATGCCAAAACAGGGCCAGGGCGTCTGGCTGCATATTAAGGTGGGCAGAAGAAGAGCCACTTAACCGTGAACAACCAAGTTCCCATGAGCAACAAGTTCCCATGAATTTGTGTTTTTCATGTGCTTGGCTTATTTCACAAGTCTCAAGCATATAAATAGGTTTGTCCTGCACACAGGTAAGTCTGGGAATGTCTACGGATACTAAATTAAAAAAGAGATTGTAATCATTTCCTTCTCCTGAATAAATGAGTCAATACCCTAAAGCAAATACCTATCACTCTTGATGTCCAGTTGCATTTAGCTAAATGTAATCCCTTCTGCAGCACTTACCACAAGCATACCATTATTCAGGGAGTTCTGTTAAAAAAATCTCCATCTGCCGGTGTCAGCATCACTGACCTGATGTACATCTATCATGGCTCATTTATCATACATTAAGGACGTGTGGGTGCGGTCAAGTTTAGTCTTGGAACAGGTTCTGCTTCATTGGGTTTGAATGTCACCTCCCATTGGGATCATTTATTCCAAGCGAAAGTAACACCTTAGGCTTTTCAGAAAGTTTTATTATCGTTCACATTTTGTCCTTGACTTCGTCTAAGTTTCAGTCATTTCCCCTCTTCCAGTTAAAAACGTGTTTCCCCTGAAGCTACAGTTCCCGGTATCAACCAGAGGGAGCACTAGAGAACAACTCATGATGCTTTTTTTGCAGTCTAACAGCGTTGCTTCTGTAACAACTAATAAGCTCATGAACTCAGCTTCTGCACATTTTCTGTCATTAACCCTCAGAAGTAATTTTCATATGTCAAAGTTTTATTCACAATCTCCTGAATACTTCGGGTGCAGGTGGCATGAATGCCAAGGATTAATTTGACAAATATTCAATTTATATTTTCATGTTCATCGGAGTCACATGTTCTGTTCTCTGTTGGAGAACTTCTGTAACTAAGCAACAAGAACGTGTCTCATATCTGAGTCTAAAACATGATTTTGGCTAGCACAGATTTGTGTTTACAGTGTTAAAACAGACCCCTCATTTTGTGCACATATAGAGCATTGAAGTAAGTTTATCCATGTTTATCAGGAGTAAGCAGGCCCACTAATATTCTATGAGAACAGTCTGGACTAGTTGTATGATCAAGCTTTTAATTTTCCATTGTGGGAAATAAATGAATCATAGATTTTTCAAGTATTCACACTACGAAAATCTAACTGTGAGAACGTTTCCGGGAAGTGATGGAAAAAAGGCTGTGAATGTGTTGAAAATTAGTTTTCCTTAGACTTTGAAGATACATTCCTGGAGATCTCCTTTGCCTTGGCTATTCATTCGGCTCTGGTAGTTCAGGAGAAAAGATTTAGGAATGTGGGGGCTCTCTAAGGTAAGTCAATACCTAGAGCACAGAACTGCATTTCTTGAGAACCCGAAGGCTCTGTGGATATCACTTCAGTGCCTTATCTTTCCTCACATAGATCTTTGCTATCCAACTCATCCCCTCTTAGCAGGACTGGGGCTATCTTACTATTCTATACAGTAGCTAGCACCGTGAGGGCTTAATTTAATGGGCCTCTGTATCCTACAGGAATATATATAATTGCACAGACAGTTATTTCCCAAGTTCTGTAGAAATGGTTTTATTATTGTTTTTGATCAGCATCAGACTGGAAATAGCAACTTTTTTTAGATGTTCCACAGAAACAGATGCCATTAAGATAGACCACAAGTATTAAAAGCCTCTTGATATTACTAGTAACCCATAAAAGAAACAGTGATACTCAGTCTCCTTCTAGCTGTGTATAAATACATTTTATAAAAAATAGTAAAGGGAATGTTTAGGATGACACATATTTTCATTTTTTTTTATTTTTCATGTGCTGTTTTAGCCACACAATGACCATTAATTTTAAGGGAAATCAAAGCACTAAATCCCTGCATGATGCTTCAAAAACTCATGCACAAACATGTAGTATCTGGAAAACAGAATTCAGAATTTACTGGCAACTAAATGGAGAACTGAGGAGGCTCAGTTAGGTAAAGCCAGTGCCAAAGAGAAGCATACAGATATGTATTTACATTCTGATTTGTACCTTATGTGTCACAGGAAATCCTCCTGCAAAATGATTTATAGGAAAAAAGCTATAGTGGAAATCAGGCAGAGTCATATGAGGGGTTACATTTTTATAATTTTGAACCGATGTAAATATACCTCCTCTGTTGTCACACCAAGCAATTCAAAGTTGCATTTGTCAGCCATCAACAGACTAAAGATCTTCTCTTCTCCCTGTATCTAAGAAGTTTATTTTGGAGTTCTGTGCACAGGGAGTCTCTACATGGCTTTTCCTTGCCACATAGTTGAGGTCACCAATAGGTAACTCCAGGCAGGACGTGGTAAGTTCTGTTAAGCAGCCATGCTTAAGCCATGCTATGCTCAAAACCTTATGTGAAAAAAGTAAATACACCTTATATGAAAAGATAAAAATTTATGAATAGTATAAATTAAATCTTAATAGTCTAATCAAAGAATTATTGTCAGTCCAGATCGAATTATTACAAAACAAAAACAAAAAGAGAAGGATGTTGCTATAAAGAGAAAAGTCTCCATAATAAAATAGTTTAAAATGTTAAACACACGGTTCTTAGTTTCTACCTTTTTTCCTGGTGTTACCCTTGCTCTCTGCTGCTCCTCCGGGTCCTAATATTGATGGTTTCCACTTAGTTGGAGGGGAAGGGCTAGAGTAAATCATCAGCACCCAAATTCCTTTGCCTATGATGTTGATTTCTCCTTCCTACTCTCCCTCCTTTTTTTTTTTTTTTTTTTTTTCACATACATGTCTTCTATTATGCTTTCACACCTTGCTCTTTCTTCACTGGTCTGCAACTCCATATTACATCTGAGTTTACTATACATTACTTGTTTTATGCATGTGGAATACTTGTACTTTTTTTTGCTTTGCTACTCCTACGAAGGGCGTTGCCCACCTCCATGTCTGCATTTCTTTAACTGGTCATTGGTGGGCTGGGACGTCCAGAACCAGCCTGCGTCTCAGCTCTTATCACTCCGTGCCCTTACCCTTCCACACTGCATTCTGTGTACCCACTTCTCAAGGCCTCTGCTATCCTACCAGGTCTGTTATTCCTCTACGCTGCATCACTATCTTGCTTTTCACAGAACAACTATTCGTTAGTGCTACCGATACTGAAACCATGGCTGTACAATACAGTGATAACCAAAACTAAAAAAATTAGATGCAGCCACATGGTCATTAGAAAAATTGCTGTTACAGCTAAATAAATTAAAAACAAAACTCCAGTCAGGTCAAGAAAATTTCCAGCAAACCAAGCCTGACAAGCTTCAGTCCTGAGGCCTTGCAAACTCTGTACAAAACCTGTGACATGTTACTAGCAATGGCAATACTGCATTACAAGGCTACACAACCTGCCTCAGGTGTGATGTGAAGCTCACTCCTGAGACCAATCTGTCCATTCGGGATGTATTAAGAGAAGCATTCCCAGTCACCTATGGAAAGTAAAAGCAGGTTTTTAGCATGGCAAAGTCATCTGCCAGTGCTGATTATATTTCAACAAAGGTACAGCCCCCATGAAAGGAAGAGTTTGAAGACCTTCCTGTAAGAGTTATTCCAACCCTATCCCTAACGCAAACAGGACACTTTTAGTGAGTCCCAAGCCCTTGGACCCAGGTCATCTGAAGAAGTATTGTGTGTCAGACATGCATTAGACTAACGCCCAGACCTCTAAAACCATGCAGAATTCTGCGGAGAGATGTGACATCTGCTCCAGCCTCTGAAAATCAGGGACTTGCAAAAGATTCCATGTTGGTTGCCCAGACATAGAAAACTTCAGAGTTGTCATGAGTGATAACTACTGAATGATTAAATGATTTTAAACAAAAATGGCTAGAAATCCATACTGACACTATAAATACCAGGAAAGGTCTACAGCAATTTTGTTGCAGGATTCCATGCTCACAGCTGAAGAGGGGTTGGCACATACTCAACTCCAAACTTCAAATCTGTAAACACTCAACATGTGGGCACTTTGGTATACTGCTCTGCAGAATGTCTGAAGAAACAATCTAGGTTGATGAGATTTTTACAGCTTCTTTAGGAAAAAGAGCAAACAACAACAAAAAAATCACAACTATCACAAAATTCATCATCTTCCATATAGGTGGTTTAGTATTAATATTCCTACATGAATCATTATGCATGCAGTAGTATGTGAAGTTCTGAATTGGAGGTCATTCTTTTGATTTACAAAATGGATGCACATGAGGAAAACATGTTACAAATAGAGACAAAGCTTAGTTAGGAACAATCTTTCCTTTTAAGCTTTGCTTTTTGTGTATTATTAATATTCCAATAATGACTTTCATTCTTTAACTTACTATCTAAGGAGATTTTGGTCTGTCTCTAAAAAGCAAACATATAGTCTGAATGTATGCCAAAGTCTAACAGCGGTCTTCTGTTTGACATAGATCAATACAAACACTGCCTCATTCTTTGCATTTAATTCTGCTTATCAACTTTTCCACTTTTTCAGTTTTAGAAGTAATGCATATTCAAACTGCTTTAATATCTCTAGATTAAAAACTGATAATGAATACACCTATAGCAAACTCACAGCTTTAAAAAAGTAATATTAGATGGAGAGAATGAAGAATTTATCCACAAATAACTGGAGATTTTTAATAACTAAATACAGTACAGAAGCTGATATACGCTGACAGCAATTTTTGGTTTTGGTAATTTTTTTTTTCACCACAGAGTTTTTCACTAAATTATTTGACCAGCTCTATTAAGAGACATTCATGTAATGACAGAAACATGCAATTACTTTTAATGACCTGATTTGTTCATTTTACTGAGATCAGTAAGATCATCTCAATATTCAGTTTGTATCTACATGTCAAAGATAAGTGATTCTGCAAGTGATCCATGAGATAATGGTGGTTACTAAATTAAAAAAAAAAACCAAACTTCCCCTCTAAGACATCCTATATTTGGGTCTTCTTACTTTCTTACAGTTAAATCCAAATTTTTAGACTGTCTCGAACTCTTCACAGGGATGAGCCTGTCTTGAGAGGATCATTTTGGTAAAACCTGTAAGTTTAATCATTTCTATACATGCCATTTTAAAAGTTGAGTTAATTTTACTTTAATTACTTGATAAGAAGGAAAAAACCTGGGTCCCCTCTGCCCACAAAGGCTTTAAGCAAGGGATGACCAACGTAAGTCCTTGAACAGATTGCGCATTCTAGGTGTAGTTCTTGTGCCACCTGTGCACAGGTGGGGACTGCTGGGCATCCGGGCCCCCACACGCAGGATGAAATGAGCCAAGAAGTGTCTCAGTGTCTCAGGTTGCCTTGAGGTCCATAGGCTAACACATCCTAAATCCATCTACAGTGGCATCATTGGAAGCTGGTGATCAGTTTATCTCCTGCCTGTGAGCAACCCTGGAAAACCCTGCCTCCTTGATCCTCCATGGTGTGTGGTGTGTTGCTCCTGGTTCTCTGTCACATGAAGACTGGTATGTGTCTCATGTTGCCAGGAGGCTGGGTTACCCTTGCTTTCAACTTTACATTAATGTGAGTGATTGCAATATTTTTCTATCTATAAATCATCCCCTTGGAAAGTCTGTTCATCCAGTAACTGTTCCCTTGTTTCCTCTTTCCATAAAAATATCTGGAATAACTCTCTGATGGTACACATCTACACTGAATTACTAAGCTCCTTAGTTCATCCCTTGTCGTGGTTCACTGCTGTCTCCATTAAATAAATGTTAGTTTATGAAATCCTTGGGGATTTGGGGTTTCTTTTGTTTTGTTTTGGTAGGGGGTTTTCTTTGGTTGGTTGGTTTTTTGGTTGGGTTTTTTGGTTTTTTTTTTTTCCCCTTGAGATAGCAAACTAATTCCCTCTTATATAAGGCCTAAGTATAATTTTGGAGGTAGCTCACTCTGGTCAAAAGGCAGGCTGGGTAAGACAGCATCAGGTCTGCCATATATAACCTTTTAGTCATATCCCAGAAGGTTTTGCACCCTCAAAACACCTCTACATACACTCATGCTACGGCCTAAGGCATGAAACACACCATTTCAGTTTCATGCTAAAAAAACGTTCTGCTGCCAGGCTCGAAAAACGCTGACCACCATAGAAAACAGTATCTGCCCCCACAGGGCATCACTACACCAAGTGCTTATGTAGTGTGCATGTGACCCCCTTGGTCTAGAGTCCCCAGCAACTGTGGACATAACTCTACATCACTTGAGCTGAAGGCCACGAGGGGGATGCAGCTAGCCAGGATATACAGCCAAGAACTCTTCCGATTATCAGCTGACTTGACACTTTATCAAGCTTATCTTAGTACCGAACCTGAGTAGTAACCTCAAATGCTTTTGTAATAAAGTCAGTGGAAGACTGAGCTATGTATTGTGCTGTAGCATCTGCTTGAAGAGGAAGTGAAAGTCTCAGAGCACTTGAACTGTATCCTGGATAAGACAATATCAGGTCTCACCACAATCCTACACAGCGAAAGAGAAAGGGAACTTGGTCTCCAGTTTCACTCTGGGGCTTGTTTGCTTCAGCAAAGTGAAAGCAGTAAGACTCAAAGGGCATTCCTTATTAGTAACTTTTCTCTTGGTATGGTATTTCCACACTTATCGAGGTGGTAAATACTGAGATGCAGACCACAGCTGTTACTGTCAAGGTTTTTATGTATATATTCTCCTAGTCCTGTTAGCTTTAGCTCAGTCTGGAATGACCTAGTGTGTTGGTCTGATCAGAAGATGGTTTATTCCGGTGACAAGTAAGTAAAGTGTAATTGGTGATTTGCTATTGTGCCATAATTTTCAGAGCAGAACTCTGTAGGTCTCCAACTCTGTGTGTTAACAGAACGTAAGGATGGTTGCATCAGTCAGATCTGAGCTCCCACTCCCTCAGTGTCCAGAGGGCAGTAGCAGGCACCCAAGGATGAATATTAAAAGAGGGCAAGCATATAGTGGTATTTCCCTGGCATAACCTCTCGGTCTCCAGTGATCTAAAACTCAGAGATGTCAGGGTGTCTTTAAGCTTAAAGAGGAAAAAAAGAAGTTTTAAAATAATGCTCTAAAACCAGAAGATCCTCACTGGCATGATGGCTGAGTCTGAAACCTGCGCAGGACTGTAATACTGACAGCATACACTGCAGTAATAATTCCTACCAAACTACTTCAGTTCCTACAAGAGGAATTGGGTCATCTTCTATGGGGATTTATAAACTACAGCTGTAGCATTAAGGAGAATAAACTGGCCTTGGAGTGGAGTTTAGTGGTTATAAAGAGCATTAAAAAAGTGCGTATTTACATGAAGGTGAAGAGTATGTCAGGTCTGGTTTGAACTAAAGGCCTGGGCTGTATAAAGGTTCTTTATCAGCTTTCTGATAACTTATTTGCAAAGTAGGAGGACGGCTTATGTATGGCTGCCTTCCAGGACTCTGGCTCATGCATTGGTCTACAATAAGGGGTGTGAAGTACATTTGAATGAAAGTGACAGTCTAGAGAGCCAGACCCTGTTCTGAGGTGCAGGGCAACAGGATGAGACATAACAGGCACAAGCTGCACCTTGAGAAACTCTAATATGGTGTTAGGAAAAACTTTTCAGTTTGAAGGTGGTCAGTCCCTGGAACAGGAGCCCAGAGAAGCCTGTTGGGGATCTCCATTCTTCAACACTCAACTGGGTAAGACCTTGAGCAACCTGATGTAACTGACCTGCTGTGAGCAAGCAATGAGACCAGAGACCTCCAGAGCTTCCTTTCAACCCCAGTTACTCTAGAAATCAATGATTCTTTCAAGTCTGTGAAAACTTCAATGAGAAAGTATCGTTCCCTGGAAAAAGAAGAAAACATTATTTTCTCTAGATCAAACCAATTTGCATCAAAGCACCAAGAAAAAAATATAATTGCAATCTCTCTGTAATTTATTTTTACTTTTTTAAAGGATTATTAACAAAGCAGTGATTAACAATGCCAGCAGAGACACACACAGCAAGACTGTAGCTATTGATGTGCACTTTACCAGTGTTTTTAGTTTCTGAGATTTTAAATTATATTTGGTTCATAGGCTGTAATGACTTCTCCATCAGGGGAGTTGGAAATACCTTCAGAAAAAAGTAAGAGTGAAAACTGTGATTGCCAGTGACATGAATCCTATTCTCCCTTTGATGACAACATATAATTAGATCTCATACAGTGTTCTTCATTCATGTATCTCAAACCATTTTATAAAAGAAACTGTAAACATTGTCTTCATTTTATAAAAAGAGGCTTGAATATGGAAAAGTGTTCAACATCACACTGAAAACTACTGGCAGAGGTAGGAAGTGAACTTCTCTCTCCTAAATTAGGGAAAACAAATAGTGAACTTTTTATTAGACGATCACACCAAAAGCTGGGGAAATAATCACTCTGGTTCAACCCAAACCAAAAGACATGTTGGTAAGTTATCAAATTAGTACTGAGATGCAAAGTAGAAGTTACAACATTTCCCATTGTTTTTCTAGCAAAACATTTCATAGAATCATAGAATCATAGAATCATAGAATCATTTAGGTTGGAAAAGACCTTCAAGATCATCGAGTCCAACTATCATCCATGCCCACTAAACCATGTTCTGCAGTACCTTGTCTACGTGCTTTTTGAATGCCTCCAGGGATGGTGACTCAACCACTTCCCTGGGCAGCCTATTCCAATGTCTGACAACCCTCCCAGTAAAGAATTTTTTCCTGATATCCAACCTAAATCTCCCTTGCTGCAACTTGAGGCCATTTCCTCTCGTCCTATGTCCAGCCACCTGACAGAAGAGACCAGCACCCACCTCACTACAGCCCCCCTTCAGGTAGTTGTAGAGAGCGGTAAGGTCTCCCCTCAGCCTCCTTTTCTCCAGACTAAGCAACCCCAGCTCCCTCAGCCGCTCCTCATAAGACTTGTGCTCCAGGCCCCTCACCAGCTCTGTTGCCCTTCTCTGGACACGCTCCAGCACCTCAGTGTCTTTCCTGTAGTGAAGGGCCCAAAACTGAACACAGCACTCGAGGTGCGGCCTCACCAGTGCTGAGTACAGGGGGACAATCACCTCCCTGCTCCTGCTGGCCACACTATTTCTGACGCAGGCCAGGATGCCGTTGGCCTTCTTGAACTCAACCCAGATTTGGAACTGTTTTCCATTTTCTACTTGGTGACTCTAATTGGTGTTGCCAGTACTAGGTGAGAGCTCCAGTTCAGTGTTACTTGGCCACAAACATCCGCAACATGGTACAAGTGTAACATTACAGAGACAGATGCTAAAGGAGAAGCCTGAATTTTCATCTCTTTCCAAGGACAATCAGTAAAAAATGCCAGATATTAAAGTAATCTGAAAAACAGAGCATTATTTTCTTTTGCCTAGAATAGTTACTGAGGCAAAGAGAAAGTGGACTAGATCTTCCATTTGTGCAACTTTTCTGGAAAGGGCAGAAGAACGAGAAAGGTGCCAAAAGAGCACAATGCATTCAAAGATGTTGTCTAAAGAAACCATAATGAAAACTGCACCACTACAAGAAACGTGAGGTGTCAGCAACAATCTGACTCTGTCGTATATTAACTTCTAGGTACAGCTACAAATATGAGATATATCAGACCAAATGTCCATTGATCCAGTCGGTATCTTGTCTCAGACAGTAGCCAAAGACAGGAAAAAAAAAAAGGAAAAAAATTACAAGAATAGGACAATCATATAGAAGTGTTTTCACTGATACACTGTCATCTTTCAGTGGTTTGAGGGTTAGGGACAAACTGTATCCTCACCTTTGTGTTTATTAGCCCATGATGGACTTCCATTAATTAATCTAATGAAATTTAAACAAATTGCCATCAGTACTTAGGGGTGATGCAGCATGACCATCATGTGTGATGTAAGAACACCCATTGCACTGGCAAACATTCATATAGAGAAGGGCTAGCACTACCATAACCCCATATAAACCTGGACCTGGGGCTAGACACACCTTTACAAATAAAGGCATCACACATTTTGCTGATAATGTTCCAAAGCTGGGCTTTGGCTGGTTGTTCTTGTTTTCAAAACAACTCACCAACACAATGACCTACCTTTGTGACCTATGTTTTGGGTAACACATGAAGAGTATTGAAAGAGTATTGTCATAAGGGGTGTTGGAAGCTACTGATCTCTGCCTACAGCTTTTTGCTGTGAACACTTCCTCTCCCCCCGACCCTGTCCCAACAGAAGATGACTGTCATCTCCTCAGCTAAACTGGGAAGACTAAATTATCACTACACTTCGATGTGGGTGCTGCCTTAGTCATCTCTGGTGTTGAATCCATATCTTTACAATGAAGCTTCTACAAAAGGCCAAAACAATTAAAACAAGGAACAAATACTTATCAGCTCAGTAATTCACTTTCATACCTTCAGCAACCTGTCTTTCAACGGGAAACAGTGTCTACAATTGCAGGGACACTCACCTGTCCTTGGGCTATGCAAATGTTGGAAGAAAAGATTAGTCCAATCTCCTGTACACAAGACTCTTGTTCAATCCGGGATGTGGCTGATACCATTCACATTTAATTTACATAATGCCCGAAACAAAGGGTGAGCAAACCCATCTGCCATGCTTTCTCTTTCTTGTACGTAAGTTATTACATGAGTTAACTGACCAAATTTTTAAATCCTTTAAATAGCTTTAGGTGCCTGGTTCTTTTTTTTTTGTCATTATTATAATTTTTAAGCATAAGACATTTCAAACAGCAAACATTTTCACACAAATTGTTCATGTTGCTAATTCAGCACTTTGGACAATGTTTTATTGGAGGGGAGGAGCAGGAAGGGGGAAGGATTTCAGCCAGATGCACCATTAAGTTTAGATGCTACTGGCCCAAATACTGTATTCAAAGACACTGAAGGTTGCATGAACATACCTGATTTGTGTGTTTAAGTGTAAATATAAAGTCCTTTTCTAAAACTCTGAATGTAGGACAGGTTTCCAGACCTGATGATCACAGGTAGCTGTCACTAGCCTCCTTGGGAAATGTACATATCAGCATCTGGAAATCAGACTGCTTTTGTTAATTTTTTCAGCGTCAGCTCCTGGACACTAGAGTTTTGCTCATTGTTGTATATATCTATGTATGAGGAACACAGAATGGTAAAACTAAGAAACAGAAAAGAAACCAAAAAGGCAAGTTATCACTGTGTTGGTTTTTTTAACTCAAATAAATTCCAGACAATCATGAAGTCCATTTTCTTTTGTTCAGCTTTAGTAAGGTTGTCAACTCTTAATTTTCCAGGAAAACACAAAAAATTCTGTGTTCAATGAAATACACCTTAATGAGTTTGCTTCCTATTTTCAGGAAGTACTTAATTAAAGTAAGAGAACTGAGATTTTGAACAACATATTCATTATAATGAAAAGGCTTGGGATCCTGAAAGGGTGGAACAACACCAGAAAGAAGGCATCTCTCTTGTCTGTCATTTATTTTGTTCTAAACAGGATGACTCAGGGTATGAGCCACAATAAAAGCTGACAATACACAGGAAGATGTTCTGCTTCCCTGTTGGCTACTGGGCTAATCCTTCAGTGCCTAGGAAAGGATGGAGCTTTCATCCTGTGCCACTAGCTGGTTTTATCAATGTTGTCTTTGGAGACAGTGACTTAGTACTGTATGTTACTGTTTCAGTGCTTGTAAAAATTCCCATCCCACAAATAAAATGACCAGCAGTGATACTTGTTCCCTGCCTGCCTGCTGACAACCAGGTCTGGGTCAGCCTTACTCGGAACATAAACATCCATTTGCTATTCAATAATTTGTATTAAAAAATCAGTGTCAAGGGCTCTGTGCAAACTTGCAGATGTATGTTATGAAAGCTTTGTTTAAAATAAATATGTGACTTTCCCCAGCTGTGCATGAGATTTGGGAGTTGTGTGGTCAGAGCCGTGTATCTGTGATGGCTCCTGTTTACCATGGTGTTGTGGTTTAACACCAGCTGGCAACTAAGCACCACACAGCCGCTCGCTCACTCACAGTGAGATCAGGGAGAGAATTGGAAGAGTAAAAGTGAGATAACTCATGGGTTGAGATAAAGACAGTTTAACAGGTAAAGCAAAAGCCACACATGCAAGCAAAGCAAACCAAGGAATTCATTCACCACTTCCCATCGGCAGGCAGGTGTTCAGCCATCTCCAGGAAAGCAGGGCTCCATCACGCATAACGGTTACTTGGCAAGACAAATGCCATAACTCTGAATGTCTCCCCCTTCCTTCTTCTTCTCCCAGCTCTTAATTGCTGAGCATGACGTTATACAGTATGGAATATCCTTTTGGTCAGTTGGGGTCAGCTGTCCCAGCCGTGTCCCCTCCCAGCCTTTTGTGCTGCACCCCCAGCCTACTCACTGGCTGAGCAGTGTGAGAAGCAGAGAAGGCCTTGACTCTGCATAAGCACTGCTCAGCAATAACAAAAACATCCCTGTATTATCAACACTGTTTTCAGCACAAATCCAGAAGAGTCCCATACAAGCTGCCATGGAAAAAAATAATTCTATCTCAGTCAAAACCAGCACACATGGTTAAATAGGGCTGCCACCTGGCTGGGGTTGGTAGCTGTGGGTATATTCTGATTATTGCTAATACTTCAAGCCATAAACACCTAATAAATTGCAGTTCTGAAGCAGTTTGAACATACAAACTAACAGGGACATCCTGGCTCTTTCAAAGCAAAGGAGAGGGGAGGAGGCCCATTGGCACCTCTCGTATTCATCCACAGCTTAACCTATGTGTTACAAGTTGGCAGATCTCAGCCTGGTAGCTTGTGGAACAATCTATATCTGCAGACATGACTCTCAAAGAAAATTCTCCACACCACTCCGCTCTTACCTTGTACCAACATAAGACGTCTTCACAGAAGGTTTGTTTTGAGAACCATCCCACTTCTGTTTGCAGCCAGAGGTAATGTATAGGTTGCCTTTACTGCTGCTTGGGGTCACTTTCCTTCTAGCCTTAGTCAGAGCTTGTCCACTCCATTTATATTTGGATTTTGCTTCTGGAGTAGGTTTTTTATAATGAGCCAAGTGAGTTCATAAAGGCTGTGTGGCTGCCTGTGCTGGCGCAAGGGGAAACTGCAGGAGTGTGCAGTCAGCAGCAGGAAGGGGAATGGTAGGAAGGGCAAGTAATATTACACTATATTATTACCTAGCCTTTCTAGAACTTTGCTACTCTCCCCTACTCTTGGTTACCTTAAATAATTCTGTGTTCTCAGCAGGTTTTGCTGCTTTAATGAGAAAGGGACTTTTATTTTCTAACCAGTAGCCAATTTTTAATCCTTCTCAAAGCTTTTCAGCCTGTGGATTTCAGCCTTTCTTAATAGCTTCTAACAAGGCACTTCAAAAAAGCTATTTAGAAAACTTCACTTCTTTATCATGAATGGTTTGTTTCATCCCCCCTTAGCCTATGTAGCTCAGCCTTACACCACTGAAGTCAGGGGACTCCGCTGCTTTATATTGGTTGGGAATCTAGCAGCCAAGAGTCTGTTCCACTAGTCTTCCTGAGAAATTTACTTCAGAAGCATGATTTATAAAGGCAGGACTATTTCAATCCCTATTATACTGTTCACATCACAATGCTATGTAATTCCATGTGTAATGATTTTCTTCAGGATATTTCCTTCTAACAGTTTTTCTCAGAAGAGTAGTATAACATGGGCAACTCTCCAGCCAAGCAGCTGTTCTGAATGATAAAGAGCATAATTTTTGTCACCAGCATAGCTATTTTATTCCTTGGTTCCTTAGGAACTCCCAGGCAAACGTCATCCAGTCCTAGCAAACACTCACCAATTCCTACAGTTTTTGTATCACATTTCTTTTTAATGCCTCTCCCTATGACAATGCTCCATCAGCAGACAAACATCAGCATATCTTTTCCCATCTTGTGAGGACCACAGCAAAATGCTCATTTTGCCTCTGCCTTTTGATGTTCTCCCTTGACAGAAAATGTGTACTTTGTCTGGATTATATTTATTTTTCCTTAGAGGATGCAATAAGGAAATAACAAATGTAATGTCCAGAGAAAAGAGTCCCTCTCCCTATTTCCACACTGAGGACAGTGCCAAGGAGAGGGGGAACTACAGCCCTGGCTATGGATACAAAACAAATGCCAACAGTTCAGACTATCATGTAATGATGTCATTTATAATCAGGCATCCCCCATTGATTCCCACTCAGAATCAGAGCCTTATTATGCAAGGTACTGCCAAACAACCCAAAAGAGAAGCAGATGCCTATATGGAGCTTATTCATATCTAGAGAGCTTATGTAATTTCTGGCATTTCCTGTTTCCAGCTGGACTATAAACAATGTTAAACATTTAAATCTTCAAAGTTTTAATTGCTCTCCATAGGAATCCCAATGAGATATGTGCTATACCTATTATTATCCATGTTTATGAGAAGCAGGAGACAGGAATGGTGAGTTCTATAAACACTCATGAGAAGTTTCTGGCATCTACCTGTAAAAGAGACCACTAGATCTTCTCTCAACATATGTCTTCATCGCCTATTCCACCTGAACTAGGAAATGAATGAAGGATGTAATCACACTTTGAGGGTGTAAATATTCATCCACATGTGGCCTAAAGAGATACCTTTCACTTAAAGATTATCTGGACTCTCATTACAACCAAACACGTTCAAGATGCCCTTCCCTTTCCTTACATTATTGCCTGCTATCTTTGACAGCATACCTGCTGCATGGGTATAATGACAACTTTGTGAGGAGGCTGCCTGCAGACTGAGTCTGGTGCACCTGTTCTGCTTGGAGATACCTTATATGCCTGCAGATACCAAGGACTTCCAAGAGTTTTCCTTCTAGAAGCAGCAGCAAAGTTGTGACCAAAGAGGCGGCAGCCAGGTGTGCAAAGTGGTGGGGAAAGGACAGGTGAGTTTTAGCAGCACTCAAGTTCAGAGCACACTGCCGAGTTTACCATGACAGATCAAGGCACTGTTTGCCCATGTGTTTCTGTATGTATTCTGGTCGTGTCCTACGGGAAATGGAGTTTCAGCAGTCACGTGCTGCAGATGTGTGTGTTTTCATTAATAACTTCTTAACCTGTAGTCCAATTACAGTCAAATTTGACAGAGAAAGCAATCACAAAGATAGAGAATTCCTTCACATTTTAGGAAAACAGGTGAATGGGTGGCAGAGTGACTCTGTTAGCATGCTCACTAAGGGAAAGGCTGCACTAAATACTGATTAATAGCAAAGGACACACATGGGACAGAGATGCTACCAGTTCCCCAACCACTGGATAGCTTTAGTCAGAGCCATACTTAACTGACCAGAAAAACTCACTCTGCAGTCTGTTTTCTGGTGTCTAACAAGGAGTGAGTTGACAAAGCAGCTTTGACATAAATGTTAAAAAAATCCAGCAACTGTAAGATGCACATCAAAAGAAACCAGGATTTATGAATTCTGCTGCTTCTGGAGCTAATTCTTTTGATTCAAGAAATAGGATCTAAAGGGGGCAGCATTGCATGTTCACATTTTTATATCTATTCAGAAAACCACCTCAATTCAATGTATACAAGCACAAGCAGTTAACCCATCCTTGTTCACCTTTCTAGTCAAAAGAATAAAAACTTTAAAAAGACCTAAGCATCTTAGGAGCAAAAGTTACTGGAATGCCCTGGATATTAGCACTTTTCAGTGTTTTGTTTCCTGAGTACACCTACAGGCATTTTTTTAAGTGTTTGAGACTTCTATGAACATAACAAGGGCTGTGTTGTGCCTCTTGCATGGAGCCTTGGAAATTAAAGGGCTAAAATAAAATGTTATCCAAACAACATAACATGACTCCAGAGTCTCTGACGAACTTTTCAGAAGTTAGTTAACAAGACAGTAATGTCTCACCTTGCTATTGCCTTCCATTTCCATTCCCATTCCCATTCCCATTCCCATTTCCATTCCCATCTAACAGAATTTCTCAGGATATTACTGACCTTTAGGTCCCTGCCAGAACTGTGCTGGCTGTCAATTACTTCCAGAAGTTTTCGAAAAGATCTAGATGCTGACCTGGAGTGTAGTTTCTCCATCCAGGTAGTCAACATGCAGTCTTTGCTACGGATTCTCTGATTTCTTAGCACTTTAATACACTTACAAATTAAACTTGCTACACAAATAGCACTTACAAATGGAAAACCCCACAGTATCTTTCACTCTCAACATTTTTAAGATCTGAATTTCATTTTACATTTAGCAAGTGTACTCAGGAGATGTCTGTTCTGGTTTTGATCTGCTTTTCCCTACCTGAATCCTGAACTGGAGAGAAATACAGAAAGAGCATCTCTGAATTCTCACCCTGATAAGCCAATGTTTAGTGAGTTATATTTTTAAAATAAATATCTTCCTAATGCAATATTGAAAATATATAAATACAGTTTAAAACAAATTCAGCAAATATTTTTCAAACTTTCTGTGTCTGAAAAGAAATCCAAGCCCTATAGACTACCATGGCAGAACTGTCCAAGATAGTTTTATTTTTCTGCCCAGTCTGCAAGGGAATCCTCTGCATGGGCCTCTCCCCAGCATTGCATTCCCTGTCTCCATGCAGATCATCTGAGGCAGGCAGGAAAGAGGAACCCTACTTGCCTGCATCTTTACAACAGTCCATAGGTGTCACCCAGTGCCGGTAAGGTTACTACAACCAGGTCATAGTCTTTCTGGAGGATATTCTCCCTATGAGGCAAGTGTTTTGCCCTGGCCTCAATCCCTGTCTAGAGTGCTGTGGATAAATGGTACAACCCAGTTTTCTGACTATTATGAGACAATTTTGAGAAAAAGTAGTTCAGATTTGCAAGTCAACACATGCTGAACATTTTAATCCATCTACTTTGGTGATGTTTTTGCTATCCTACAGCTCTGCAGCATGATATAAAAGAAAAAAATGTGCAGGGTAATGCAGACCTTAAATAAACTTTCCATATTTTAAGTCTGATTTCCTAAGAAGATCCAGCTAATACTAAACCACTGGCTGTCCATCTGCTTATTTCTACTGGGATGACACTCTAAAGATGAGCTGATTGACTGGTGGTCTAAGTCCCTAAAGACAAAGTCCACAGAATGGTCTAGTTGGCAAGGAGAATAGTGCCATCTGCCCATAAGATGTTCACGCTGCTTTCTCAAAAAGCAGACTTATTTAGTACTTACACATCCACAGTGAGGAAGGAGAGGAGGGCGTGAATTCATTTGTTGTGCAGATGCTGACTCTGCTGAGTTGAAAACAGCTTGTGATGGGCCAGCCTGCTCCACTGGAGGTCTGGAGCATCACTGAGGGTTATGGAGCAGGTATGCAAGGCAGAGGCAGTGAAGATCAAGGGTAAGGGCTTGAGTGGCTGGCATTTCCAGACCCTCAGACTTACTACCTCAGAAACAGTAAACTGCAGAGTCAGCAAACAAATTTGCCTGCCTCTTGGTACACCTGAGGAAAGCCAAAAAGGAGGCTGCAAACAAGAAGTAATATTGAGCAATACTCCTGACTCCCTTGATTGCAGACCCAGCTCTTCTGTAAGAGAATTGTGCTATCTGCCTATAAGATATTTACACTGCTTTTGCATTACCAAAGTTGAGTGCCAAGCAGCTTTCAAGTCCTTTCAAGACCTTTCAAGTCTCTTACTTTTGCCAGTTTGTGGGTGAGCTTTCCACAAGCCAGTAACATGTCAGGCAGGATGCAGTCACAAGGAAGCTGGATAGGGAGAGAGCTTTCTCAGAAAGCTGATTTTTGTACTTTTTAGATTCAGACTGAGCAGGCAGTGGAGGTTTTATTCTGTGCAGTGATGACACACTTCCAAAATGAAAACACCTCATGATAACTGGGCAAAAGTGCTACCATGGAGGATCTTGAGTATGATCTCCTCCACAATGTCTTCAGGTTTTTAATTTCCCAATGGAGGCATAAGAGGTATAAAAATATAACTTGTCCTATGCACATCTAAGTGATATAAAAATTCACAAGGAGAAGAAGCTCTACAAAAGAAGCTCTACAGTCCTAAACAGCCTCATATAGATCCTCACTAAAGCATGTTTCTATTCTCTGTCTGAGCAACCTGAAAAAGTGAAAACCATTGAACTATAAACTGCCAGCCAAGAGCTGCCAAACTTCATTTGCCAGAGCATCAGTGATGGCCTGAACTACAGAGAGAACTAGTGAGGAAATGTTAACCTGTGTATGAAACCAGACAGCTTACAAGGAGGCATTGCACTCACTCTAATGCTGCAGTTCAGACACAAAATTTATTTTGATTTCCTTATTTGACCCTTTAAATTGACTGCCTTTGGTAATATACTGTAGTCAAGATTTTGCAGTCACTGGACCCTTCCTTGAATTCCTTCCTGGGATTTATACAGATTCATATGCTGTGTTCATAGAATAGCATAATGCTGGAGAGAAACTTTATTCCCAATGAGTGCTGGTGTTAACCTGCTGACATGAGTTTGATTTGGTAGTTGTATTACTTTAATCTTAAATAAGTATTATCAAAAGCAGTATAGCTTTGAAGAAATGTTTTCTTGATTTTATAGTTAATCATTTGCATAAAATTGGTCCTAAGTTTCCTTTTTTAATGTAAGCAACATGAGTCAAGGCATTATAGGCACTTGTAGAGGACATCAGTGATTTCATGTAAAAGCCTCACCAGCACCCTTGATTAGCCTCAGGATCTTACCCGGTCTTTTAAAAAATGCTAGCTGTGTCATTAATGCCTATAATTAAAAGGGAATGTAACTCCAAAGAAATGATTTAGTGTCTAAAAATAACAACTAGCTGTGCTGTGAGATAAAATACACTTCAGCTCCCCGTGATTACACCATCAGCAAAGGGTGGGGAAAAAAGACATATTCTCCCTAGGCAAATGCAAAGCTTCAAAGGCAGTAAGAGCCTGTCAACCTGCTAATTTCAAGTGGTACCAGAATTGGAACTGTCAGGAAGCACTAAATACTTCCCCAAGAAATGTTTTTCCACAGTATACATAATACCATTGAAAACACAGAATACGCCACATTAAAAAAAAACAACAAAAACAACCCACAGCACTAGTATTCAGTACAATGCAAGCTGAATTCCATGCTTGTGATCTCACTCTTTTACTTATGTTAGTGATTATATTTCACTATCCAGTGAGCACAAAAGGAAGACTATCTGTTCAAGTGTGATGACATCTTTCAGTCAACATCACTTAATCATAGAATAAAAGAATAATTCTGGTTGGAAGGGACCTCGGGAGCTCTTGAGTCCAACCTCCTGTTCCAAGCAGGGTCAACCAAGAAAGCAAACCAGAATATATGACAACGAATGGGGAAACTGACCTAAGTCACTCTTGAGTTAAGCAGAACAGTATGCTGTTTAACAGTATGTCTGTTAAACAGACATTATGCTGGAGTAACAGGTAATAATTAGGCAGAGGGCTTTCTTTAGCTTTAACAGTAGTGTGTAGCAAACAAGAGTGGTACCAGTCTTGTAGCAGCAGGTTACATGTGGAAAGCATTAGTAAGGGGAAGTGGAATAATAAGGAAGTATTCTCCTTTGATTGATGGAAAGCCACAGAGTTTGCTGGGTCGCATGGTGTGGCCTGTGAAAAGACATGTAGTGGCTTGGTAAAACAGGAAGCAGTGAAATCTGTTGAGCTTTGGTTATCGAGGTGGTAAATTACAGAAAGGGGCAAAGAAGTTTTGTGCCATTCCTACCTCAGACCGTCAGTAAGAAAAGGTCACTGAAGAAAGTCATGCTGCGATGAGTTAGCCCAAAACCTTGCCTGTGGGATTTTTCATCCGACTGAGAAAAAGTTAAATTCAAGACAACTTCTAAATTCTTATTTTCTCCTGACCTATTCCCAAAGAAAGGCTTACAAAAAAATAGCAAGGTCAGTATAGGACAGGGTGACATGGAGAATGAAAAGATAAAGACAGGTGGGTAAGTCATGTTGACCCTTTTGTGGATGCCATAGTTTTTTCGTTATACTCTCTGCCTTGTCTGTCATGCTCCACCCCCACAAAAATTAGTAATGAAACCATGAAGGACCAAAGAAGCTATCTAAGTATGCACTAACTGAACATCTGAGCCAGAAGTCAAATACTTGACATCAACTTTGGTAAACTGTTACTTCCTATGAGGTTGGATTTAGTGTTGTTTAGTGTTGTCCGCAGGAACACCCATCATACATTGTTTGTATTAGGATAGGCTCAAGAAGAGGAGAGAAATCATGTCAGAATCTCAATCTCTGTCATTATTCTTACCATAAATAGAAAATAAAGTTTCAGAGTAAAGAGGAACAGAAATTCTGTGTACAACCTTGCAAACTGGATTTGGTTAGAATCAGAAGCCTTTAATTTCTTTCAAAACAACTCTTATATCAGTGAACCTAAATAATATGTAAACCTAAATAAATAAAGGTTTTGGGCAAGACCTCTGCTGCCTTCTACAGAGCCATAGAAATGGTGCCTGTGACTTTATGACACCATGCTGTGGCCCCTATGTTGACAGGCCATGTTTTATAACAACCAGAGGATGGCTGTTTCACGTGACAGGATGAACAGCCAGCTAATCCTGTAAGGCAGAACACCTTCCATCTCACTTGGAAGGCATTCTCTAAATGCAGATAACAGCTATTTATCCTACAATGTTCTCCTGCTCACTTGGCAGCAAAAGCTCTGTGAGAATTGAGTAATCCATGCTTTCTGCAGGCCTTTGGTGAACTCTAGTAACCCTTCTGCCTGCCACTACTCACTTGTCATGGACTATACAGGCAGGTTCAAAAATTCCCTTGTGGGCTGGCACTGCTCAGAGCCACAGTTTTGCAAACAGTTGTTGATCTGGGTGTCTTCCATTGCACTAGAATAACCCCAGGACTGGGACAAAAACACCCATTGATAAATGCCCTACCAGAGAGGCCACATACACAACAATAGCATATGTTCTGCATTTAATTATGATTTTGCAAACATGCATTGGTAGTAAACACATCAGCTAAGCAATAATTGTACATGGAAGCACAGGCAATGCAGGAGTCCTGTTAAAGAACATCTACTGAAAATTGTACCTACTAACTCAGTGCTTGCTTACAGCTAATTACCGTCAACTTCCAGGGGACGTTGGGACATGTCAACTCAGTGATTTCTGTTTGTGTTTTTTAACTGCCATTATTCAAATACAATCTACATGAAATACCATCTATATCTTTTTTGGTCAAATATGCAAACTGGGCACAATAAGAGGCAACAGGCACCGACAATATAACTCAGATTCAACTCCGATGCTTCTAGCAGTTAGACAATATCCCATCAACACAATTACAGTAGGAAATGGTTCAGCTAGATCTACTGTTGGGGTTAGAGCAGCCAATACACCAAGCTGAAAGGCTTGTAGTAGTGTGACCCTTGTTAAAAAAATTTAATATAATACATACGTATTTATATGTAATATATCTACGTATTTAATTGTGCTTTTGACACAGAAATATCACCAAAATGTTAAAGATAGACTAAAAGGAATTCCTACAAACATTGCAGGATCATGGGATAATCTAGGTTGGAAGGGACCACAGGACGTCTCTAATCCAACCTCCTGCTCAAAGCAGGGTCAGTCATGAGATCAGACCAGGGTGCTCAGTGTTTTGTCCAGTCACATTCTGAAATCCTCCAAGGATGGAGATGGCACAACCTCTCTGAGCAGCTTGCTCCACTGCCTGGCTGTCCTCATGGTGGTACAGTTTCTCCCTGTATCAACCTGGACCTTTCCTGTTTCAAATTATGCTTGTTTCCTACCCTCCTGCCATGCATTGCTGTCATCTCATTAAAGGTGCAAAAATCAAACACTAGGACTCTGACATTAAACCTTTTATCAATTTGCAGACTCTATTTTTCCAGTGAAAGTATAGATCCCTGTATGGTAAATTTAAGCCTTCTGAACAGGTAGTGATTTTCTGTAGTCCCATGACAAGTTGTTGAGGACCACCAGCTGGAAAGCACTGTCAAGATACATTCCCAATTAAAGGAGAGAATGGCTTGTCAAGTTTCAGATTGGAAGGCTGGGGAGCAGAAGGGTAGAACACCAGCCTAAGTGGAAGGATGAGACTTGTCAGCAGATGGCTAGCAATGGAGAAACCTTAACATAGCTGATGAAGTAATTTTATTAAGCTGGAGAAGAAAAAGGTATAACAGAGAGAACATCATCTCTGTTCACTAATGAGAAAGAGCTGGCACTCAGACTGCTGTAAATCAGTTGAGCTCCAGTTCATTCAGTGGAGATATATGCCTCTTACACCACCTCAGGATTAGGCCTGAAGTATCTTATTCCCTAAGGAGCTATTCCTTGTCTCATTCTATGTATCATCTTCCATGTGCTGGCACATTACACACCAGCAGGGAGTTGTTTGTTATGTCTTTACAGTGCTGCACTGCATGGTAATTCATTGCTCACTGACATGTCAGAAATTTTTTTAATGATGTGCCTCTGCTGCTCCAAAACAGGGTGAACTCTGAATATTAAGTTTTACTTACATTCAGCGTTCATTTAGATCAAGTGGCAAATCCAACATCCTCATAGCATGCCTCAAACTCCTTTTGCCACATTGCTGCTGTTTGAACAAATAATCATACATTTTCCCTCCTTTGGCACAAGTCAAACTTGGAAAAGTCACTACACGGACAAACAGTTCTGACAAAAAGTTTGTAGGATGCTAGAAGGAGCACAGGCAGTCTACCTGTGCCACTGTTTAGTGAGACTGAATGAGGGCTACATTAAACAGCTCTTACTTGTCTGCAGAATGGAAGGAAAAAGTGGAAGGATCACGTTCAGGTTTAAAATAAGAGCTATCCCAGGTATATGGTGGTGCATATTTACATTCTCAGTCACGCTGAATTTGCAATCTGATGCAATTCTGGTATCAGTCACTGAGTCAAAAGTCATTCCATGATATCGCTCTATATCTTTAATTACATCCCCTGTCTAGGCAGGTGCTTAAGTACAGGCTAAACTCTCACTTCAACAGGATCACTCACATGCTTCCAAGTTAAGACACATACTTGACTGAGTGTCTTGCTTAATCATGGCAGAGCTTGATTAATTTTTAAGTCAAACTAAGTAAAGACTGTCACAGATTAAAAGGAATTTAGACTGGCCCCTCAAACTGGGTGCAATATTCTGTGCCAGGGCGGACAGGGCATGAGGGTTAAATAGAAGCATGACACAACATGATTCACATCATATTGACTTTTAATGACGCTGGTAGGTAGATCATTCACTGTTCTAAGTCAGCATAGCACCATCAAAGTTGACAAAACAATGCTGATATGCAATTGCTCAGATTTACTATCAGAACACTAGGATGGCAAAGTGAGGAGCGCAGAGGTCCAGTATCCCAAGGCTGCACACCAACTCTTAGCTCTGCCGCCTCATGACAATATGGTACAATTGCAATACAATCTTCAATACTATAATACCTATTCACAAATTCTCTGTATACCAAATGACAAAGATGAACTACATTTAGTGTAACGTTAGTGTTCCTGATGTAGCCTTTCCTCATTCATCAGTTTAATAGCTGATCCATCTGCTGGACACCAAATGAGATCCAGGTTCCCTAGTGATGTCTCAGTTAATACACAGTCAAGGCACGCAATTTATATCTGTATGATCTGGCTAAACCAAACTGGATTTTTTCCATTGAGCCAAATGCATTATCTCCATTCCAGATTTCGGGTTTCCAGTGTCTCCTGTTGAAATTCTTTAGTCTACTCATGAAAAAATACACCTTTTTTCATAAACGTAAGAGCTAGAAAGAAAGTCTATCCATTGCACCAAACTGTTTCTGCTCAAACTTCCTAAAACAATTCTCTTTCAAGCAGAGACCAGGTTCAGAAAACCTCAGCTCTATAAAAAAAATGAAGCAGTCATCATTTTTTTGAAATAGATCTTTAGATCAGAAACAATTAGCTTTAATTCTAACTCACTTTAAGTTTCAGCTATAACCATTTATAATATTGTAAATCTTAAAGCACTTCAGGAACATTATAAACCATTTAATAAAGCATTATCAACTGTTTTCCCATTATTTTACAACTTTTCAGAAGAATCCATAATTACTGTACAATCAATAAAAGTAAATGATAAATTAATTGCATGCTTACAGTATTGGCTTTATCTCAAGTATTCCAATTCTGCTGTGATTAGATTTGGGATATGAAATGTTGGTGGTTTTTTGAGGAAGCCAGTATTGAAAGGAAATAAAAATGCTTAGAGAAAATGCTTAGAGAAAAATACTAAAATGTTGCTACAAGTGACAAACCTGTGCCATCTCTAATAAACTCTGTCTCTCCAACACTAAAAAAATATAAAAAAAATATAAAAATAGGGACTTGAGAAATATGTGAAATTTACTTGGTGAGAGATGCAAAAAATATATCTGTTTATATCAAGAATAAAAAGGGAAAAGCAAAGTTCATGCTAAAGCTACATGAAGTCATGACAGATACATAGATAACATGCTTTAACCACCCTGCTCTTTTCTCAGTTGCCATAAACAGGAGTCACCACTGACTGTAAGGAATACAAAGGCAGGAAGAGATAAAAATGCATTTGTAGTATAGCTGATGCTTGGTGCTTACATTCATGAAACATTTATAACAAGAGCTTAACAGAATCTCCCAAAAGACCATACATCAACAAACCTGCACAGAGTTGCAAATATTTCAGATTAAAAGCTATAACCAGCAGAAGTCAGGCTCTGAAGAAGGAGGTAAGCTCCTGTTAACTCCTGTGTGTATGGACCTACACACACATTTTCATCACTGACCATTAAAAAGAGGAGTTGCCCAAGAGAGGTAGCGAAGACTCCTGAGTCACCTTAAAGTAGTGACAGCATTTTAACTTTCCTCCTCCTTAATCCCCCTGCTGTTACGTGGTGTTTATCTTCCTTCCCTCAGCCCACATGAACACAGAATCTCCATAGTTTTAACACCAAATAGAAAGCTAAATAGTATGGAATAGTTATTTTTAGGAAAGCATAAACCCACACAGTAAAACAGAAATAAGAAAAGGGCATGTCCCTTGTCCCCAGCAAAGGTGAAAATAAATGGCCCAGTTTTCTCCTCCTTTCCACACCTGGTGTAGGAATTGTCACGGAATAAACACGCAGTCTACTTTGCGGATTCAGGTCAGACAGAAGCGGTTTATCTGTATAGCTATAGGAGAGAACGCAGAGCAACAGAGTTCAGCTTTCTATCTATATGAACTCTGTCTTAAAAGAAAGTACTAAGTCTTACAAAAATTTAGAATGCATATAAATTGCTCCATGAAGAGGCCTGATATGGCAGAGGAGCATCTGCATGGAAGGGAACTTTGTTCCAGCGGATGTACCCCTGTGGGCCTGGTAACTCAGAATCTGCAGCCTTGTGGCCTCGACATACCTCTGTTCAGCTGGTCCATCTCTCGCTTTTGATGCTGTTGTGCCCTTGACCAGCTTTCAGGCCTAGCAAGGCTTCCACACAATTTATTATCTGAAAAATAACGAAGTTTCAGACATCAAAAGATGCTTGTTTTGCTCCTCGTGTTGCCAACTGCTTTATCAAGACTTACCAATAATTCAAGCCTTTCATATTATTTTCCTGACATGTGGTATCCAGAGAAGTAGAGGATTTATAGCTTCAGATGTTACTGATGGAATACCATACAGCAGTGTTGGTTGTTCTTTACTAAATCCTGCTTTACTTCTCTTCACTGGTTTTATGTTTATACAGGCTATTCCCCATCTGACCTGCTTCAGGGACCACTCACCCCTCTGCCTATGAGGCAATTAGGTGAATGGAGCTTGCAGGCTGACACATTCCATTTGGCAATCATTTCTGGCATCACCAAATATCTTCTCTCTAAACTGCTTTTGTTGAATTACTTTCTGAACCAGCAAAGTTAAACTAAAAAGCACATGATCCTCCAACATGGTGGTCCACCTACTGACGTAATGACATGCAATCTGCCATCTGCAAAAAATACTTCACTGAAAGTAGATAAAAACATGATTAAAACCTTCTTCAGGGAGGCATTTTCTGCATGGTTGTTAATTCAAGGCTTGTGGTATTCTTAAAATATTTTACTTTTTTAAATTGAGTTTTGGGGTACTAACAAAACTTGTCATAATACCTACTGACCTAAAGCCACAATCTGCTTTTGCATTTTAGTTCACAATTAGGCAAAATTTAAAAGCTCCCAGGCCTAACTCAGAGCTGGTATTCTTTCTCCACCCTGAAATGATGGTTTGTTTCAAAATGGCACCAATAAAAAAAGGTCACCTTTCAAATCACCTCTTTGGCGCAGGACTACACTACAGATTTCCTTTCCCCTGCCTGAGCCACATGAGCCGTCTGTCCCTTTCTCCCCCACCCAACTCTGACCATGCAACTTTCTGTGTTGGGCTCCTTGAGCAGAGCTTGCTAGATACCAGCCCCTCTTCAGGGCTTGGCTCTAAATGAACACAAGAGAGAACACATCACTGAAGAGCTGTGAGCTGGGGCAGCACATGGGAGACTTTCTTTGCTTGACTCTAGATCACAGCAGCAAGTTCCAAACATGATATGCAAAGGCGTGAGGGGAAGAGGCAAGGGGACAGGGTTAACCTCACATACCATAGAGCAAAGCCTGCAGAAGGGCTACATAGCCAGTGGGTGTCAAGCTAAGGACTCTGTGGTGTGAACAACCACTAAATCTGAGCTTGAAGGCAACCTAAACTTCAGGCCACAAGTATAGTATGGACAGGACCTAAAACACGCCAAGGCCAGTGAGGGAGCTTGGGCATCATTGCAGGACCCGCTGTCGCACATGGATGACTTGACCTTCTAAGAGCATAAAGGTGGCAGAGTCCAGGTATTAAAGCTTGAAATTAAAATTAAAATGTGTCTGTCTGAAGAGAGTCTATTCTGGCATGCAGGAAACAGAACCAGGCACAAGCAGTTCCCACTCTCCCACCTGCACACATTCAGACAGCCCATTTCAACTTTCAATAGCCAAGCAATGCCACTTACTTGAGAGAAAGAGCAGCAACAACCCAAGGAGAAGCAGCTGGAAAGCTGTACAAGTGCAATGCTGATTTACCTGCAGGGTGACAAGAGGAAAAGTTAAATATTTCTGTCTTCAGGAATTAAAATAACTGTCTTACTGCTTTGTCTCAGTGTGTGAAGACCAGCACATTGGGAAGCTGCAGCTCCCAGCAAATAAGCCACCCAGCAAGCTTCCAGCTGGAAGCTGGAGCTGCAAACAGGAGCTGCAGCTTAGCAAGAGAACAGGCTGTCTTCAGCTGCTTTTGGAGGCTACAACATCCTGCTGTATCTACAAAAATAGGAGGAAAATCCTCAAGTGGTGTAAATCTGCATGGCATCAATAACTCCAAAGGATTGGTGCAAGTTTATATAAAAGGAGGAGAAATCTCAGGTTTGGCAGGCACCCATAAAGGTCTTATGGCAGTAACAGTCACTTTGTCCTCTATTTGTACCACTCTAATCACAGTGGTACTTTGGCCCACATGGGCCCCTAAGCTGCTAGGGCAACTAGAAACAGTAGTAACTAACAGTTGTCACAAAACACTACACAACACCACAGCATGCAAAGGGTAAATTAAATGAAAAATTATAGCTTTACCACTGTTTGTGCTATAAGACCTACACCGTGTCCTACAGAGCAAGGAGTATCAGCAAAGCTATTAATAATTCAGCCACAAAATGCTATATTGATAGAGTTATGAATCTTGAACATAACTTCCTACACCCGTGTCATGGTTCAACCCCAGCCAGCAACTAAGCATCATGCAGCAACTCGCTTACTCCTCCCTGCTCCCAGTGGGATGAGGAGGAGAATCAGAAAAAAAAGTAAAACTTGTGGGTTGAAATAAGAACAGTTTAATAACTAAACTAAACTAAACTAAACTAAACTATAACAACAACAACAATAATAACAAAATATAATAATAATTGTAATGAAAAGGAATATAACAAAAAGAGAGAGAACTAAAGCCCAAGAAAAGACAAGTGATGTACAATGCAATTGCTCACCACCTGCTGACTGATGCCTGAGCAGCGATCCACTCCCCCCAGCCAACTCCCCCCAGTTTATACACTAGACATGACGTCCCATGGTATGGAGTACCCCTTTGGCCACTTTGGGTCAGCTGCCCTGGCTGTGTCCCCTCCCAACTTCTTGAGCACCTCCAGCCGTCTTGGTGGCTGAGCATAAAAAGCTGAAAAAACCTTGACTTAGTATAAACACTACTTAGCAACAACTGAAAACGTCAGTGTGTTATCAACATCATTCTCATACTAAATCCAAAACATAACCCTATACCAGCTACTAGAAAGAAAATTAACTCTATCCCAGCTGAAACCAGGACAACCTGTCTTAACAATGTATTTGCAACCTATACAGATAAAATTAAAACATTGAACTTTTATTAAATCAGACTTGAAAACAGAGGGTCAAAACTCAATACCTGAGCATGTTTCTAATCTGCTTTTTCTACCACTGTGCCATTTCAGTTTTCAGAAAACTAATAGCTACTCTAGTGGAGGCACGTTGCAACAGTGTACTGACTCCTGGTGCCTTCCAAGCGCCATTAGCTCACTGAAGGCCTAGCACACCAGGCCTTCTGCTTGTACCTTGCACTGTCCTTCACGCCTGGGTGAACAGGGCACAAAATGCTTCGATTCCACTTTCAGAGCATATCAAACCTATCTGTCACCTCTTTACGCATTTGAGAATGATTAGGAAAAGTAGAAGGCAAAGCAGAATAAAAATTTCTTAGCAGAATTTTTAATGGCAATTTTGTCTCAGTTCAGCAAAGTCAGAAACATTTAACCAATGTTACTGGAGCAAGATATAAAATGTTTTGGGGTTAGGATGATTTAAGAACTTTTCATTTAATTTTCTGACATTTCAAATATTGTTTAATGTGTTATCCATGCCATGCTGCAATGTGTAATATGTCAGACGACAAGAGATTAAACGAAGCACTTCAACCTAGTCAGATTTGGGTAATTCCAGAAAGGATTTTTTTACAGAAAATAGTCTACCAATACTGTTGCTATTTGGGAAGAAAAGAATTCTGAAATATCAGAGTTTTCTGTGCATGGGACTGTGTTTCTGCATTTTGACCGCTTTTTATGGTATAGAATTTGGTATGCTGAGTCTTACGCTAGGATATCACAAACACTGTTAGACTGCTGCCAGCAAAATCCCCCAAACCTGTTTCATAAGCAGCTTGACTTCTGTGTTATTGCAAGCTTCCCTCCCCTTCCCAGGCCCCAATTCTGCTATTCTCCCTCCTCAATCTGTTTTCTGTTTCCTGCGTGACCCTCTCGTGCTAGCATAATGGAAGCTGATGTTCAGCTTTAATTGCTTAGTGCTGTATCTTTTGCCTTATCACAGACAGACATCCCCATATATTTTAGCCTTGATTTAGTTCAAGTTTCTTTTCATCTGCTGTTAATTCAAAGGCATTATTACAATAGTCACTTTCATTCTCTTTCTCTTTCATCACCTGTCGCTTCCACACCCTCTCAGTGTCAGTCTTTACCTTATCTCTGAACTTCAGGAAAAAATAAAAAAACAACCTCCTCCATACCAGGGAAGAAGACATTTTGAATGACCTACATATTTCTACCTTATCTTGCAATATCTGCTTCTACAGTGACTGTAACGAATACACACACATCAAGCAACCTCCTTTTTTTCACTTTTCTGTTTTCTGGACGTCATGAATTTCAATGTCTATGGCTCCAAGAGACCCACAACAATGTCAGGTCACAGCATGGTATCAGGAGAGATGAACACTATCCTAGCCGCTCTACTTACTGCAGTCCTTGCTCTATCATAAGCTGAGCCTCAGAGACTGGGAGCAGTGCTCTTTGGTATTCAGGCTCTGACGAGGATTTGGGTGTTCCCACACATTGAGAGGTTTCAGTCCCAAACTGTGACATCAGTTTCCTCTGTTATCTTGGGAAGTAACCAAATCTCTCTATGTCTTTGTAATGGGAAGTAGTAATTCTTGCCTGTCCACTGCAAGATCTTTGAGATGGCAATAATTTTTTATTATTAGTCTTTACAATGCCAAACACAACAGAACACCTACCTAAATCTGCAGTAATGACCATATTACAAACACTGGGAATAATTAGGAATAGCCAGTAATACTGTTTTGTGTTGTGGCTCATCTCAAGTAGTTTCTATTGCTTTGTTGGGACTACACAAAGATGGACTGCATGGGGGCCAGAAAGCAAATATCCAAAGCTGTAAGCACAATCAGAAGATGGCTTCACCTAAATTCCCAGTGAGGTTTTTAATTTCTGAAGACATTAAGCACAAAGAAAAGACATGGGGCATACTAGGGACTGAGTTTATAGTGCATCCTATGCTCTGCTGTTAACAGTTCTTTGCATGGAGCCATACCTACACAGTGGAAATTAGAACAGACAAGACTGGGACTGTTGATTCACCAGGCTACTAAGTTCTGCTGAGGACAGCTGTGTAAATCAACTTAGCAGCTACTCAGCTAAGCTAAAGCAGCAAATTTCCCTAGTATAACCCACTGACCAGGTAAGGATGTGAGTCTTTCACAGCCTTGTAGTGTGGAGACTGGCTGTGTAGTGCAGGCTGCAGAGGCTGAGAGGAAATTCCTGACTTAATCCCTCACTGCAGCCATCACATCATCAAAGATTAACCAGCAGCTATCTACCTCTTCTAGCAGCTGCCTTTCAGAAGCAAATAACTCAACAAATTCTCACCAACAGTAGCTGCTAGAAATATTGAGTCCTTTTAACACAACTTTTAAAAAAAATGAGCCAACAAACAAGCAGTCCAAAACACCACAGTAGATATTTCATGGAGAGCGGGGGCACTTCCCACACTGAGGATCTAGTTCTGCGAACTCCACTCATCTGTTTGTGATATAGAGTACATGAAGTTACAGTGGCAGATTATGAAAGCATCGGTCAAGTTAATATGTTGGCAACAGCCTCCTCCCATCTATGTTCCATCCTGTGCAAATAAATCTACCACTCAGATCTCTGAAAATTCAGCTGACTTGAAAGAGCAGATGGCTCATGTTGGGGAAGACTAAGGCAGTCTGCATAAGGAAGCACTTTGAATAATTCACTGTTCACTATCTACTTCCTAGGGGGTTATATGGTCTGTATTATCCAAGCACCCTGCAGTCTGCCTGTTCCAGTGAAGCAGTGGCCTGAGACTGTGCTCAATTTATCAGTTTATCTATCAAGTATCAAGAAACAAATGATTTGCCAAAGTCACACAGTAAAGCTGGTACTTAACTAGCTGAACCCTTCCTCTTCCTAACTATTACAAGGTGCTCTTACGAGGTGCTCTCCCCTTTTGTTGAAAGGCTGACAGTTGTACTGTTTTTCTCGTTTCCTTCCTCAAATGGCCGTTCCCTGATGACTAGCAATAAGCCACACCCATCCTGTCGTAGTCAGGCTGAGCTACATTGAGCTGGCACTTCTGACTGCCAGGTCCAAATAGCATCAACTGCTACGCCGAACTACAGAGCAGACGCCCCTTAAAACAGTCACAGCTGGTTTACTACACAGGAGGCCATCTGCTCATGCAACACAGATGGCTAAGAACAGAGCAGCCTTGGGTTTTGCTCTTTTACCTGGCTCCAGGTCAATATAAGATGAGAGTTTTAATCTTCATATTATCAGAGAGACGACCTCTCTCTGACTGGGGAAGGCTTCTGCAACACGTAGGACAGTGTCATGCTCAGCATGGAGAACAGGCAGAACAGATGCAGAACGCTCCAGGGGGCTGCTCCAGCTACCTGGGACATTCTCCCATAGGGGATCAAGGTGTCCACACAGCACACCACTCCTCTAAGCACATGCACAGATACAGAAACAAAGAGCTTCCAGGGACCCTTGTGTCCTCAGATGTAAGGAGAAAGAAATCCTTTTATGATCACACTTTACAAAATTGTGAAACACTCAGATACCACAGCAGTGTCTAAGAAGAGAGATTTAAAAAAAGAAGCAAGCTGTGGAAATAATAATTAAAAAAAAAAAAAAAAAGCTTGAAGAAGAGTACAGACTAGGCCTAAATCTGGGACTTAGAGCTCTAGAGTTTCATACCTCTTCTCTAACTCAACTGGGATGTATTTAGCTGACTGTGTTGCACTGTTTTCTATTCTGAGGCTCCTATTCAGAGAACTAGAGAGTATGAGCAAGCTTGAAATCTGGTTTCAAGTACATGGATAATCCAGCGGAAGTAAAAAAGATTACTTACGTGCCTAAAGTGAAGCACATGCATAAATGCCTTGCTGAATAGGGATTAAAGTAATCATAACAATTTGTACAGGTGAAAGATTTGCCATTATTACACATGCATAGTGTTCCCCTAGCACCCAGCAACATGTGAATTTTACTTCCAGCTTTACAAAAACACAGAAACTGACAATGACATAGAAAATATATGTAAGACAGCTGTTCAGTGGCTGGAAAAAACAGTGACACATGCTAAATCTTTAGGATTCTCATTCAAAATAACCTCGTTGCTGTGAGATAATTACAGACAAAGCTGAATGTGTACACTTTGCTGAAGTTCCTCCTATTAATGTATGAGACCTACTGAGATCCTATAAAGAGCAAAAATTCAAGTAGTGGCAGGAAAAATGATCCTTATTTAAAAACATGGTGTCCGACTTAAGCTTAGGTCTTAAACCGTTCCTTGGAGCTCTAGACAAACTGGGATAAAACTACCTGAATGGGAATCTGAAGGGAACAGGAAGGGTAGGTATACAGCAAAGAACCATGCTTCCAATTCCTGTTGTAAATGGCAAGCAGCTCTGAGGTTATCACTCCTCTTCACATGAACCCTATTTCCTATAATAGTGACTTCAGTGTGCCCAACTGTCATTTCACGTAAATGGGTAAAGCAACATAACTTATCAGAAATGAATGACTTCATCTTATGCTTCAAAAATGCCATCACAGAGTAGAGTTGAGCAAACTTGGAATTCACTCTCTGAATTTGACTTCCTAAACCTCAGCATGAGGCAGGGTTATGAGCTGCAGATTGAGAAAATGTCCTCTCTTGTTCCATTAAGGTGAATTTGGGGTCGGGGTTGTTTATTCTCAGCACCCTCCATGTTCTGCACATCTTCACAAGTGTCCCTCAACTTACTCTCAATGAATTTTAATTTTCCCTAGGCCACTGTCAGCTTCTGACCCCAGCTGCAGCAAACCAAACAGTCTTGATTCAAAGCAACACTGCAGGTGATTGAAATGAGTGGAAAAGGTTCTGCAGAGCATACACAGAGAGAACATCATTCTGCCTGTGAACTTTTTTCTAAAGCTAGAGGAGCCCACTTTCAAAAGCCAAAAATGTGACCTCCCATTGGCTTTCACTCAGCCAAGACCAGAAGCTCCTTGAGAAATAGCTGACAAAATCTTCAATCTAGCAGTCTAGAAAGGCATCTGCTTCTTTTTGGTACCACAGCACATCAGCATTTCTCATACTTGAACACACGTGTCTATGCCACTCCTTAGAAGGCGAGCATGGGTTCTGGAAATTGAGAACTTTCTTGGAACACAGGCATTTTGAAGCTTTAAAATCACTTGCAGTACTTTCATGCTTTGGCTGATCCTGTCTCATATCCTTGTCTGTTTCTGAGAAACTGGTATAAAACCCTCCACTCTCAAGCCATGCTCACAGTATCAGAGCAGAAGGTCACACAACTCAGACACTGTGAGATAGACTAGTAATTAATCTCCCTCTTTAATAGCCAACAAAGATCTCATCACTCATTCTGCACTTACTACACATAGCATTCTTACTGGTGTCACTTTATTCTGCATCAAAACTTTTGTGGAAAACTGACTGGAATCAGAAGCAGCCAAAGACAGCAAAATCAAAATTATGAGTCAAAACACAGAGGCTGAAGCCCAAAGCTGCTTACTCTTTTGCCATGGAGCTCATCTGGATTTGCCCCATATAATCAAGGGCAACGTCTAGACAAATAGGACAGTGACTAGAAAAAGAAACAGCACAGTGAGAAGGAAAAAAAAAAATCATACCTGTGAATTTTAGCCTAACTTTAAGTTAACACTGTATGGTTGTTGCCTGTACACAGGTACAGTGCAACACACAACTTTACAGATGCACATGTTCTGTGAAACACTCTCCTGTGAAATTGTCTTATCTAACAAAGTTGTGATTTTAGCAGTATTCTGGGAACAAGGAGAAGGATAAATGAGATTTAAGTTCCCCAGTGTGATATTTAATAACATGACAAAAAGTTGATTGGCTAGTTGTTACTTTAGTAGCAGCTCTCTGCTGCTGAACATTGATCATTCTTTGGGTGACTTGGGTTCATGACATTTCCACTCATTGTGGTTTGTTACAAAGCTGGCAGCTCCTGAAAACAAACTGTTCTCCAGCTGCAAGTCCCTTTGCTTTGGGCCTTTAACTGCACCTGTTTATATTTGCTCAAAGGTAAGAACTGATAGAATTATGAAGTCATGCCTCACCCGCCAGCCAGTGTCATGTGTATGAATCTTGTCAGGCAAATCTTGTCCAGTGCACAAAGGCCCCTGTACATAAACTGCTGGCCTTCAGTGGTATTCCTCACTGTGGTCCAAGAAGAATTTATTTTATAGAGACTTCCCAGATTCAGGAATTTGCTCTTCCTTAAAAATACAAATGAGAGTAGATCTAGGATGCTTTTTTTACAAATAAGGTCTCAAAAAGCTTTCCTTTGCTGTCTCCATGAGTTAATGTATACTGTTTTGAATAAAATGTTCTTTGGGAAACGAGTGGAGACTTTTAACATGGTACTATTAGGAAACATTATGCTCCTACGAGAAATGCAGGCACAAGACTATCAATGGAGTCTCTGACTTGAGACTAAACTTTTTCTATTAGATCAGTGACCTAAACAAAAGCAGTGAGATGTAATGCCCTGGTGCCTTTCAAATCTGTTCTTCAAAGAGGAGACAGTCCCTATTCCTCCTTCTCTGCTAGACCAAGCTATATGTTTGCTATGGCAAGAGGTAACAGTTGTTGCTGCTGTTGTGCTCTTTATGTCTGAATTTGTTACTCTGGTCCTGAACATAGAGCTAATTCCTACTCTGTGAGGGTGTTTCTCAAAGACTTTTCCTTCCAAAACTTCAGAGTAATTAATATACTAAATTATTTGCTCCAGCCAAATATTTAATGAAATCTCAACATTTTGGACATGAAGCAAACAAGTTCACATTCATCTCCAATGTGGTGGGATGAGAGAAAAATGCTAACAGATATTATGCACGCAGTAACATTTAACTGTCTACTGACAAGTAGGCTTGGCAGAATCCCATAGATGTGCACATGGGAGGGAGGATGTACAATTCAGGTGAGTACTCACACTGCCCGAACTGGGACTGGCAAACAACACTGGACAAATTGTGAAGCATTCAGTGGCAGATACATATCAGCATGATAAACTGGCAAGTGCCACTAAAAAAATATATGTTGCTTGGTTCATTTGAACAGGACTACCATCTGAGAACGACCTGCTTTGCCTGCTTTCCATTTAAGTCTATAGCTGGAAAGCCAAAGCTTGCTTTCTCAACACTGCTACCATTAAGCAGTGCAGAGTAAGTGGGATTCAGAGCAGCCAACACTTCCAATGGCTGGATTGCACCTCTGAAGACTGCAAAGGAGAAGCTATGTATTGCAAGAGCACATTGACTCAGTGGGCAAGTAGGCATATTTGGCACTAGCAGAAGCTTTCAAGTGCTCGTCAAGTTAGTTCTGAAGTAGAGTTTTATGTCTACAGCCAAGGGTGGGCATAAATGAAAAGATGAAATAACTGGCATTTTCATGTTGTAGAAGGTTACAGTGTGGTGCTGTTACATACAAATCCAGATGTTTGAGCTTCATAAAGTACAAAGAGATTCACTATTTTTAAGGATACACCTCACAGATATTCCCATTGAATTCATCATGACAATACTTGGTACAGCCAAAGACTATGGCAAAACAGGTAGGAACAAGTAGAAATAGGTGGAAGACAGAAATGTGGAAACAGCCATCCCAGGCATGGGCATGTCCCCTTTGGCCATCTGGAAGAAATATTGCTCTCCTACTAACTATCCAACCAGTAAGTATCTCCATCAAGTAATTGGTCAATGACAGACATATATCACTTTGCAAAAGACTGGGAAAGCAACTGGAGGTGGATGCTTTTAAAAATGTAATGCCTAGATGGATGCTTAGTGGCTGCACTCTGTTCCCAGATGCCCCTTGTCTAATGGAAACTTTACAGAAGACATATGCCTTGTTTCTTCAGTTTCATGAAAGCACTGGGCAGGACACAGGAGGCCTTCAGCTGTGTTATGCCACATTAACCTATGCAGAGATTTATGACCAAGAAGAGCAAAGTAGTCAAGCATGACTTGAGGCAAAAAGAAAAAAAATATCCTTTTTTCTTTTTGTGGTACTTCTCTTCGTGCTCTCTGAATCTGCAGAGCTGATCAACAGCTCTGAAGCAATTCGTATTTTCTGCAGTCTGCTCATCTGATATTGGCCAATCAAACCTAGCTGTTGCTCATACTCCATCCCTTGACTTCAAGGGGCATAACTAATTAATTTGCTACCTACCTGTTGCACATGAAAAGCTGGAATTATGCATTCAAAAGCAAGCCCGATTTTAGTTTTAGCATTGCAATCCCAAGCCAAGGCCAATGCCTCTCTACTATCTCCTTGGGAATGGTTTGCTGTTCTTTCTTTGCAGCATTATGACTAGCTCTTTATATTTTCCTAGTCGTTTCCTCCTTCAGCTCTCTACTGCCAACTGCCTGTCAGACTTTTCAGTACAAGGTTATGAATGCTTTACTGGCCTTCTTGTCTCATTGTTTTTGAAACTGTGCAGCGAGCAGGATGTACTTCTGTTTCAATAAAGTGAACATTCAGTCTTGGTCTAAATGCCAGCAAAGTGAACCAGGGAAAAGAACAATAAGCTAAAACACCCAGAGACAATAAAGTTAAAAGTAGGCTGTCAAATTCAGATCTTTGTTGCATTCTTCTCTTCATCAAGAACTTTGAAGCATGAATCTTAAGCAGGGCAGGGGACGTGTCTAGCATTATTTTCATGACACTGATGCATGAACTCATTCAAAATGGGGGAAAGTAAATAGTATGATGGTTGGCACTGGATCCCTATAGCTTTCATGTTCTTTGAAGTTTCATACTGCTTCAAAGCAGTAGGAGTAGTTACTTGTGCTGTTCAGATTACAAAGGCCTGCCAACAGGGGTGTAGCTCACATACTGGACTATCGAGGTTCTGAGTGGCACTGTCATCTGGCAGTTAAGATTCTGCTTCATTTGTTCTCATGCTCACACTAATAAAAAAGTGCTATTGACACTTTTGGGATCTTATTCATCCAGGGACTGCAAAACGCTTTGCAAAAGGTCAGTAAAAATATGGACAACATATTAATGAGTGCATAAGTCATCCACAGTTTAAAGGGCTTTCTCATAATACTTCAAGGTATTCATTGCATACAACGAGCCTGCTGAATCCTCATCAGTCAACTGTTATGGGCAATAGATCACTTTTGCGTTGTTATAATATGCTGACAGCTAGCTAGCATAGCCTAGCTATAAAAACAGTGTCTTCCAGAAAATTAAAGAGTGGGTCACAGAACAGCCATCATGACAATCTAACTGAGACATTGCTATTTTGCTCTCACTGGAGCTCTCCATTGACTACCGTGAAATGGCTTCTCCTTCATAGTATTTTGTTGGCTTCTTAGCTTACCAGGGAACAATGAAGACTGTATATCGAGCCATCTGTTAGGGAAGTCCTTGATTTGATCAGAGATACATTTATACAGCTAAAGACTTTGTTTGGTACTGAACAAATCTTTCTGGAATGACACAGATTTAATCTAAAGTGAATATTATGCAAGTAGCATTTCAATGACAGGCAGGTGAGCTGATAAGATCTTTGTCCTTACTGTACAAATGAGCTTGGGTGCATGTGGACAGAAGAAAAAGTGGCTACAAAAACAGAGGAAATAAAGCTGGATTATTTAAAAATAAATAATAGTAATAATAATAATGCTGAGAAAAAAATGCATTTTCATCTCAAACAAAGAGCACAAAATATTGAGCAAAGCTCTCAAGCAAAGTTGTTTAGAGAAAGAGGAAACATTTACTATGGACTGAAATACCACGTCATTGGTAGGAAAACAGTTAAATGTGAAGATCTCTCCTAAGTCCACATGGTCAACTCTTCAATGAGTCAAACTGATTGATGACTTTTTGAAATCAGTGTAATAATAAAGTCAAACCTGACCCACTGAGTTTAACCTCAGCTGTCAACTTTAAAGAGTGGAAACAAGAGATTAAAGTGGGAAAAAAATCTCAGTCAGAGCTACTGAAACATATATCTTTCTGCTGCAGCTGCCTCTGGAGACCTTGCCTGAGCCCCTCAGTGCCAAGCATTATGTAAAAACATTGCCTTTACTGTAGAGTTAACAGTCAAAATCAAGGAAGAGAAAAGATTGGGAATGGAGAGAGGAGAAGCACATTTCTAAAATCCCAATCTTCTTCATAGCCACTATGCAGTATTGTCTTCTTTGTGGATTGTTGTGTGGTTAGAATCAGATTTATGGGAAGCCAGAAAATCTGGTAACAGATCATCTTCAGTCTGAATAGCACTACATGAAAAGGCAGAGTGTTGCCTGAAAAAAGAATCATATACCCAGTCCTCAGCTTTCACTGATGAAATAATCTCTGACACAGCCTGCCAGAAATAAATGCATCTAATAAACTGAATGAAAACACAATGGAATCTGTTATAATTGGGTCAGCTTAGGCAATTTCAGTTTGATCATTCTATGCAAATGATCCCTACATCCTGATCCACAAAACAACTCCCCAGATCAGAAACTAAATGCTGTGTTGTGCTGGCTAGGTTCCTCAGTGCTGAGAAAGACCAGTCACATGCTGGTGGATTGTAAGTAGCACTCTGAGAAGTTGCAAGACTCTTAGGCTTGCAGCCAGTGGGTAACCAAAAAGACAGGGAACCCTTTCCCTCTTTTGGAATTCTTCCAACATTACTTCAGAGCTGGGAGCTATCACAAATGCTCTCACTGGCAAAGGAGCTGTATCAGCTGAACATGCTAGGAAAGACCCGCACAACTGGCAGGCAAGTGAAAGGAGGGAGGACAGGAATTCCCCCAAGCCTCTGTCTCAGTGACCTGCGGTCATAGCCTACAGGAGCACCACAAGCCTGCACTTCTGCTCTGCACAGAAGCAGCGACACTCTCAGAAGAGCACACCCTGCCCACAGCATCCCCCGCAGAAGGAAATAATGGAGAGACAAGGTGTCTTTGGTGCTCCCCTTTTTCACACAGTCTGCCCTCAATACCTCTGGCCATTTCTGGAAGAGGTAAATGCTACACGTACTGTGAAACGGGAGAATTTGGCCCCCAAAATGTCTGCAAGTTCTCTACATGATTATCTACTGACATCAGTGGAGCTAGCTCACTTCCAGAGTGACTGTCTCCCCACTTGAAAAGACAAGGAGAATCTGTTGTGTACTGACGACCCACTTCTCCATCACAGTGTGTAGCCAATAATTTGGCCTATTTTTTATGGGTAGTATATAATCTGGTATCCTAAAATAATTCAAGAATATGGCTGTATAAATGGTAAAATTCAGCAAACCTATCCCTGAAAGATTGATTTGCCTTTGAAATATGACCTTTCTTTTACATCTCCCCAGCTTTTACTGCTTTAATATTCTTCAGGCTTTTTGAACATATTCACATTTGCTTTCAAATGTAACAACTTCCACGCCAAATTATACTTCAAGACAAAAAGGTAGAGCTTACTAATGGAAATGGGTTGCAAGGTTAAAGGCAGAGAGGTTACTGTTTCTCCATTATGGTCTATGTAGATGCTTTTACAATATTTATCATATAATGGGAAGCTTTCATATTTCTAATTCCAAATATTAAAAAATGAACTTGACTCAAATATCATGACACTTCTAAAATTTTGGTTTTGTTCATCTATTCATCATTAGGGCCAGAAGTATTTTTACATTCAAAACAAAGGTATTCACTGCAGTAAGTCCTTTCTCAGCACCTATGGGGACCACGTCCCAATTCAAGGAGGTTTTTCAGTCACAACTGCAGCAGCCTCCTTACTTTCCTTGAAACACAGGTAGCCTAACTTCTGTTTTTTCTCCTCTCTGCTGGGATGAGGCAAAAGCTGTAAGCTGGCTCTACCCAGCAGCAGAAATAACTCAGGCCACACAGAAAACACAGAGTACTTAAAGACCTGTAGGAGAAAAATCCCGGTGGCCACATCAAGTCCTCTCAGTAGAATCTGTGGGAGCATTTAAAGATGTTACTGTATCCTTGCTCTGTTCTTAAACTTCTCCCTAAACACTGTGTTTTGGCTTGTGTTGGAGAAACCTAGGGTCTGACCAAGTATGTCTCTTCTTATGCTCTTACAGAATAGCGCAGGGAGGAGACAAATGCTGTGGTCTGTCTTAGTGAAAGGCAGACCAGTCACTGGTTTAAAATACCCATTTTTTGACCCACTTGCACATATTGGTGTATTCATACAGGAGTATGGAGTGCTGCTTTCTTCTGCCATAATGGCCTGGAGATGTCTCCTCTCTTTAGCACACTGTTGTCTATCTACATGCTTTCATCAGTAGGTCAGCAATGACACTGCTGCAGATAGAGACTGCTTGGAGAGGAGGAGAATATTCTCTTCATTGCTAACTGCATGCCAGCTCCTTGCCCGTCCAGCACTGCTCCACTTAACTAAACACATGCAAGTGGTTTCTGTGCTGACTTGCAAAAGCATTGGAATACAGGAATACAGGAATACAGGAAGGAGGGGAAAGGCAGTGTTATTTTGCTGACTGCACAGAGAAGGCAGAGCCATCAGTCCTGTCTGTAAGAGCTCCACTAATATGCATGGCAACTGGATGCTCACAATGCAGTACAACTGCTCTTAGTGAACTGCTCATCTTCCATTCCTGTCATGTTAAGCAGCATTATTTTCAGATAAAGTAATGGCAACTAGCAGGGAGCAGGAGTCCTGACAGAGTTCAGTGGCTGTCTGCAATAGGGTCCTTCCGGAGATAAATTCCCTCCTCAGGGAAGGCAGGCTTGAGTAGTCTCTTTCACTGATATTACAAGGTTAAGTCCATTTGTCCCAAATGGTATCAACTCATGCATTCTGAGATTATCTATTTGACAGGATGTTCCAACTCAAAAACAACCATTGGGCCCAGAAGCCTGAGCTGAGAGCTCAGGCCTCATAACTGGTACTCAAAGCACCAGGTCAGCAATGTACCAAGCAGACAGTTAACATTACACATGTACTTGAAGTTCATCATCATTCAGCCAAGCATTTAAGCACATGGTTGAAATCAACCACCTGTCTAAAGTGCTTTGCTAGACCAGATCCTTACATCCAACAAGATCTGAGATTGAGTTCTCCTACTGAGATGCCAGGAAGGCCTGCAGGAAGGTATAGTGGGAAGCCTTTCTCCTAAAGTTATTTAATTACATATTAGATAAAGTCACCACGTGTGGAGAAAAAAAAAAAACCAACCAGAAGCCTGTGGGCATTGATTTTTGACAATGATCATCTCTGAAAAGTCATCAAAAGTTCTGAAGCATCCTATTGTCTTCAAAAGCCCAGCAATGAAACAAACCAAGTCTGGTATCACTATATCCTAAACTGGAAAATCTCCTGCCCTGCAAGAACACACAAAATATTGGGATATGAAAACTTTGTCATTGCAAAACTATTTTTAATACAGTAGTTAACAACATTTCTGCTGACATCCAAATGCTGGCTGCTAAAAATACTTTCCATCTTCATTCTAGCACAGAATTTTGGTATGCATAAAGAAATAGCTGCTGTCTTCTTCGAACACAGAACAGGTCTGACTTCTAAGGCTAGACACTGAAAAAAACCCAGAATCCCAGGGCTGTGAGCTTACTTTTTTATTCTAAATTAGATATGCAGTTTCTGCAGCTGTGTGGCAAATCAGGTCTTTGAATGTGCAAATGGCAAGATGGCCATCTCACAGCAAATTCCGAATGAGGTTAAGTAATATTTTTACAAACTATACAAATTCATTGACTGCAGTATTGTCAGGGACCCTTCCATCTCCTTGAAAAGAGAGTATCATAACATTTTAATAGTGAAATGAGACTTAAAATATTTTCTCGTGTTAAGCAACAATGCCTACAAAAGGCACTTAGTCCCACGGACAGCAGATATGGAACAATTTGATCCACCAGTATTTCAGCCAAACAATTTGTCTTCAGCAGCTTCCATATATGTCAGAGTCAAAAATAAAACTTGCTTCCATTTCAAATGTATAGGGAGATGCTATTCCTGATTCCTAACTACAGGCATAATTACAGTATGACTTGAAGCACAAAGATTCTTGCCTGCCTCATTGGAGAGAAGAGCAAACTTACTATAAGTCTCTGAGGTTTTCTTTACTTTCAGGTTTTCTTTTTGGACCACTCCCTCCCTCCCTCCCACCAATAACCAGCAGTGATGGCCAGAAATACAAACACAGAAGCTTTGCCTTTGTCTCCTTGATCAGAACATGTAGAAGTCTGACTACTAGGACACAATGCAAGCCCCAGGCTCCTGGCTGTGAAAGGCAAGCAGAGCTGGTGTCTGATGTGATTAGAGTTTTGCTCTATGCATGTTTTGAATTTGAGGGAAGAACAATGCTGAGCTTTTTTTGTGACTTTTCTTAATATATGTCAAAGATGCCACTTTCATAGAATCATAGAATCATTTAGGTTGGAAAAGACCCTTAAGATCATCAAGTTAACAGTAAACCTAGCACTGCCAAGTCTACCACTAAACCATGTCCCCAAGTGCCACATCTACACATCTTTTAAACACCTCCACGGATGGTGACTCAACCACTGCCCTGGTTCAGTGCTGTTCCAGTGCTGCCACAGCCTGTTCCAGTGCTGGGCAGCCTGTTCCAGAGCTTGACAACCCTTTCACTGAAGTTTTCCCTAATATCCAATCTAAACCTCCCCTGGCACAACTTGAGGCTGTTTCCTCTTGTCCTATTGCTTGTTACTTGGGAAAAGAGACTGACACCCACCTCGCTACAACCCCCCTTCAGTTAGTTGTAGAGAGCAATAAGGTCTCCCCTCAGCCTCCTTTTCTCCAGGCTAAACAACCCCAGTTCCCTCAGCCACTCCTCCTAAGACTTGCACTCTAGACCCTTCACCAGCTTCATTGCCCTTCTCTGGACACGCTCCAGCACCTCAGTGTCTTTCCTGTAGTGAGTGGCCCAAAACTGAACACAGCATTTGAGGTGCAGCCTCACCAGTGCCCAGTACAGGGGAACAATCACCTCCCTGCTCCTGCTGGCCACACTATTTCTGACGCAAGCCAGGATGCCGTTGGCCTTCTTGGCCACCTGGGCACACTGCTGGCTCATATTCAGCCGGCTGTCAAACAGCACCCCCAGGTCCTTTTCTGTCAGGCAGCTTTCCAGCCACTCTTCCCCAAGCCTGTAGCGCTGCATGGGGTTGTTGTGACCCAAGTGCAGGACCCAGCACTTGGCCTTGAACCTCATACAGTTGGCCTCAGCCCACCGATCCAGCCTGTCCAGATCCCTCTGCAGAGCCTTCCTACCCTCCTGCAGATCAACACTCCCGCCCAACTTGGTGTCATCTGCAAACTTACTGAGGGTGCACTTGATCCTCTCGTCCAGATCATTGATAAAGACATTAAACAGAACTGGCCCCAGTACTGAACCCTGGGGAACACCACTTGTGACCAGCCGCCAGCTGGATTTAACTCCATTCACCACAACTCTTTGGGCCAGGCCATCCAGCCAATTTTTCACCCAGCAAAGAGTACACCTATCCAAGCCATGAGCAGCCAGTTTCTCCAGGAGAATGCTGTGGGAAATGGTGTCAAAAGCTTTACTAAAGTACAGGTAAACAACATCCACAGCCTTTCCCTCATCCACTAAGCAGGTCACCTTGTCATAGAAGGAGATCAGGTTAGTCAAGCAGGACCTGCCTTTCGTAAACCCATACTGACTGGGCCTGATCACCGGGTTGTCCCATACATGCCACATGATGGCACTCAAGATGATCTGCTCCATAACCTTCCTCAGCACTGAGGTCAGACTGACAGGCCTGTAGTTACCCAGATCCTCCTTCTGGCCCTTATTGTAGACGGGCATCACATTTGCTAACTTCCAGTCAACTGGGACCTCCCTGGTTAGCCAGGACTGCTAATAAATGATGCAAAGTGACTTGGTGAGCCAGCTCCCTCAGTACCCTTGGGTGGATCCCATCCAGTCCCATAAACTTGTGTGTGTGTAAGTGGTGCAGCAGGTCACTAACCATTTCCCCTTGGATTATGGGGGCTTCATTCTGCTCCCCTTCCTTATCTTCCAGCTCAGCGGGCTTGGTACCCTGAGAACAATTGGTCTTACTGTTAAAGACTGAGGCAGAGAAGGCATTAAGTACCGAAGTATTATACTTTCCCACATAATAAATCCCCTTAATTTTTGCTAAGAAAAATGAGAAAAAACTCACTAGATAAGAACAGTAACAACACATTTGAGTACAAAGACCCAAGGAAAGCAGGAAGAAAATATAAAATTACTTGAATCACCACAGCAAACCAATTTCCTTCAGAGCCTTCAGTACTCCTAGCTAGGAGGAATACAGCTGGTGAAGGTGAAAAGCATTGAATTGTGCATGCAGAATAATTCTCAGTGGGCTCAAGGCACAGAGTTGGAATTGGGTTTCAAGCCTGAAGACACCGAGATCTGGCAACATGGTTCAGAAGATTATGAAGCCTGTGAAATGCAAAACTGGAGTGAGTTAATACCATAACTTTTTATTGCAGCTGAATTCCCCTCAAAATCCAAAGATTTTTGTTAAAAATCTTGAAATCTCACTCAACCTCTGTGAACACTTGAAAGGAGTTCTTATACTAGCAAGCTCTCATCAAATGCTGCTACTAGTTTGATGGCTGCTTATTTGAAATGAAATGCAAGGGGAGACAGACATTCCTTCATTGATCTGTATACCGAAATATTATGCTTCCTTGTGGACAGCCAGAAACAAATGAATGGGCAAGTTGTACTCCTTCCTTCTACATTCTACTGGGAGAATTATGGAAGAGTCTCTCTCTGCAAAGTGTAGAGGACAGCCAATTACAGGATTAAAGAATGTGGCAAGTGTTTTTCTCTCTATGCTGCATGATAGCCCTAGTGCAGAAGAGTTCTTTACCCTGTCCTTCAGCCATTTCAGTATTTCCAGATCAACCAGGACAGGAAACAGCAGTCTTATTCCAGACTGGGAGATCTTGTTCTCTGCATTTGCTGCTCCTTTTGACTAACCCTTGCTATGGGCAAGCACAGAAGATACAGCAACTTCAAGATGAATTTATCAAACTAGAAGCTGATTTGATCTGGAGCTTCATGTATCATTACGTTTACCTTTTCTGCAACCTATCTAGATTTTGTAAGTAAGTTTAAAACCTCACTTTAAAATCACATTCCTGTTATACATGTTTCCTGGACATTCTCCATTTATCAGAAAGGTGCTTGGAATTGAAAACATTATTTAAATGTTTTCTCTATATTGCGTGGCCTAAAGAGTCAAACCAACCTAAAACACTTTGGCAGAAAGAGGTTAAAGTAAAAAAGTTCTCCAAACCCGAATGTTCCAAGTGCTTTAGCTTAGCTCAAAAAATATATCCCTATGATCCCTTGTGATGTAGCATGAGCTTAGATTTCCACTAGTGTTAGCCAAAAGCACTGCAGGACATGTCTCAAGAGACAGATTCCTCTTGACGAAAAGTGCAAATATTGTTCAGCAATTAGAAAAGTCCCCTGGAAGCAAGGTTGAACCTCTGTTGACACCAGACCTGCAAGTCAAAGCCTGAAAGATTGCATTAACAGGAGAACCTGTCAAATTTGCCCATGTCTTGAATCCAGCCTAACGCAAGTGACTCATCAGCTGCAGGACAGATCATATCCTTGAGAGGGAGTCCTGCTTGTTCCTTTCACACAGCTCCCTCTATCAGGACTTACCAGTTCATTTACAGGGACAGAGCTGAAGTAGTTTGTAAGCATTGAAAAAAAAAATCCTACATCGTTTATAGAACGCCAATTCTGCCACCTAGTGACCAAGGAAAATTAACCTACAGTTCATGAACGAGCTGAGGGAGGATTGGCTCAAACAGCTACAGCTGTGCCATAGCTGTCAGATGGGCACTGCCATAACGCCGTCGGTATCCGTGGTTCACCCAGGCAGTCTGCCTGCACGCTCACAGCATAAAAGGGAATGAGTGTGCGCTGCTCAGCAGTGCATGAGAAGGACGACCAAGCCAGTATGTAGGAGCCCAGTCTCCAGGTTTATTTATCAGCACATGCTGGAATGCTGATTCTAGACCTTGTCTTCAGGGAGCTCAGTAAGTAGGTTCAGCTACTGCCTGCACAGGAGCACAACACTGGCAGAAGGGAAGGCAGCAGACACTGATGTTCTTCCCCAGTCCTTTGGCTTAGTGGACAGTGAGCCTGATTTGGACCCCAAAGCTCTAGTGAATGGGTGGTGGTTCAGCAGGACCTTCCTGTGTTCAGAATTCACACAGGGAACCCTTAAAGTATCCACTGAGAGTGAAGCTTCACATTCACTGTTCTCCAGATGAAGTGCCAGCAATCAGCACTCTCCATCTCTGAAGTGTGTTGGCCACAGAGCAATTCAATGCAATTTCCTAAATGTCAGATGGAGTCCTGTGACCCGAGCCATACATGAAAAGGACATCATCTGCATCTAGTGGAAAATACGTGCTCTTCTCTGCCCAGGATCTTGTGACCTTATTTTCACCGTCCTGTGCCATGTGTACAGGTTCTAGGAGGAGATAAAGCATTTAGAGTGGAAAGGTTGCTGTGCCTGCTGTTACGAAGGGAAATGGCAAATAGCATGGTGTTTAGAAATGTGTTTTCAGAGCAAAATTATGTGGGTTAAAACAACTAGCTTCTATACATCTGCCTTGGAAGCACTCCTAGGCTAGATAGGTGTGAACTCATTGCTACCTGCTGCATTTCTCAGTGCTTACCTATAACAAGACTCTTTTCAAGCTTTTGTAAAGGGCATGGCAAATGGATAGGAAACTACAGTTGAAAGACTAAAGGTGCAAAAAGCTGAGCTGCTTACAGGCCTGTATTACTAATTAATAAAGTCTGCAATTAATCATTAAAAACTTGGCATGGCCAGGGCTGCAAATAGAATCCAGGCTTGCCATCTCCATCTTCCTTGCTCTAACAACTTGAAAATCCTTTGTCCCTAGGTAGTTGTGCATCTGTTTTACATCCTTAGTAACACTGCTATTAAAAAAAGGCTACTGGAAGTAAAGCTAGCTATAGGGCTTTGGTTTCAGGCAGCTGGTTTGTTCTTTCTTATACATCTAACTCAGAAAATTTCATCAGAATCCATGGAACTAAAACAAGGTGAGAGGAGATTCCCGTCCAGTGTCTTCAGAACCCTGTATCTCATACAGCTATTCAGCCTTGTCCCAGGAAAATAAAGGTAGCTATTTGCGGGAGCATAATCATGGACTCAACGACAGATCAATATGATCATAGTTGAAGACCCTTTACTAGAGCATCAGACATCATTTTATACATTGGTTACATCCATACATGCATTTAGCTATTTTACTAGTGGTTACACACATTATTCACGCGCTGTCCACACACCTAGTTACACTTAATGATTGGTTATATCAACACTGTACACGCGCATAAACATAAGACATAATTGGTTATACTAACTAAAACATGCGAAACTTGTCTCAGTCTAATTGGTCAAGATAAACTGCCGAATTGAGGTTCTTTGTGCCAAGTTCCCTTTATCGTGGAATGCGCACCCGTGTTCTTCTAATTGGTATCTTTCTTTTTTTGTCTTCTTGTTTATTCTGTTCAAGGCCTTCTAAAGGCGTCTGGAATGCTCTTGTGACCATTAGCTAAATATGTTCCCACAATTCCCCCTTTTTTGTTTTCCGTCAATTAACACAGCCTTACTTGATCTATCAATTAATTTTTAAACACATTGCAATATACAAGGCACACAAATTAGAATACAAAAAAACCCCACTACGAGATAAATCAAAACTATCTTAACTAATAATTTAAGAGCAGCTCTATTTTATAAGGTTGTGTGTCTAATACTATCTACATCTAACAGTAAATCAGATAATACTACACCAATCTGTATTCAGGGACCCCAGAATTTGTGATTCCCGGGGTGGCAATGAGGGTGAATGCCCGATCCGTGGAAACCAGGTATTCCCATCCATTGAGTCCATGACCTGCTACACAGGGGTCTCCATCAATAAGTTCTTAAACTTCGTTGATGCCAGTGGAACCGCCTATTAAACCTGTGAAAAAGGGATTGCTTGGTGTTGCTGTACGGAGGCATAAACAATCTTGTCCGGTCACGTCAGCCAGGGTCATCCAGATGTTTTCTTTGGCTTGCGGCGGTATCCACGACTACGTCCATCCGAGGACTGTGAGGAAGATGGACCATCCGTACATTCTTGCGCCGTCTTGCTCTGCAAACTCAGCCCAGCAATTGGTAGGTGCCAGCTTTACGTGGGCATCCCCACGGAAGCAACGATGGCCTTGCCGTACACCAGCCCGATGCTCTTCGGAAAATCCCGGTATTTATACATTTGCAGAGGAACGGATTTCAGCACACGTGGCCAGCAGGTGCCAAAATCCACCTCGGTTGCAACATGGGGAGCCTATGACGCATGCGCTCGCTGGCCAGGTGCGCTGCACGAGTCATAGCCATCCTGTCTATTGGTTCATGGGCTTTGTGATGCAGTTGCAATGCACAGAGAATCTTGACCTGTTATGTTGGCGAAGGTGACCTACAAGATCTATGAACACAATTAATTAACACAGTAAAAGCAACATTATACCTAATAAAATACACAAGAATAAAAGAAACCCTGATTTTTAACGAAGATACAAACCAACTCCTAAGTCCCCATCCTGCAGCTAAATGCTCTAAGCTGAAATGACAGCTTTCTTAATTGCGTTAAAGCTCTTGCAGCTCCTTCTTGCCTCTGCAGTTCTGTTATCTTGTTTATTAATTGCTCCACTGTCCAAGTTCCTCATGTCTGTTGTTTTTCTGGTGGTTCAAAGTCCTTTCATACTGCAGCTGTTCACGTACTCCGGCCCACTCATGCTAACTGCGGCCTACTTATGCTAACTCTAAATAATCAGGCTCAAAGAAATGTTCCCCATTTTCCATTAAATCTCCCACAGCTATTCAGTAAGGCATTTCTATTGCACTTCAGTATACACTTAGCTTTAGCTATTTTCCCCATTGAAGCTATAGCATTTATGCAGTGCTTTTTCAACTGTGAGCTGGAAACAAAAAGGGAAGTAAACCAAAAAGTATTTACTCTCTCTGATGAGTGACAGACTTTGTATCACACAGCTATTTCTAAAATTTTTGGAAGGCATTCCCTCCTTTTGTACAGTGTGTGTTTACCACATGGCATCAAAGGCACCTGGGATTATCACAGCGATACTGTAAAATATATATAAATCAGCTGCTCCTTTGGTTTTTTTTCTTCTCCATACTGTCATGCAAAAAAGAAATGCTACATTCTTGGTGATTAAACCATGTATTAGAACAACTAAATACAGCAAGATTCTGGTAGGAGAGAGAAGGATGCCAGATTCTTGTTCCACAGTATACGTATTTTATCCTCCAGCTCCATCTGGTTTCTCAGCCTGTCCTGTTTTGTTCAGGGAATAGGAAATTCTAGCTACTATTTGAAAGCAGAATCACTAAGGCAGTGTTTGTTTCAATACAAATTGGATTCAAAAAATAATGGTGTGGGAAAAGAGGAAAGTTACGTGGATACCAGAGGAGATCCAGAAAATGTTTCAAATTTTATCTTCTAAGGAACTGAATGGTGCATACATTACTGAAGACAGCAGCTATTTCTTAGGGGCACAATGGAGCATAATCTAAAAGGTTCAACTCAGGTAAGTTGTCCTACTATATGTATCAACTGTTTCCTGATATGAATGTGTACGCAGCTTTTGTTTTTTGAACGATACTGTCCTACATGTCCAATTGAAGGATCAAAAATTCCACAGTTAGCCTGGATGAATATTCCTGGATCTATACTGCAGATGATCTCTAAATGACTCATGATTTTGTTTCTCCATCCTGAGGTGCTGTTAAGACATCTGATTTTCAGAGCTGATACTACATCTTGCATGTGTGTGCATGGTCATTGTTCACTTTAAATAGAAGTGAACCAAAGAAAGCATAGATGCCTCTAGAAAGTATGCAATGAAAAGCATTGTACACAGACAATCAGCTTGACATTCACTGTGCATCAGTACCACAGTTAAAGCATTTGTAGTTAGTCATGTTAGAAGAGTCATTAGGCCACAACTCAGGACTGGGTACAACTTTCCTTTCTAGTGAGGCACACTAGAACAGACAGACACAAACACGGAGCTAAAAATTTATTTCATCTCAGAATTCCTTTTTTTTTTTTCTGATAGAAAGGGGACAAAACACTCCTTTGCAGATGTCACCGTCAGCTCTGCACAATGTATCACTGAAATGGTGACAATACAAAACAACTATTACCCTAAAAAACAAGAGATAATGACTGATAACTTCATGCCCACCTAGAAACTCACAGGGAGGAACAACTGCTGCAAGAGGTATTCAGTCAGACCCAGGTAAAAGAAAACACAAGAACAGCAGGAGCCAATATCCTCTCTACTTACAGTGAGGGTAGCTCATCTGCCTGTCCTTTACCAATGTATCACGCACACTGTTTGACACCTGCTTAATGACTTCCATGATGACTCACAGAACAAACCCTCCTCACAACAGAATGAATCTGTGCTGTAAAACAAATGTGGTTCCTCCTGCAAGCCTAGTAGCTGAGGTGGAGTTTATTTATTCCTCCAAGCCTGAGAAGATGTAGAAATGTCATAAGAAAATACTCCATAGGCAATCCACTACCACAGAATAGTTGTTCTAAAGAAGGACCAAATGCAGTCAGCTCTTCTAATTCTTTCATAGGTTAGCCTCCTCCATTGAAAAAGGTAGATCCACTCATTAGAGGGGTGGAAGAAGTCCCCTCTTCCTGTACCCAGCCACCAGTGTTAAGCAGCAGAACGTGTCCTTTGGAGATGTTGTGGAATTGGTGGCTCTGATCAGAGAAAAGCTTCACGGTAGGATGACATTTGTTCTAGGAAAGCCTCTGAGGTTGAGCTGTTTGGCAAACGCAATAGAATAAAATCTGATAAGGAGGGCAGTTCTCTTGATCATAACTGAAGCTCTTTGAGACTTTTACTTTACCATCACTTTTATTGTAATTGAGTTCTCTTGTTGTTTTAAGAAATATTTTGACTAAGCAGTTTCTCATTGAAATCTGCAAGTTGTTTGAAACAAACTTCTTGTGGCAATGCATATATCTTGCCCTAAATCTGTCAGAAATGAATTTTGATACCTCAAGTACAATGTTTGATCTATGCTAGAGTCTGCCCTTGGTCATTAACTCAAACATAACCAACTGTTCAAGGAGTGAGGCATTCCTTTGAAAAACAAGTGAATAGTATCTGCAATATCTTAGTAATTAGCTGATCAACTCAAAAAGCAGTTGTTGTCACCATTTACCACTGATAAGGAGGTTTTATTGTGTAAAGTCCAATGTCTAATGTAAGTCACCTGGGAGTCAGAGAACCTGTGTCTTCTCTATGTACTCACAAATCTTCCTGCCTTTCACCGTTTTCATTCATTCATTGCTCCTATTTTGCACACACAGACTTGCCATACCCTCAACCTGTCTCAAATGCACAGTGCATCAGGAAGCAATGAGGGGGGGCAGCTGCTGCACAGGGGAGGTGAGCTTGTAGCCGGGAGCCTTGTTACGGCTCCTGTGAGTAGGGACCTCACCAACAAGGAGCTGAGATGCAGATCAGAAAGTCTCGGTCAGGATCGGGACCAGAGACAGTGATCAGGGTCAGACAGACCAGAGATGAAGCATACTGATGGCAAGCCAGGCAGCCCAGCCAGTGGGTCTGGATCAAGGTAACGACCAGGTGCTGACACATCTGTTTACACAGCTGTGAACCTCAGCATAAGAGCAGCTCCCCAGGGACAGGAGGGGCAGGCCCTCACCTCTGGCCTCCTCTACAACACTTCTTACTAGTGAAGGAGCTGACCTTGGGCTCAGACAGCTAAACATAACTCAGCCAACTAAACTACTGGAAGGTGGATAGCTCTGGGCCCTACATAACAAAGATCTGAAGCAAGAAGGGAGAGGCTTCCTCATCTACTTCTAAAACTTACAAGAGGCTTTCTGGTAATGAGCTATCACAAGCATCCACCTTGGATAGACTTGGTGGATAGACTCCACCTCTCTAAAGTATACAACTTTCTCACAGCACTGTTAAAAAACCACGTCTTCCATATTTAGATGTTTTCCATCTTCCAGCTTGAAGACTGTCTCACCAAATCTTTTGAATTTCAAAGTGACAGCTTTTCACTCTTCCCCAATCCCTCCTACCAGACATAGCTACAAGAGCATCCATACCAAACACTGCATCCTGCACTGGGGTGTTTCTAGGGTGCCATGGAAACCGATAAAGCTGCATTGTTAGTAGTCAGGGTCTGTCGGAGGCTCTGTGGTCAATGCCAGCTAGCTGCCTTGGTCAGGTTTCTGGAATCTAGTCAGCGAGGTAACAGGGACAGTGACAGAAGGAGTAAAGAAAACCTCTTCAGTCAGTTATCGGCACTCATCTCACCTTCCCCCATGTCCTTACCTCACTGCCTGAGTCCCTTCACCCCAATATCTCAGTTCTGTGTCATTTATCACATGCTCATTAGTCCTGCAACAGAAGTTAAACACTTCTGCTTGTCTGCCACAACTGTGATGATGTCACAGCAAAAAAGCTATTTCTCAGTGTCACCTGCTCAACAGTGATGTATCTCCAAGTGAAGCAACAATATGTTTGGCACGTCAGCCTATTGCCTACAGGCAAACTGTCTCTGCTTTTATTTTGGAAGTATTCTCCTACCTGGGAACTTAAAACACCTGTCGACAGAACCATTAATAGCAGGAAAAACTGGTGCAAGTGACTAGAGTCTGAAGTTGAATGGTGTCAGGAAGAAGCAAAGAGCAACCAGAACATTCTGGAGTACTGTTAAATTAATGGTTATGGGAAAGGCACAGTAACAAAATTCCCACAGACAAATCCTGGCTTTCTACACATTATAAAACAATTTACTTGGTGGATATTATTCCAGTAGTTAGGGCAATACTTTGCCAAATGAACAGATGTAGCCAGAACAAACCAAACCAAACCAAACCTAAAAAAACATTGACTGTGTTCCTGTAAAATACTTCTGAGTTTGAATGAACAACCAGAAGCAACTGTATCTCTGCAAATTCTGCAGGTGAGCCATAGCCTCCAGATAATCAAAGACCTGGTAATCAAAGATAAAGTGCTGACAAGAAAAAATGCTTGAAGAAGTTAATAGGACTTGCTCTTCTCAAGAATACTGTCAGCCAATGTTTTTAATTTGGTGTTTATACCACGGTGAGTATTGCACATGTGCAAGGATTTTTTTTTACCCACATGAGCTTTTTGTGGCCTTAGACCCCACAGATGTTAGTATGAGGCTGTGTCAGTCAGCACAAGCCTGGTTCAAGGGACACAGGCAGCCTGATAATCTGATACAGCTAAGCAGATGCAACCTACATCTACTGGAGCACATACATTGTTCACAGTACCATCCAGCTGTCCAGGACCAGTAAGGATGGAAACCCTCCAACTATACCAGCTAGGTCACATAAGCTCTACCACTTGCAAAGATGAAATTATTTTCTTAAATAAGCAATGTCCTTTTTTTCAAACAGAAAGTCAAGATTAACAGGAGCTGATGGATGCACAGAACTTCTGAAGGTCTCCTTTCCTGCGAGCCATAAAAATTAACATAACACCAGATTTTCAAACATTCTTATGACCATCTACAGGTTTTCACCAAGCAAAGCACCTGTTATGAGTTTAAAGTTAAGCATGTCTACATGTGCAGAAAACATGCAAATTGAGATCCTAAATTTCAAATAAATCTTGATGCCTGTTTATATATATATGTACTTATTTTTTTAATTGGAGTGGTGGGCATTGTATAGAAACAAATTGCTTTTCAAATTTTTAATACCCTCATTTTAAAGGTGAACATGAGTGACTCAAAGAACAACCAAGCAGTGACGCTGGGACCTTTAAAATCCACCCCAGAAGGAAAACGATCAGTGAAATTCACTGTGAAGCCCCTCCTATCTTCTCCTGTTAGCTGTCACTGCCAGCTACATTGGCTGTATGTATACCGCCAACTGCAGTATGGAGCTGAATTATGCTGAGCCCTGTGACAGTCCCATCTCTCTCTCCACCTTGCTGGTTTAACTCAGCCTCAAAGTTTCAAAAGAGTACTTTCAAGGACCCACGCAGAGGATACCCATCAATATTTTGAGCTTCATCAGTGTCTATTCACCTACACTGAGTATATGAATGAGGGTTTGTGTCCATAATAAAGCACTATTTGGTCTTAAGCCTGCACCTGAGTTGAATGCCAATTCTGAGCCCACTGTAGATGTTCTCCGCAACCAATAGTCCAGACCTGTTCCAATCTAGCAACCTCCAGTTGGCCATTACTATAAATAAGTTATAAAATCCATCACAGCCTAAGTCAGCCTCTGGAGAGTGATGTCTCTACTCCTTCTCTCTCATACAAAATACTATACAGAAAGCCAACACATTGAATACTGCCATGTTGCCTTTCTTGTCTGACTCTAAGAAAAAGCTGAGTGAATTGATGAATGCCTCCTTGCATAACATTAAGGAGTGTAGAATGGAACAGTACCTCCCTCCACAGCCCCTCTTCCCATCCTCCCTAAGGAAACAAACGGCAGGTCACTTTAGCATAGGTTTTTTAGGCAATGACTTTTTTCCAAGAGATTTACTGCAGCAGCCTTACAAGAGATTTGTAGCAGGCAGTCCTCCATCTGTAGTCTTACATCCTCAGTGTGAGAGCCATAATTCTCCTGGAGTGAAATGACAGGAGATCATAATGGCTAATCATGTATTATGATGATATTGACTCTACAGGAAGGATTGCACTTGGCTTTGTGTGTCTCCTTTGGGCAACACAAAACTTTCTTACAAAGCTGAAACAGATTACATTTTTCTGGTTGCTACCGTGACTTCACTTGGACATCCCACGCCCACATATGCAATGGCACTGTCCCAGCTATTTTAAAGAACACTTTCTGAAGAGTGGATTTCTTGGAGTTTTGGATACTGGATATGGAACATTTCAGCTGCAAATTGCTAGCATGATTCTGGCTTAGGCTGATAATGATGTAAATGTATGACAGGTGTTTCACTTGCAGGAAATGATCTATTCATACAGTTCTTCATGCACAGGTGTCCAACATCAGAATGAAGTCCAACAGGCATTAAATAATGCAAAGCAACATGTTTTAATATAGATATCTATTTTACTTTCACTATGGCATGAATGGACTACTGTAGGCACAAAGCATATGCTTAGAAAGCAATTTTGCCAACACACCAAAATATTATTCTTCTAATGAGTTTTGAACATTTTTGATAGCCACCAACGGACAGGACCTCCACTGTACACCTCTGTCCCCTCACCAACAAGTTACATCTCGAAGAGTACAATGGACCAAAATTTTGATTCAGAACTGGGGAAGGAAGTTTTCACCCTCCTGATTCATTCAAAAAGCTCTCTGCTGCTGTTTCCTTGGAGTCTCCAGTTCTTAAATTGAATCAGACCTAGCGGGACCAATTTATGGGGCTGCAGCACAAAGTAGAATCGCAGCAGGTTTTTTGACTTTCCCAGTAAGTTCACTGGATTGACCTGTTCCTCTGTGGTCAGACAGGCAGCAAGAAGAAAATCTTAAGCTTTAACTTGTGAGAGGTCAGACTTACTGAGCAATATGCAACTTTTCTTAGTCAGAGATGAAAAAGTCTGCAAGAACCTTGCCATTCTAACTGCAAAGCAGGATCACTCAGAAGCTTTTGCCATGACTGACTAAAATTCATGACTGACTAGATCTTCAGTGTACAAGCTGGAGTTTGTAAGACAGAGCTTCAGTTCTCTGTTTTGTGACGGGTGTCCTGAGTGACTTGACACAAGCATCCACATGGTAGCTCCCCAGTAGTAAAAAAGTACAATGGCATGGTTGAATTTTTCAGGAAGACGATCAGTTTCAGGTGGGTTCTGAGATCTTCCAACCTAAATGATTCTATGATTCTATATATGAGATAATGGGGCCACAGGACTCTGAGTGGGTTAGTGAGTGGACTTTATCCCCACATTGCTCATACAGATGGGCTGACATCCTATTTGCCACGTATTTGCTGGAATGCCTTCTCATGTTGTACTTTTGTTAGTATTCTGCTGAAATCAGCAGAATCACTCTTAATCCTGCACTGATGCACGTGTATGAAAGATAACACTTAGTTTGTTCCCTGGGCACATTATGAAGGGAATATGTGTGATTCTGTATTTAAATAGATTAAAAACAAAAAAAACAAAACAGGAATATTGAGGCTAAGCACACAGGATAGGATTTTGAAAAATCCAGAGTGGTTACCAAGCATTCGTAGGTGCAGATTTACTGGTAGGTGGAAGAAGTCAGCAGAATGATAATAAGCTGAGTTTCTCTATTAGAAGATGGAGGCGAACACATGGACTGTTAACAACACCTTGCTGGTGCAATCCTCAATTTTTAGTCTGCATGATGCAACTCTTCCCTTTCATTAGCAGCAAGGCCAGGTTTGGACCGCCTCTTGATGGAGAAGTTAGCCCAGTTCCGAGCATGTTTGAAAAGTCCATCCCAAAACTCATACTTAAGAACATATCCAACTGGTCTGAATTTTATCTACTGCTATTTTAAAGGTATTTCCCTTATTAATATGGAACAAAAGCTATATTTGTACCTTGGAAAATCCTTAGGTGTTTAAATATGGGTGCCTAAGGTCAGGGTCCTACACTTGGTGAGAAAAGATAAATGTTATCACACAATTCATGCTTTCTGGATTGTTTCCTTACCTTTTTTTTTTTGTCCTCCCCATACTTCCCAGAGTAGAAGCAGTCTGGATACAATCTACAATTTACTCAAGTACTAAAGGCATTTTTGTCTTTTTAGGGCCTTCTCTCTGTTGCTGTCTCACTTTCTCAGTATGAGATGGTACTTCAAAAACTAACCTGTCATTCTGAGTCTAGCAATGAAATGAAAATATAGATACAGCTCATCCTTCTTGGCTGAGGGGAGAAGGGCAGACTCAAATCTGTTATTAAAAAAAAAAAGGTAGATTCTTATTAACACTAAATCTGGGCAGTCAGGTTTGCACTTTAGCAGCTTGTGATGTAACCATGCCTTAGAGCAGATTACAATCAGCTTCAGAAAGGAATCCATAAAGCACAATTAAAAAAATGCATTTAGGCATATGCTTAAAGTTCAACTTCTGTATTACTGAATTAAGATTCAGCAATTCCCATTTCAAACCCTTCCAGTTTCTTCACAAAATACTAATCTGGATAAATATAAAAGCAAGTACAATCATGAATAAGCAAGAACCTTTTAACTTTTCCTCTCCTTTGTGTGACTGGCCAAACAAAGCATGGTTAAACTAATGAAAGCCAGACATCTATTGCTGCTGCTATTACCGCATCCCTGTGAAAAACACAACTAATTTCCTTGGCCCAGAAGCAGAGATAAGAGCAATTACTCTGGTGATTATTTCTAATGCTCAAATTTGTCCAAATACTTTCTACAGTTGTCACATACTTCAACTAAACCCCAGTTACCTATGCTACATCTGGTATGTCTTTACAAGCTTCTCCATAAGGGCTCCCCCAGTCAACGAAGGACTGGCATTTTTTAATCACTATAAAATTACCATTCCCCCTACGCAACTGCACAAAGCTTTTGATTATTGGCTAGAATGTCTTTTTTTTTTTTTTTAATAGTCCACAAATTTGGGGGGCAGAGACTCTCTTTTAATCTGTCACTATCTTCTGATAATTGTGCTGAACATGTTTAGTGTACATGCAAAAAGCAGGAGGCAGTATTTTATTACCATGACAACACTTTGAGGTCCTAAATGAAACTATTGAAATGAAAGTCCTAAATGAAAGGACTATTAAAAAAAATTAATTCAGTCTATTTAACAGACTGACTAATCACATCTATGGCACAGACATCATGCTGTTGTTACCCAAGCAAACAAGACAGAAAAACACTGGGACAAAAGTCAATTTTATAAATGGCAAAACTGAGGAACAGAGAAACTGAAGTGACATGTCCAAAGTTACACAAGAATTGACTACGGATTTCTTGTTATCTATTCCTGTGTCAATCACAAAAGAAACATGCCTCCTAAAGAGTGTTCCTGCAGAACAGTTCTTTGATGGTCACGCCTTTGAATACAACAGAAATATTCGGATAGAACGAGGTGGAACAAGGAGAAGTAACAGCAATGCATATGTAAGTGGTAAAAAGGTATTTTAACCACATGTTAGAAAATATGAAAATTGTGAGAAGTGATGTTACTTGCCATTAAACTGAGAAGAGCTAAAAAAAAAGTGTGATTCACAATTCACCCCCACACCAGTTTTTGTTCTATTTTGGAAGCCAAATGAGACTCCTTCTGTAGTCACAAGGCCTCTTTTGCCTCATCCTGCCTGTCAATTGTGATGTTATTTTGAATCATGGATATTCTACTATAGTGACAGAATTAAACCCGCTGCAGAGCTAAGATTCAACAAAAAAAATTATTTTAACTTAGAGTATCACTTAACAGGTCTAGGCCACATTCAAACACAACTGCTGGGCCAGTAAACTCACCTTAAGAGGTACTGCCAGTTTCCAGAGAGAACTCTCTTTGAGAAAAGCTGTTGCCACCTTTGTTGCCATTAACAACTACAAGATGCAGCCATGTAGTGACTTCACTGGTTCGGAAGCTCTGAGGCATTTGTTGCTACCTGCATGGCCTTAGGAACATGGCCCAGCCTACAGTTCCAAGCCTGAACTTGTATCGCTTAACTACGCAGCAAGCACCATCCTGATGTAGTTCATGAAACCACTTTTTTTGCAGTTACTGAGGCATACACCTCAAAACAATGTCATCTGCATTTGTGTCTCTGGGAAGGCTACAAAGCTTGCCAAAACCAGCTGCAAAAATACGGCAATCAGCCGTGAATCCTGGGGACAGATTCACATCTTTTGCAATCACTCCAGGCTACCATTTCAGTTGACTGGGTACTCTGCACGTTGCACCAATGATAAGAGCTAGTCTGAAGAATGGGATAAACCACACTAAAGGCAGTATAAGGCACAGGCCTGCTGAGCTGTGGATTTCTCAAGCATCTCCCACCTGTAAGCAGAGGCACCTCAAGTCCCCTCTCGCACCTGCAAGTACGCACACCCTGTAGGGCCACACAAGCAGCTCTCTCCTCCTCTTCGGAGTGTATCAGCCACTTGGAAACCACCCTGACCAGGGCACGGCCTCCCCACGCTGCTGTCCCCCATGCTGTCCCCGCGCTGGGCAGCGCCCCCTCCTCCGGCGGGTCGAGAGGAGAAAGAGGGACGATCGTCTGGCCGCGTCCGGCTCCCGAAAGGCGGCAGCCAGGGCCCCAGAGCAGGACAGGGCCGGACCGGGCCTGCCGCCAGCCGCCTGACCGCAGCCCAGCCGTCGCCTTGGAGACGGGGCAAAAACGATCGCGCCGCCGGAAGCGAGCCGCGGCGCACGGGGCGGGGCGGGGTGGAAGCGGGGGCGGTGCCACCCGGCCGGGCAGGTACCCCCCGCGCTGCAGTACCCTGGCCCCGCCCCCCCGCAGCCCCCGCCCCCCCGCAGGCCCCGCCCCCTTCCCCTCAGCCGCGGCCGCTGCCGCCGCGGGGGGAGGATGAGGGGGAGCCGCGGCGGGGTTGGTGCTGCAGCCGCGCTCGCTTGATCGGGCCCGGCGGTTCCCCGGCGGTCCTCCGCGCCGCCTCGCACCTCGCCGCCGCCCCGGGGCGGGCCGTCGCGGCGAGTGGATGCCCAGCGCCTGCCCGCCGCCTGGCGCCTAGCAGGCACCGCCAGGGCAGAGACCCGCGGACGCCATGGGCTGCTGCAGCTCCGCCGCGCAGGTGAGTGGCCCGCGCCCGCCGCCGGGCCCTGCCGTCCTTCTCCCCTGCCCTGGCCCCGCTGCCCTTCTCCCCTCCCCTCCCTTCCCCTCCCCTCTCCTGGCCCTGCTGCCGGGCCCGGTTACACCCGCCTGCAGGCCTACTGTCCCCCACGGCTGTGCCGCTCCTCCCCCCGTCCCCAGGTCTCCCTCTCATGCTGTCGTCCCGTGGCTGTGCACCCCCTTGTCCCCCTCATAGCCGTGCTCTCTGTTGGCCGCGCATCCCCTTTTACGCCTCATAGCCCTGCTCTCTCATGGCCGTGCACCACTTTGCTCCTTCCCACCACCGTAGCCCTGCTCTCCTGTGGCTGCGCGTCCCCTTGCTACACCTGTAGCACCACTCTCCCATGGCTGCGCACTCACTTGCATCTCCTGTAACCCTACTCTCTCGTGGCTGTGAACCCCTTCCTTTCCCTTTCCCCCTCTGCCCCACCAACAGCTCTGCTCTCCCGTGGCTGTGAACCCATTGCTTTCCCTTCCTATAGTCCTGCTCTTTCATGGCTGTCAACCCCTTTATACCCACTCCCCCCAAGCCTTGATACACATAACTGTGCAGCATTTTTCTCCCCTCTTTAGCTCTGCTCTTCCTCCTTATGGCTGTGCACCCCCTTGTTCACCCCTCATAGCCTTGCTCCCACCATGTTACGCACTTCCATCCTCTGCATTGCTCTGCACACTGTTTTGTGTGCTGCTTCCCCTGTGGATCGCCATCATCTTGCCTCTTCTTCCCCCAGGCCTGCTATGGCTTTGCAATCTTTGCCATTCCCTGCTCCAATCGCCTGCCACAGCTGCAGCTACATATCTCCAGCTTTCCCCTGCCACCCTGATACTGCCTTGCACCCCTGTCCTATGCTTCTTCCTCCCCTCTGCCATGCCTCGATGCACCCTCCCCCCCCCCCCCCCCCCCCCCCCCCCCGCCATGTAGCTCTGCAATCTGTCCCCTTCCCTACAGCTTTTCCATTAGGGTCCCTACTGCCCCACCCCTGAGAGAAGAGCCATCTCATGGGAGGAAACTTGCCATGTCCAGGGCTTCCCCCAGGTCCACTGCCTCTGGAAAGGGAGACGATCCTAATCCCAGCCCCCTTCCCCACTCTGTGGCCAAGGGTTCAGGTGCCTCCCTGTATCCTTTTCCCTGTGTGTGACTGGCCCCATGCACATCTCTTATTTCCGAGCTCGGTTTTTCTTTCTTCCCCCTCCCCCCTTGCTCTGCTTTGCCCTTACTGACTCCTTTTTTTTTCCCCCCAGAGTGGTGCTGCCAAGCAAGGCACAATCGGGAGCTCCACCCAGCGCTCCAGTTTGCGGCTCTGCTTCCCATTTTAACTTTCCCTTTGAACAACACAACCAGGGCTATACTGTTTTTTCACTTGACTCCTTTCTGAAGGCAGTAGGATGAGCGATCATGACTAACGCTATGGCTGTGCTTTGCTTGCTTGTAAATGTTAGTTTCCTTTGGCTGTGTCACTTGCGGTGGCTGAATCCAGCTTCCAGCAGACTGCTTATGTGGGAAAGTCCGTCTCTGCTGTCCCAGATGACTCATCACAGAGACGAGTTTTTGTAGCTCATCTGTTCAGGCAGACTTTTTTTTTTTTTTTTTTTTTTTTTAAATAAAGGGCTCTGTCCTTCCAATGCAAAACACTGCAGAGAGCTGTCCAGTTGCAATAGGGAACATCCTTTTCGTACAGCCAATTTGCTGCAAAGAGGAAGGCAATCAGCTTTATAGTGCATGAAGAAATGGTTTGAATTTCAGAGAGGGAGATATATGCCAAACGTTAGGGGAAGATTTTAAAATTGTTCGGTCACTGCAGTAGACTTCCAGGGGAGATTGTGGAGTATGTATTGTTTGAGGTTTGCTAAAAAAAAAAAATGTTAGATAAGCATCTGTCAGGAGTGGCTTAAGGAAAGCTGATATAGACTTGGAGCACTGAGAGTGAAGTTGATATTTTGAGGTCTTTTCCGTCCTTATTTTCTGTGATTGCTATCCAAATTGCTGTTCTTAACTGTTTAATAAGCCCTTTCTAGCTCTTCTTTATGAATTTGAATTGCTGGTCGCTGTTAATGTTCTTTTCTTAAATGAAAATGCAGGCTTATTTGTGGGTAACACTAGACCAAAAGCAGAAGAAATAGAGGATCAAATAGTTTAAATATCTGGCTTGTTCACAGGTTTCAACTAGCTGATTTTGTTTTTCAGTTAAATTTGTGTTCTACTGTCAGGGTGCATGATGTTAATAGTACGCTACTGAACCTATCACTTGCTTTCCTTATGTGTGGCAAGATATGGTACAGTAATTGAGCTTTGTATCCCATATATGTAACTGAAGCATAAAGAATGGTTGTTTATTTAATTCCTTAGCCATGAGCAATTGTGTGTCTCCTTAGGAAATTCAAATCAAAGGCTAGCTGCTGAATATTTTATCAGCAACAGTTTTGTCTGGTATATTGATTGCAGAAGCCTTGCTACCAACAGTACAGCATTATATTAGAGCCTAATGTCTGTCTGTCGTAGTTTAACCCCAGCCAGCAACTAAGCACCACGTAGCTGCTCACTCACTCCCCCTGCACCCAGTGGGATGGGCAAGAGAATCGGAAGGAAAAACATAAAACTTGTGGGTTGAGATAAGAACAGTTCAATAGAACAGAAAGGAAGAAACTAATAATGATAATAATAACAATAATAAAATTACAATAATAATAAAAGGATTGGAATATACAAAACAAGTGAAGCATAATGCAGTTGCTCACCGCTTGCTGACCGATGCCCAGTTAGTTCATGGGCAGTGACCCGCACCCCCCACCAGCCAACTCCCCCCGGTTTATATCCTGGGCATGATGTCCCATGGTATGGAATACCCCTTTGGCCAGTTGGGGTCAGCTGTCCTGGCTGTGTCTCCTCCCAACTTCTCGTGCCCCTCCAGCCTTCTTGCTGGCTGGGCATGAGAAGCTGAAAAATCCTTGACTTAGTATAAACACTACTTAACACACTGATGTTTTCAGTTGTTGCTATCAAGACATAACGCTATACCAGCTACTAAAAGGAAAATTAACTCTGTCCCAGCTAAAACCAGGACACTGTCCTACCCTCCCTTTTATCATTAACAACAAATGTTGCATTCTTCATCTACCACTGTCTTTATACTTCCCCCTCTGTTATTTCTTCTTAAGCTTTCCTTGAGCAGGGGTCCATCAGAGGTTCCTTCATGTTGCCTCACTTACTTCTTGCTTCTCCCTGTGTAACTTCATCTTAGTCTTTGACATATAGTCTCTTATCACAGACATCTCACCCTCATTCGTGATGACTTGTTTCTCAAGTTGATTTCTCATTAAGTTTATTCTTCAGCTCTCTAGCCTATTTGAGCTTCATCTGCTAATCCTCGTTTCTATTTCTGAGAGAAATGATTACTTCTGTTTTGATTTTGCCAGCCATCTTATCTGATTACTGCATCTCCAAGTCCCTTTCTCATGACTGCACCTCCTCATCTCATTTATTATAATGCACCTACCTGTGACTGTTGAACCAGGCAAATTTCTTTGATGTCTTCTTCCTAACTCTTATTTCATACTCAGTTATGCTTCCCTCCACCCCCCCCCCCCCCAAATATATTTCCCAGTTCTTTTGCTTTGCAGGCTGTCTAGAGCTCTGTCTTAGGCTTTTTCCTGTATCTCTTCCCCTGCAGAATCTAAAGGTTTCCAGAGAAAAACTGATTAGAATTGGCATGTTTACCTTTGCTCAGCACTCTTGCCTGCTACTTACAGTGATGGATTCTCGTGTTTGCTCTCTGCTTTTTCTGCCTTTAACTGCTTAGCCTGACCCCAAAGCTCCATTCATTCAATTTTTCTGTTTTAATTCCAAATTTCTTTTTTTTACCTCTTGCTGCCACCTTTTTACTTCTTATTCCCTTCCTAATTTTATTCTGAGTTACTATCCTCCATCCTTAAAGCTGACAGTCAACTCTAGTATGTTTCCCTTCTTTTCCAAACTCCCAAACAGAAGAATTTACATTTGTTGTCATACATTCCTTCCTCTTTCTTTGTACTAAATTCATTCCAATCCAGGTTCTGTGTTCTGCTGAAATTGCCTTCACTGAGATCTCTGCAGGCTCCTTCTGGCCAAGTTGCAAGGATTGCCTTCCTTTCTTACCCTCCTTGATCTCTGTTGCTTTCGATACAATCTGTAATCCTCTACCACTCGATGTCTTATTGTCCCTGGGCTTCTGTAATACTGTCCTCTTGCTATTCTTCTCTGCCTTCTACTTTCTGATTATTATTTCTTCTCCTCTACTGCTGTCTGTGCTGGTACATCCAGTCTTTTTCTCCCCTTTTGTTAACTTACCTCCTATTCTACCAAATTTTTCAACTTGAACTGTTATGAGTGATGTTAACTTAATACAACCATACCAGACTTTTTCCAGGTGTGCTCATTCTTTCCTGTTGTTCCACTGCTGTGTCACCTGTTGAGTCGCTTCAATCTGGAATACTTCTTTCCAGTGTATTTCTTTTTTCAATTTCAGTCTTATTCCGTGCTCATACAAAGTTCTTTTATTTCCCCTGGTGTAGTATCTTCTGTGATCTACACTTGTTCTTTATCGTCACAACCAGAGTTCTTGTTTACCTGTTGCTCCTTTTTCCATGTTACAACACTGTCATCCTCTGTTTTTTTAGGGGCTCATGCTATTCTCTACTTATTTAGGTGGACTTAGCTGTATTTTTTTTTTAGTGCTTGCTGCCTCTTGACTCTCACCATCTTGAAGCTTGAGCTTGCTGGGAAAACCTTTTGCAATGTCAGCTACATCTTATAGTTGTTTTCTTAGAGCAGTCGACGTACTTTTCATTAATTATCATGACTGGATCCTCCCAACGCTTCTTTGAACTGTAGTTGTTTGGCCAAAGTATGCTGACCTGTATGAGATTAAAACCTTGTAAAGGACAGGAGAAAAAAAAACCACCTCTGTGTATCTCCTGTCTTGCAGTGCTGTTGATTGTCAATACCTTCATGTGGTTTCAGCCCACTGTCCTCCCTTGCCATATCTTTATCATGAGCTTCTCAAGACGGGTGCTTCTATCTAGGTGCATCTCTCTCATCATGGATCTGCAAGAAAGCTTAAAAAGTTTCTACTCATTTTTGATACAGGTAGTGTTTTTTGTTGTGCTGTTTTGGAAATGATCTTCTCTTCCTAAATGCTGGGATCTTCTGAGCGAATGGTGCTAAAGCTCTAAGTTGATACAATAATCAAATTTCTTTCAAATCTTTAATTTCATTAAAGAAGAAAAACGGAATCTGCATTTGAGTGGCAATACTTCCTTCCCTTTCTTTTCATTCTTCTCCTTAATCAGTGGTATTTTCTGCTATCTCACAGCATTAGTCCATTATAAAACTGGATTTGCAGGAGATAACTGTTGGAGTTCATCGCTTTCACGTCACCATAACTTCAGGCTGTGCTGTAAATCTGTTTGACTGAAGTAATCTGTACACGTTTTTTGGTTGTTTTTTTGGTGTGGGTTTTTTTTTTTTTAAGCAAGCAAACTTACTTTACGGTGTAACTCAGATTGCTCCACTGATCTAGTTTATAGTACAGCTCTACAGCATTTGCATTGTTACATCTGAGGGGACAGAAACTGTAGTTCGTGAAAGGGAACAAGCCGTGGGGAGAAGTGGACCTTAAACTGGTTTTTCTTGGAGTAGTTGTGATACAGAATCCATTTTCCCTTCCTGCTCTTCTGCAGTTGAATTGAAGTGGCTGATTGTAGTTCAAAGGCATTTGCTGTGGCAAGATGTTACAGGAAACAAGGCTTCTTACAGAGGTCTTGGTGTTTGTGTTGGGACTGGGAAATACTTTGTGTGTTTGTTTATTTTATCCTTACATTGTATGTCAGTTGCTTAATCTAAGGTACCTGTGAGAGAAGCTTGAAATCTTGCTGGAGATTGGAGGCGTGACTGGGATAAACAAAGCACATATTATTCTTGGTGGTAGCCTTGGCTTTTACAAGACTATAAGAACTTCCCATTATAAAAGGAGATGAAGACAGATCATTCATTAACGTTCCCTTGAGCATCTGTTGTCAAAGCAACACAGAATAAATCTGGAGTTCTTAACTTTTGAAAAAATTTCATAGTTCTGATGAAATGTCTCTTCTGAGCTGTTATGGACAATACAGATCATTAATTGTACTTCAGCCATATCTTCAGTTGTCAGAGGTTTTTGCAGTTAAATGAATACAGGGGGCATCAAAACATGCCCATTTCATTGTGGGCATGGGGTACGATCACAGAAGACAACCAGCTGAATAATCGTGTTGATGGGCAGAAACAGAATGAGTTGTCAATTCTACTTCAGGAGCTAGGAAGCTTGATTTTCCTTTCAACATGCTGACAGTAGATGAAGCTTCTGTTCTAGCCTCTTGCAAGGAGATATAGTATGAAGGAGGAAGCGTACAAGCAGCATCCAGAAACAGTGCTAAGGAGTGAGGCATCTCATGAAGTTGTTGACTACTTCTCTGTACTTCTGGTCTGTGAGCTCTATTCATTTCCTGTGAAGCATGAGGTGTCCTTTTACAAATGCTGTCACAAGCAACCGCACAATCTGTGCAAATAATTCCTTTTGATCTTGATGTAGAAAGAAATATTTCCACTACATAGATATTCTTTCAAATTTGTTGAGTTTTCCCAGTGAGGACTAGCTCCTTCTGAAGTTAGACTATCTTTCTGTTGTGTCACATCTTAAAAGTTTTAAGTAGCCCATTATTTCCTTTACTTTGTCAGGTAACTCAAAGATTGACTGTTTTTTTTTTTTAAGTGCTTCAAGAAGTGATAGTTTGGATTAAGAACAAGCGTGGGATATTGCATCCTTACAAGACATTTTTTTGATAAAGTGAGAACAGTTTTGGAAAAGGTTGATTATCTTGCATTGTTAATAGTGAATGCTAAATCCAAAGCTTATGTTATTGTAATCTAATTGGCATCTAGAATGCTGTCAGCCATCAGACTTTCAGGTTAGTAATTGTGAAGGTATATTCATATCCAAATGACTGCTTTTATTTTTCATTATGAAGAAATGACAGTATTTGTTATGTAGCAAAGTTGTCAACTGTTTTTATGCTGTTTACTCTAAAGGTGAGCTTTACACTTTTGCATGCCTTTTTCTCCTTTGGGCTGACTATAATTTTTGTTCCTTTGAACTTTCCTCAGTGGTTTCTTTTGTGAAAATCAAAACTTGCAAACCAACTTGACAGAAACTGTGTCTTTGTTATTTTGTATTTGAATCTTTCTCACTTGAAGGAGCTGTTGGGAAAATTGTGTAAATCTTATGCTTTGCTTCTAAAAAACAGTTAAGCAGAGTGTTGCGAGGTGACTTCTACCTGCTGACTAAACTGATTGCTAATTTTTACCTCTGTTTGATGAAACTATACTGAGAGCTTTTTTTGTGTATCGGCTTTAGAGAAAGAGTCTGTATTGGTGCATATATAATAGGGTTCTTCTAGGTCTTCCAGATACTTTGAAGTTTCAGAGATTTATGAAGTAAACAAATTTCATTGTATTGATTGGCCTCCTGTCCCTAGGCCCCCTCTTTTTTTTTTTTTTTTTTCCCTAATCTTCTAGGTAAGCAAATTTCAAACATGGAATAAAAGTGTACAATTGTATGACAACAGCCTCAAGAACATCTGTATACATATTTAAGAAGAGAGAAGAGTCAACTTCATTTTGAAGTTTGCAGTCCTAAGATTAATTTTCTCCGCTTTAATATGATTTCAACACCCAGTATGCAAGGCACTGCAAGAATAGGAGATGGTTGCAGTATGTAGGAAAGCTGAGATTCTATACTACATTTTTACATGCTAGTTTCTAGCTGTTGCTATTTTAACCAGTGATATTGCTAGAATATGGTGGAGGGTCATGGCCAGCAGAACATGGTGACTTGTGCCTGATACCCACTCTTAATAAATGCAATGTAGTTAAGCAGCTGTTTACAGCAGAAATTAACTCTGACCTGTTTTGGTTTTGTTTTAAATTGAAACCACTCTTGCTGCTCTCCAGATACATTATTTGACTGAGGAAGAGACCTCTGAATGTTGTATACAGATTCGTAGAAACAAAACAGGAAACCTGTTAAAGTATTTTGTTCAAGGTCACGATAACCATGTCCTGGCAATGCTTTGTCAGACTACCCCTAGTTTGCTATGAAAAGCTGCAAAATAATTGCCTACTTATAAGGAAGTATGCTTATCTAATAAGCTAAGGGCTTGACACATTATTTCCCTTTCCATTCTCCTCCCATCCTTTCTTCCATAAATGAGATAGAGCCCTCTTAGCTTTGGTTCCTGTTAATCTAATACACTTTCAATGTCCTCAAGCACTACCCTCTTATTGTAATCCTGAGTGGTTTTCTTTCTTGTTATGCCAGAATTTTGGACCTGTAAGTTAGGATTTTGTATTTAAGAAGCTATGTGAGGGTTTTTTTCCCCCCCCCAAATGTAAGCTTAAATTTTTTCTGATTTTCGTTAGAGGAAGCAGGGGAAAAAAACGTTCTGAGAAGTTTTTATTGTGCTGATTACATCCCTTAAATGTAACTGAATATGGCTATTAGCTTCTCAACTTCCAACATAGCTCTGTCTTTCAGGTTTCCTACGCAGTGATACGGAAGAATGCACATGGCCAATGTATCCAACAGTTAGTTAATAGTGTTCAGTGTAGTGCCACAAGGACCATGTTTGTGTTGACGTGTGCAAATGGGAGCCCCTAACCTCACAGAACCCTCCACCAAGTAGGCCTTTGCCTTTGAAAGGTAGGAAGTTCTTCTGCAAGGATTGTAAATGCTATACAAGAATACGTGATTTTTATGATGTTCAATTGACAAACCCATTTGAATGTAGGATGCATTTTGAAAGAATACTTAGCAAACTGCTATGAATATCTCTACTACGTGGCAACATCATTATTTTTCACAGCAGTACTGTGCAGGCCATGAGCTCTTAAAGAGCTGTGATGGTTTTGGTTTTGAATTCTGGCTTTAGACACTTTAAAAGGGTGAAAAAATTCTTTTAGAGAAAACTACTCATCACACACAAAAGAGTGCAAAGAACAGGGGCAGCATTTTCTATGGAATGTCCTTCATCTTCTGTGGAGACCACTAATTGGGGAGTTCTGCTGTGTTTTTTTTTTCTTCTGCTAATGTCATGTTGTGATAAAGCTAACACATTTGGAAGCAAAATGTGTATTGCAGTTGGAAAATGTTTTACTAGTCTAAAGTTTGAAAATATTTTGTGATTTGGGACTTGCAGTCTAGTAGTAAGAAAAAAATTTGAGATTCTGTTAAACAGGTAGATGTACAAGTAGAAAATTCAATGTGACGAAGTAACTTGGTCGGTGCAAAATATCTTCAAAAGTGAACTGTTGGGTTTGTTTTTTTGGGGGGTTGGGGATTTTTTTTGTTGGCTGGTTTTTGTTTTTTTTTTTTTGCATGACTGCTTTTTATTAATGATTAAGAAACAGGGAAGTACCAAACATGCATTGAAATGGATATATTAATCCCCTGAAAAATATTACTATAATATTTGCAGTGTCCTTACTTATTACTGCTTTCAAATAAGTACTTAACAACTTGTAATGAAGAAAAGAAACAATAACTAAGTACTTTGAGGGTTAAAAACTGGGCTTTTGTCTGCAGATGGTCTTCTTTCAAAACTTCAAAACCTCAGCAGGTGTGCTGATCCTGTCAGCTCTTTCTTTAATTAGCTGTGTTATGTTTCAAGATAAATATTTAAGTTGTAGACTGAGGTGGAAGCATGTAATAAGGGAGTTTTAGAAGCAATGTTTAATATGAGTTGACTGAAAAGATGAGTGGAAGGTGATATACAACACAGTGTATGTCAGATTCATAAGTGAAGTCTCCATGTATGAGTTCTCAGGATAAACATCTTTATATTATACCATCAATAATGTTGTAAGTGCTGTCTTATGTGCTCTCAATTTTGCTTACATTATGTTGAAAACTCATAAATACTGTGTGTGGAGTATGAGAACATTAGTGAAGTATGCAGGTGTTGGACACATTGAATTGGTGGTATGCTTAGTCTCTGAAGAGAATGAAAGTGGTAAATTCATTACCCTTTGATGGATAACTTTAAAGTAGTATTACACTATCAGAAGACTTCTCCTAACAGGAACTCTGAGTTTTGTTCTTGTAAATAGCATATGCGTCCTTTCAGTGGACAAGGTGTCAGAGAACAAGTGGTGATGTGGAATTATTAGGCAAATACGGACGTGGGTGCTTATATGTAAAGTACTGGCATGTGGCTGTCAGTAAAATCTAAAAGCATGACTAATATCTGCTTTGCAGTAAATTGAAAAATAAAGCAGAAATTCCACAAAAACAGGCCTTAGGCACCACTGTTTGCATGTTCTGTATTGCTCAGAGGTGTTTGGGCTTGTTACCCAGAGGATGGTGTCATCATGGAGGGCACTTGCAGGGAACAGTGTGTATTGTTTTCATTTCTTTCTAGAGGTGACTGCCACTTGCAGCTGTAATAGTATTACAGTGACAAGCTCACTTGCCCCTGGAAGTGGGAGACATAGCTTCGGTTCTTTAAGTCTGGGGGAATTCAAGCATCTGCCTCTCAGGAGAATGTTATCATTGGTAGGCTTTTTGGGGTAGAAGCAATACTACTCTTCCCCAGAGGGAGATCCAGGACAAGTCTAGACTAAGAATTTTCTTGGTGTGTTTATGGGAATATTTTTATTGATACAGCATAGTTCATTCTTCCAGGGAACTGCTATAGTTTAGTGGAGTAAAAGTCTGGGTTTGCTGGTGTGTGTTCCTCCTCTAGTAACGGAGACACACCAGTAATTTTTGTACAATAAATCAGTTTTATTGTGAACATGAGAGAATCATCTGAATTTGTGATAAACTGCAGTAAGCTACTGCTCGGTGCTTTATCTGAGCACCTGTAGGTCATGCACAGGAAGTCTGTAGGTAATGGTGAGCATTTTAACTAGGGCAACTTAACGCAGTGTTCTTAGGCTTCACAGTGCAGTAAACAAAGGGTTTTCTATAAAAAATTGAAAGATAGTTGATGGAGTCATGAACGTCAGGACTTTGCTTTGGACACTTATGCAAAGCGCATTCACTCCATGAAGATTTTATATAGAGGGATAGTTTATTTGAGTTGCTACTGTTATTCTCAGAAGTGTACTTGTGTGGGGAAGTGAGTGTTTTTTTGTGGGGGGTTAGGTTTTTGGGGCTTTTTTTAGGGACAGTGTCATCCATTCTTCAGAGTAAAAGAAGATCCTAGAATAATTATAGACTTCATTCTCCTTAGAGGTAACAGACCTTCATAGGGGCGCTGTCAGGGACTCTAGGCTCTGTTTATTTGTGAAGCTGTTAGAAAATGTCCATGTCTCTTCCCTCCTTCTCACTTTGAATTTCTTTGTGCAGTGTATTTAATAGGTTAAAAGTTGCCTAATGCTTTTGTTTGAAAATGTGAAACAACTTGCTAGATTTTAATTTTATATTCTGATGTTTTAGACACTTGTTCAGTCATTATCTACTAAGTTGGCTGTGTATGCAGAGAAATGCTCTGTTTTCCATGAAGTACTTACTGATTCATGTTTATATTGAGACATAGTTGGTCTACACCTGTAATTAGTATCACATATGTTTTAACCACTTTGCAGTCAAAATATAGTTCAGATGCAGCATACTGATCATCTTATTCACTGCAGTTTGACATTCATAATGAAAGGAGAGGAATAGCTGGTAACTTCATTTGATGTCAAAATGGCTGCAGGTCCTGGTTTTAGGCTTCAGGTTAGAGCGATCTAGAAACATCCTAAACTATTAATGCTTGGGGTCAGGGCTCATTTCCTGTTCCTCTTTAGGCTCTAGAATTAAGATCTGTTCAGAGGTGGAAGAAGTTTCATGAGGACAATATACAGTTGCTGCTAGTTCTTCTCTTAAACAGCTGAATAATGTAGAAAGGTGTGCCATGTCTTGGACGGAAAAATGCCGTGCTCCCTGATAAACTAGAGAATTACATTCTTGCATTGGAAACATTTTGGTAAACTAGTGAATTATGGTGGTTCTTTTTCATAGGTGGTATGCTTCATGGTAAAGGCCAGCATGTGACTGAGACTTCTTTAGCTTGTAAAGATATGTAAAATGAGTAAAGAATCAGCTCTTTAAATGGTCATTAGGAAATGCTGACAAATGTTTCAAGAACGGTCTTTTTTTTTGGCAGCGTGGGGATGTTTCAATAGCATGTCAAGTTGTAGTTTTAACCTTAGTTTGCAGGACAGCTTCTGGACTGGATGACTTCTTGGTAGCAACCTCTTTAACCTGGCTTGCCTTTTTTTCAACGGAGAACTCAAGAGTGGACCATGCTTTACATGTCATTTTGTGGTGTGGACAGTATTGCAAATGGACCCACAAATTCTGAAGCATCAAAACTCACTGTGTTATTGGAATAAACTGAACGTTATTCATACAATCACTTCAATCTCTGGCACTTTATCAGAACCAGCCTTCCTTCTAGGAAAGGGAGGTTCTGCAGGACTCTGTGGCAGTTTCCCACAAAAGATCCCAGTCAGGATGAGTAACCTAAGGACTGTTTATTAATGCTGTGTGCATACTGTGGCTGTTTATCTCCTCTGTAGATAGACAGCTACACAGTCATTTCTGAATTCCTTGATTTACATATACAAACAGCAGTCATTTGTATTTACTTTCCTGTGTTGAGCTACAGTTGCATATACTCTGAATCCAGATGTTACATCAAGGTGATAAAACAACAGGGAATTAATCGAAAGGGGATGTAGTTACGTGAATGTGGTTCTTAGGATGGGGTTTTATAGCAAATTATCTTAAACTGCCACATCAGGATTTTTAAAAGTACAATAAAAACTACCCTTTCATTTAAGAAGAAAAAAACCTGAAATACTTGCAACCCAAAATTTTCAGTATCTTCTTGTCATTATTGAAACTGGTTAGAAATTATAACAATGAATATTCCAAGTTTTTCTACAGTGACTCTCTGCAGAGCAAAAACCCCTTAATTAATTAAAGCTATTTGAAAAGTTAACTTATGTAATGCTTCTGTAGTAATTTAAACTCCTGGTAACTTACATTTAGAAAAAAAAAATCTTTGGCACAGATAACACACATTTCATTCCTTCCTACTTGTTTCTCCCATCCCCAATAACTCTAAAAAATTGTTGATCTGACTGAGCTAACTTGGCATTGATAGCTAATTCATGAGTGATAGTTGATTCAAAGATTCAGGTGCATTCTTGTGAGCTTAATGAAAGATTGAGGTCAAACTGTAGCCACAGAGAAAGGAGCTGTAACAAAAGCTGAGTTATCCTTAAATATCAGGAAACCTAAATGAGAAGGAAAAAAAAAATGAGGAATTGTTTCCACTGCATGAAGAACTATGATCAGAACTTTCCCTTTGTTAGATATCAGAGGATCTGATTGTACTGTCCAGAAAGACCAAAGGAAATCAATCTTAAGTAGTTCTGTGGCTTCTAGAACTATCAATATGTTTTTTTAGCTGGGTTCTGTGCTTAAAATACAAAAACTATGTCCCACTGGAAAGAATAGTCACAGATAGCCTTTTGAGGAACAAACGGGAGTTCAGATATTCATGCATACCAGTGTTTGTAATTGACAGCCTAACACAACAGTTCTGTGAAAAGAAGATGCATCTTAAAGTGTTTTAAATTTTGTAAATTATCTTAGGGAGGAGGTATTTGTAAAGGGTGTGTAGTTGCTATCGTGATTGAGATATTAAAAACTTGGAAGGTGGATGTAATATAGAAGGGCGACTAAGGGCCAGAAGTTGTTAAAAATTCAGTGTGCATTGGTGAGGGGAGAGTAGTGGATGGATTTCTTTTGTGAATTTATCCAGTTTTTAAGGAAAGGTCAAATAATGAATGAATATAAATGGTGAAAGCAGCGGTGAAGTTTCCATATACTAGGTCTGTGTCTTGGCAGTACTGTAACTCACCAGTTGAACGAACAGAAGTTTCAGAAATCATAAGTGGCCTGAAAAGTCACATCCTTAAAGCATGGTATAAGCTGCTAAGGGGGGAACGGGCCAAATACTGAAGTGCCTGAGTGTGCTAGGATCTGAAAAAACTTTGTAAATCTAGGCCTGATTGTTTAGATGGATGAGTCAAAATGCCATGTCTTGTATTCAGTATTCAATAGGAAAAAAAAGAAGTGGCCATTTCTAAGGGTAGAAAATACAAAAGCTTATTTTCAATGCTTGCAAGTGGAAAACTGGATGTTTTGCAGCGTCTTTGTCTTGTGTTAGAACCAGATTGAAAGAAAAAAGGAGACTAAAAAGAATTTATTGCTTTTTAAGAGGGAATGTCAAAATGATTTGTGCACATCTCTGTTTAAAAACTATTCCAACTTTTCTGTCTTATTTTCTGTTATTTTTGACTGGAAGTGGAACGGATTTAAACCAAATGCTAAAGTGGAAGAATACTGGGTCACTATGTTTCATCTGCATGTAAGGTTTTATATAGCATTATGTACAAGTAAGGGTAATGAACATTTTGTCCTGGATGTGGACCTTCCAGGATTTCAGAGCACTTGTACTTGGAAGCCTTCTCTTGAGCCAGAACAGCATAGATCATGTAACTGGTATCTCATGAAGTTTAATTCGGTTTGGCTTTGTTGGCTGTGGACATTGCTTTAAAATTCTATCACCTCTCGGCTTTCGTAACACTGTGTATTGTAGTCCTGGAGTTAGATTAGCAGTTCGCAAGACTGGTCTTCCTCATGACTAGGGAGTCTTCCTATAGGATTTTGATGGGACATCCTTCATCCTGGGTCTCTCTGAGACTTGTTTTGGGCTGAAAATTATGGGCGTTGTATTTGTTTGTTCTGGTTTGTTTTTATTTTTTGTACTGCACTACCTGAATGAAGCTATGACTGTATTCTTACCACTTGTGTGTTCATATGCAAATCAGAATAGTCCTATACTCTCCAGTTGCTAGCTTAAACTCACTAGCCGAAGTAAAGCCTAGAGTCTAACCTCTCCCTGCATCTCCTTTTTCATCCAGTGGATGTTATTCAGGCCAGTTATTCACTGGGTTGTCCTTAATTCAGCCCATCTGTCTCAGTAGTAGCTTCAATTTCTTCCTCCTGAAACATATGATCTGATCACCACGAGATTTTAGGATTTCTTTCTGCTGCCTTTCTCATGATGTTGCAACATCCTCTGTTGATGGCAAATTCCATCTTTATCCTGATCTTATTCACATCTTTGCTACTTACCCACAGCTTGATTATCCATATATATAATACTGCAGATGTTCTTTACTTGGCTTCTTGCTTCAGTCACTTTACTCCCAAATTGTACATTGCATGAGATGTTTTATGTTTTAAAAAAATTCTCTAACTCCTTGCATCTGTAGTCTCCTGCTGACATGCCGTATTTTTACACTTTTTTCTGCTCTTATGTGTGTGTGTTGCACTCTGGTTGGGGCAGGTGGGTGCTTGTATGGTAGCATCCAGTATAGCTGTTACAGTTAACAGTGGAAGTGGTAACCATTGGTTTTGTGCTATGTTGATACCTGTAAAGAAGTATATTACAGTATGCAGAAGAGACACAAATTCAGGCCTTCTATTGGTGCTGCAAAGGTATATTTTGGAAGTGGCAGGGAGAAAGAAATCTGGAGGGGGCGGTTCTATGTTTGTTTTGAAGTGATTGGATGCAATGAATACCAGGAAAATAGCCCCTTTATATTTTGCGTTTGCATACAAGTACTTGCTGTCTCCAGACCACGTAGCTCTGAATTCAACTAGAAAAGCCAACAGCTAATGTGCTGGCATTCTTCACACTTATCTTCTGTAAGAGAAAGCCTAACTTTAGACATCCAACTTTCTAGGTGTGGAATTAAGATGTAATTGTAAAATTGTGCTGCACCCAACAGTTCTGATTTGGTTTTGAGAAGCATTGAATTTGCTAAATCTTCTGCAAAATGGACAGACATAAACTTCTGAACACACTTATTTGGGTTCTTGAGCAAATAATTCTTAAAAACAGCACAGAAGAGCTGTTACAGGCAGGAAAATTGTTCCCAACCTGCGAGTTTGTCTTGGAGAGATAGGCTTTTTTGTCTGCTTTCCACTCTTGACTGATAGTACTCTTGATTCTCTGTGCTGTCATAACAGTGCACAGGTAGTCCTGTGCTTTGTTAATGGCAAGAATATCAGTAGAGAGCATAGCATAAATTATGAAAGCTCTGTTTTAAGAGAAAACTTAAAATGAATCAAATTATTTCCAAAAGTGTTCTTTTTCTTCCAGGTTATCTAGCTTTCTTGCATCAGGAGATGCTGAAGGCTTTTAGTCTGTCTGGAGGAAAGGCTGAAATCAGTAGAAGTGCTGATTTAGGATTGCAGGCAAAGCATGTCTGCTAAAATTTTATGGTATTTCAGTTACGACTGAGACAAAGCATAGTTTCCAGACTGCAGAACAAACAACATTTGTTAGACCTTATGTTGACCATAGACTAGCAATTTGTGTTGCCCAAGCATGAATATCACGGTCTGAGTAAACGTCTAAGGATGTAGAGTAGACAGGGAGCAGTCACTAGAAAGACAGACACCAACATCAAAGATGAGGATGAAGGGCTGTGAAGCTATGGAAGAAGATTCAGTGGGAATCCAGAATACAAGGAAGCAACTGAGAAGAAAACTGCAGATACATAATGGCAGCTAGCTTGGGTTGTAGCAAGGTCTGGAGAGAAGAAAGATTGGGCAGGCTACTGGAAAAGGGTGTTGTTCTAAAGATGTGTAATTTCATACCATGTTAGTATGCTATGTGGTGAAATTGAAGGTTGCTAAGTACCTAGTGCCTTTTCTGTTGCCTCCAAGGGTACTTTTTTTAAAAATACCTTCTTCTTCTTTTTTTTTTTTTTTTTAATTCTATTTTGGAGCAGAGTAAAGACTATGGACACAGAATGAATTCCTCAGTATAGCCTTCTAACTGTGTGGTACGCAATGGCATTTCCAGTTTCTTTTTGACATATAAATTGCAGTCCACTTAGTAAATAAAATGGATTACTTATGGTAACTGTGACTAGTCAGACAACCTAAATCTCTGCCAGAGCTATTCTAGAGGATGTTTAGTGGCTTTTGAAAATCCTATTAAAAGATTTTGTTTGCAGACGGTACAGAGAGGATTAAAAAAAAAAACAACAAAGCAAACAAACCACACTATGTGGTACATCTTACTGCTCCCTCTTTTGTCAAGGGCAGTTTACTTTTAAGGTGCAGCTATAGCTGAAATTTATCTCTGCTGTTTGTAAATAAAAGTAAATCTCTAAAGAATCCAGAGTTCTTGGTGTGGATTTAGGAATAGGAAGCATGAAGCTTTACATATTTTATGCAATTATGATTGTGCTAATTATAACAATATAAATGTCACAATCTTGTTGTAAATGTTAAGTTTGAATAGTGTGTTAGTTTTAAGTGTGAACCACCAGGATCAGAAGACAGTTTTGTTGAATGAGTGTTGTAGAGCGCATAATGTGACCTTTTAGCACCTTTCACTACTGATTATTGAGTAAAATAAAAAGAAGTTTGACTGTTTGGAACTCAGTGAATCTGCACAGTTTTAATTAAAAATACAAATATAACATCTGCAAGTGGAACTTTATTAACACAAAATTGCAAAAGTAGCATGGAATTCCCTAATGCAAAGCCAGGCTACTTAGAAAACTGTGCTTTTTGAAGCATGGTGCATGCAGACTATCATTTATACTGTACCCAGTTTGTAGTTTTCTAATAGTAGTATTTGAAAAGCTTGCTTTGTACTTGTGAATTAGCAAAAACCAAAGTCATGAATACCAAAAAACCACTTTGCTAATACCACATGAGTTATGTGTTATAGCTTTTTTGATAAAAATCTGCAGAAATACATAATGGAGATAAAAGCTGTTGACATTTCATCCAACCATTCTGTTTTAATTCCGTACTGACATTTGCTATCTCGTCAACAAAATCTTGAAGATGCTTCAGAGTCTTAGAGGAAAAATAAAAACAAAATTTGAATAGGTTACCCCTTTTGCTCTGCCTCTCAAGAGGGCTATTCTGTATTCGCCCTATATCAATCTCCTTTTCTTCCTCAAGTATGGAAACACTGTGTGCATTTTTTGGGTGTTAGTGGACATATGTGAACAGTTAGTAGGTGGGAAGTAACTGAAAAAGCTTGTCTGTGTAACTGTGTATTTTTAAGAGTAGCTATAATCAATATTTTTGTTACAATAAATTCTGATACAGTGGTTAGTTTTGTGCTACAGCCAATGCTCATTCTTTTCTTAAAATCATTCTTTTCTTAAAAACATATTGCCTAGATGGCAAAATGACTGTTTTTAACAGACTTGAATTATCTTAGCAGTGTATACACACTTCAGAAATTTTGCCTTGTGAGCAGCAAACTCTTTGAATTGTTTACAACTGCCTCTTTATACTTTGCAATAGAGCCTACATCATTGAGTATTTCAACCTTTAAGTACACGACTTTCCTTTCTGGCACCTGGGCAATACTGACTAGGGATTTCTTTGCTGAAATGTTAAGCTTAGCTGCCTCTTGGCAGGTAGAGAACTATTCTTTAACAGCAATTTATTACCTCCTTTCTACGTGCACTGTACTTGTTAAACCTGCCAATAGTGTTTTAAAACTTAGGAGCTTTTGAAAAATTTAACCTTTTAGCCTTCTTGGAAAGCAGATTACTGGAAGGTAGCTGTGGAAGACTGCAATAGCAGATATTGTTGATTCCATGCCATTAGGTTCTCTTTTCTGTTAATAAAAAAATAAGTGAAAATAACCTGTTTTGTGGATAAATACCTGTAAATTCCTGGGTAAATTATCTGGATAAATAATTCTTTGTCCATCTAGTTTCCAGTGGATGCACTTCTTTTGAAGTATCTTTCATGAGCCTTAGTGGTTTTTTTGACCAAGCTGCTTCAGCTATATTCAATATAACTCCTGCTCTATGTTAATGCCCTAGAGAATAATTTTCTGACTTTTTCTATTATAAGCAGAAGACAATTAAAACAGTTTTGTTAACCTCATCTCTCTCTCCTCACACAAGAGCTCCAAGCGAGAGTGGAAGCCTCTGGAGGACCACAGCTGCACAGATGTACCATGGCTGCTCTTATTTATCCTCTTCTGCATAGGAATGGTGAGTAAAACTCAAAGGATTTTGTGACTGTTACATAGTTGAAGAGTTTGCATTCATTAGAAAGAAGTTGTAAAGCCCTTCAGTAACTTAGTCACAGGGTAAGGTCAGGGTATACTGGTGTGGGAACCATCAGCTGTAGAACAGAAATGGGTAGTATGTGCGTATCAAAAGCCTTTGGTAGGGATCCATAATTTATAGTTTGTGCCAGTTCTTGCTCCAGCTCCCTGAAACTCCAGTTTCACCTGCAAATGATTTTCAGCATGCTGAGGTATCACTTGACTCATGTTCCTTATGGGACTGTGGATTTCCCAGAAATCATAGCTTTGAGTCTGGTAAATGGTCCTGTGAATCACAGTAAACTTTTTCCTGAGAAACAAAGATTCTGAATATCAAACAATTGACTTTTTTTTTCTTGGATGCTTAGTAGAAGCACCGACTATTAACAGCCATATTACTAATGGTAAGATCTTTCTTTCCAAGCTTTGTCCTGTGTGATGAAACGATCACCCTTCTCAAGACAGCGTCACAACACTGTGCACTTTATATTAAAAAAACAAACCTCCAAGAGCTGCAGATTAGTGAAAACTAGAAATATGCTTCTTTACATCTTGTTTTGTTTCATGGACCCATGTATGCTGTTCTTCATAATCAGAGAATGTCTGTCACTGTCTTGTACTGCTGTATTGCCTGCAGTAGCCCTTAGGAGTTTGGGATTTCTGTGCTGTCAGCTTTTTTTTTTACTGTCCCTTGGTCTCTGGTCTTTGGAATTATTCCATTGAAAAATTTCTTTTTATTTCCCCAAAGTGTTTGTCATTGGCTGCACTTCAAATGCAAAAATTATAATGTTTTGTTTAAATCAGATGAATTATATTCTCACTGTAATGTGAATATCTTAAAATCATAAAAAGCACAGTACTTCCTGAAACAAACAGCTCTTTTTTGTGGTGTTTTTTTTTCTGCCTTTGTTGATGTTCCCTGGTTACTCAGTCTATACTTACCTGTTCCTCCAATTATAAATTAGTCTGCTGTGGGTGAGTGTCCCAGATTTTCCTGTCTAAGCAATATCATATACAGAGCAGTTATCCTATTGGGTCAAATACCCTTTTAGTTACTGTTCTAGGAGATTTCACTTGAAGGGTTAGGTGCCATGATGGGTCAGGAGGGCATCCCCACACTGTTGTAAATTAGCTTAGATGGTGGAGGATTTGCATGATTTCCCTTACCCTGTATGTAAGGAAAAAAATTCTTGAACCAGCCAAGAACCTGAATACTATTGTATGTAAAATGCATACTAGTATGTTGTTTACAGAATAGTGAGGGATCTGAAAAATTGTGAGTGCTGGAAATCGGGTTTAATTATTACTCGTGATAGCCTTTTGCTCACTTTGCCCTTGTTTTTGCTTTGAGTATTAAGATTGTAAGTCCATTAGTGCATTGGCAAGAGAAAGATAATGACCAGATTGCTGTCTGGAATTTCTCTATAGTGATAGCCTGTCCATCAGAGGTCACTCTCCTGTATCTTCAGACCTTTAAAACCACCCACATTTTAACTGTTCCATGCTGACTTCATTACCTGTTGTCATCATCTCATCAGATCCCATTGCTGCCATCTGTTGCCCCACGCATTTGTCTCGGCTGTTTACTCTGCTTCCCGTTCTCAAATCTTAGCTTGCCTCATCTGTAAAAACAGTTCATTGATGGTAGTGGAGTAAGCCGATGGTTCACTTCTCCCTCTCAGTGGTATTGCTAGAGAGCTAATGATTCTTTTGGGCCAGTCTCCTATTCGCATCGTCACTGCCTTGATCTTGGTTTTGCTAGTGAAATATCACTGAAAGTTCACAGCAAGACCTGCCTGGCAGTGGGTATTTTACACATTAGTCAGTTTGAGCCATTTTGCATTCTCTTGCTCTGTGTCTGTCTTTCCTGCATTTGAACACAGCATCTTGAACCATAGTGGCCTTGACCTGGTCACTTGCTTTAGAGGATTTCTTTAAAAGGATCTTGTTAGATAGGCTTCTTCATTCTAACTCATCTTTGAAAGCACATAATTTGAAGGAAAAAAAAAAATCTTAAAGCAAGAAAATCTGGACTGTCTGGAATCATCTAAGATGCATACTAACCCTTGACAGCTCAAGCTCTGCTTGTAGCTCTCCTTCACTGCCTGCCCTTGGCCTCCCTTCTGCTTCATGCACCACTTGCTGACAATGTGACTCTCAAAAAAACACCTACAAGATTCTTAACTATGCTTGGATAATATGCAGTGTTAGATGTCTGAATCCTCTTCTGGCTTGCATTCAATTTTATAATTGCACAACAGTTCTCTGTGGATGGTCCTTGTCTTTCCTTTTTCAGTCTGAAAGAATTTTTAAAGAACCTCCGCTTAGAAACAAATTAATTAAACTGACTTTTCCCAGCTGTCAAACAGAGTATTACTAAACTGTGGGGGTTTTTTTCTCCTCCAGGGTTTTATCTGTGGCTTTTCAATAGCTACAGGAGCAGCTGCAAGACTGCTTTCAGGATATGACAGTTACGGAAATATTTGTGGACAGAAAAATGTCAAGGTGGAGGGAATAGTCAACAGTGGTCTGGACCTCACGCACAAGAAGTGAGTATATGATTCAATTGCTTCATTCTGTAAATCAGGAAAGGCAAAACCTTTCTTCCTTTAAGAGTGGTTTTCAATAAAATGGGAAAAGGGACATGCTAACTCATTCCTACTTGTCTTTCTCCACTCTTCTCACCTAGAGAACGGCAATGTTTTGTAACAACCAGCAACAGTACTTGGAGAGTATATGTTGACAGATGTGCAGTATGAGTACAGTTAAGACATCAAGGAGTTTCCTTTTCTTAGCATCCACTTCATGTAGGAGATTGTATCGGGCCACTGAAGAGTCTTATTTGTTAGAGTTGTAGGTATGACAAGTGTTCTCAGATTTGGAAGCAGGCCTTTGCTATCTATGTAGAAATGGTTCACTTTTGATGTTGTACGCTCAGTTTCTGCCACTGAGTTTAGAGGGAGATGGGATATATCCAACACATTAAAAGGAGACTTTAAAATTTAAACTGTAAGCAGAATATGTATAAGTGGCTTGTGGAGAAAATGCATAAAACGTTTAAGCAGCACACAGCTCTTACTAAGCAGTGTCATGTTAAAACACATACTTACAGGTCAGAACCAGCACAGGTATTTCCTATCTATTGCGCAGAAAAACACCATACTGCAGTAGTAGTACTGGAGCTGAGTACAAGAATTCTGGACTGATGGGTTGAAAACCTGTGAACATCCATTGAGGTCTGTCTGCCAGTCAGTGCTCAGAGTGCATCTGTACAACTGGGTGACTTTAGAAAGTAAACTATTTGGTCTAACCTTAGAACAGTGGTATTAATTGACAAAAAAGATGTTTCTTTCACTGTTGATAATTCAAAGAACTAAAAAAGCCTTTAATATCTGAGTATCATAGCCTTTTACTTCACACTTTACTTTCAGACTAACTGAAAATCCGTAATTTGCATGAATTACTTTGGAGGGATGCTTTCCTAAGATCTGCTTATTTTGAGTTGCTATACCAAAGATTCCTAAAGATCTGATTTAAGATGTAATGTGGCTAGGTAATTGGTGTGTTGCCAGAAGAATTTGAGTTAAATAAAATAGCCTGAAACTTTTAACAGATTTCTTCTGTCAAAAGAATAATTTCTTAATCTAATCACAGCTTCCAGGAGGGTTGATGAGCTTAAAACTTATGCAGAATAATTTTCCTACTTTTTAATATAAATATTTTAATGCTTTATAAGATCAGGTGTATTCAGTACAAAATTGTCATTCTTGTGTTGCGAGAGAAAATACAAATTTAAAATTATAATTTTAAACTTACATTTAGAAAGAAATGGTGCCTGAGTTTGTGTGAAGGCGGAGAAACTCAGACACCTTATTGAAATGTAACAATAAATAGTGTAATAGTCTCCTACATCTGACAGGAATCAGGCCATCATGAGGAGAAGTGTCTACCACTAAGTGATTGCCTCTTGTAAAGGCAAGATTGAAAGACAGCAAATAAAAATAGAGACTATTTTTAACACAGCTAGTAGACAGAACCCATTGCTTGTCAAAGGCTTAATAAGGTTCACAAGGATTATGTTTTCCTAATAAAGGTATCGGGGCTTGAGGCATGACCTAAGCAAATGAATGGATACACTCATATGGGATATCATAATCTCTACTTGGGTGAGAGTGAGGGAAAACCTTCTACCAAGGCAGATTATTATAACTGTTCACAGTGAAATGCCTGGTACAGTCCAGGGTACCCAGCTTTGGAAGAGGCCAGTTCTTATATAAGCGAGTGATCCTTCCCACTCTCACACCACTTTTAAAAGCTATAGCTTTTTAAATTTGCTTGGCAGTTTTTCAGAAAAAAACTGTCTGCTTTGCATCTGTTTCTAGCAGATGGAGTTCCTGCAGTGTCTGAGGTGCAGTTCATGGGAGTATTTTGTGCTATTTTATAGGAGTACTTTTCAGACAGACTGTAAAAATAAACTCTTCTTCCTGCCTGTACATTTCAGTTTGTGTAGAGAAGGTAAAGGCTTTAAGCTCTACAACTGTGGTTCTGGAAACACAAAGTTATTCTCATTTCATTCTGCTTGCAGGGTAATTCTGTCTTCATTTCCCAGTCCAAGGCAGAAAAGCTAAATCATCTGTAAAAGTAACATTTTCTTCCTTGCAAATGAGAGCAACCCATAGGCACTGTAATGAGGAAGTGAAATGGATGTGGTCTGTGTGGATAAGGAAATCTGGGTGGTAAGGATGAAGAGCAGAGTCCTCACAGGGTTATGATTTGATCTGTGTGCATCAGATATACTGAAACCAGTGAGGTGAAATGTTGGGAAAGAGGATTTTACAGCCTGGTCTCGTGAACAAAGAGTGAATCAGGCATCTCTTTATTTTTACAAAGAAAACACAGTACAGCTTTAATAGCTTGTGCTCTAGAGTCAGACACGAGATTATAGTCTAGCCCTGGCAGTGAATTCTCATTAAACCTATCTGCTCCAAATAAGCTTTTTGCTTTTCAAGTTCTGGCAGTTATAAGAGGGTTAGAAAAAGACCTTTTATCTGCAAATAAATGATGACTATGGCAGCCAAATATATGTCCCTGAAATGCTAGTTCAGTCTGATTTTGCTGCTTGGACAGAATTCAGTTTGTGCTGATCACTCAAGTACAAGAATATGTGCATGCGCCACTGTAAGGAAGAGTTAGGATGGCATTCCACTTTAATAAATGCCTTTGACTCAGGAAAATGCTTGGGGTTAGGTAGTGGGAAAACCCAGGGACAGTTTGCAGCATGCATACAGAGAATTTGGTTTGAGTGAAAATGTATATGCCCTGCCCACAATTTGTTTAGAGTGGGTGTGATCACTTAATTCACTTGTCCATTATTGTGATAAGATGCTTGTAGATCACAGCAAAGGTTGTTCTGTAAAGTACTCATTTGCCTATAAAGAGATGCCTTAAGAGCTCACAGAAAATCAATGACACTAGCAGATGTAAGAGTATACAAATTACTTGAAGGTAAGATTGGCTTGTTCATAGGATTTGCCACAGTGCTTCCAGAATCAAGGTGTAGTGTACAAAATGATGTTGCTTTGTCTTCCTGGTTTTGCAAGGGAAGAGGAGACTGCTGTATTTCTCATGGGCACAAGTAGGTAGTAGGCACTTGTCTAGTAAGCTACTAGTCAGAAGCCAAAATTGTTGATTTGAGGGGTTTTGGGGGTATTTTTTTTTAACCTCTGGTCAGTCTGAAATTATATTTCTAATTACTTGCCTAGAAATCTGGATTTTTCTTTCAGAAGTGAAAAAAGAAACACATTGCAATATAAACTCAAAATCATAGTAGAGCATAAGGAAGGTTATCCTATAGAACTGTAAAAAAAAAAAATGTTACGGTGTGTTTTGAAAAGTTGTAACGGAGTTCGTTTTGGATTACATGCCTCATGATTGACAACTTGACCTTATTTTCAGACACCATGGCTTTTGAAAAGTTAAATAAACTTTTTCCTTACTTTGCTTTATGTATAGGAATCAGCTTAAAATTAAAGACGAGCTTAAAATTCCTAATTTTTATTAAGGCGACAGGAGGTAGACATACTAAAAATTACATGCAGTTATTTTTACTCAAGTAACTTGTTTATCATGCTGTATTTCAGAGGTTCTTTTAACAGACTTTGATTTTCAGAAAAGTGGATTGTTAAGATCAAAGAATCATAGAACCATAGAATGGTTTGGGTTCGAAGGGACATATAAAGATCATGTAGTCCAACCCCCCTGCCATAAGCAGGGACATCTTCAACTAGATGAGGTTGCTCAAAGCCCTGTCCAACCCAACCATGAACACTTCCAGGGATGGGGCATCCATAACCTCTCTGGGCAGCCTGGTCCAGTGTCTCACCACCCTCATAGTGAAGAATTTCTTCCTTATATCTAATCTAAATCTACCCTCTTCTAGTTTAAAACTGTTACCCCTTGTCTTATCACTACAGGCCCTCGTAAAAAGCCTCTCTGCATCTTTTTTGTAAGCCCCATTTAAGTACTGAAAGGCCACAATAAGGTCTCGCCAGAGCCTTCTCTTCTCCAGACTGAACAACCCCAACTCTCCCAGCCTTTCTTCATAGGAGAGGTTTTCCCACCCTCTCCTCATTTTCATGGGCCTCCTCTGGGCCCCCTTTAACCAGTCCATGCCTTTCTTCTACTGAGGACCCCAGAGCTGGATGCAGTGTGCCAGGTGGGGTCCCACGAGAGCAGAGTAGAGGGGGAGAATCACCTCCCTTGCCCTGCTGGCCATGCTTCTTTTCATGCAGCCCAGGATATGGTTGCCTTTCTGGGCTGCAAGCACACATTGCCAGCTCATGTCCAATTTTTCATCCACCAGTACCCCCAAGTCCTTCTCTGCAAGGCTGATACTTCATAAAGATGCTTCCTAGGTTGTGAATCTGATATATTGAATTCCCTGTAGCAAACAAATTTTCCTGTGCAGTCTTGAAGTATCTCTAACAATATGAATACTTAGTTTACTTCAATCTTTGTATTGTTGATCTAAGTTACTTTCTTATCAACAAATTAGTCTATTTTTGATTCTAAATAACTGAAATTGCAGCACAAAGCATGTAAGTATGTTCTTCTAGTGAGAAACAAAACCTGTTCTGTGGACACAGTATGGAATTTTCTGTAGTAAAATCACTCACTTTCCATAAGTAAGCTTTAAAAACAAAAACCAAAATACCTTTTCCTCTGTAATGCTGGTGCCTAGCGTTTTGATTCTTGTTTTAGTTGCTAAAAGTTAAAAAAAAATTTAAAAAAAAAATCTTACTTCGGTCTTCCTAGACCATGGATTGAAGCCACAGGTTTTATAGCTTGGAGTTTGTTTTGCAGCTGCCTTATTGCTGTCAGAGCTGTCTCTAAACCATGCAATGCAGTGTTTGAATTACATGTGTCCATTTAAGGGTATGCCAACACAGCACACTTCTGTCAAAACTGCATATGGCACTCTAGTTGCATTGTACATCTAAATTTCCAGGCTTGAGTTAAACTTGTAGTGTTTATTTTACAAAATATTCTAATTTCTTCTGGCCTTTAAAATTATAGCTTGGCCTTTGAGTTTAAATCACTGTAGAAGTGGGCTGGATTCTAGCTTGGTTTCCTTGGGTAATATGTGTTAAGAGACATTTGGAGGAGTCTCCTGTCCAGCCACTAGAGCCCAGCCTGATAGGTCCTGGGACCCAGGGTCTCTGCCTTGGCTGAGGGCTGTGGATGGACAGACACACATGGGACACTGACGTGGCTGGTTACACGGACTGGCACTGTCAAGGTGCTGCCTTCAACAGTGCCCACAATGCAGGACTCACATAAACACAAGCACAGACAGCCACGTCCCCTCCTCCTCATGGGCTGGCAGAGACAGAAGGTTGTTAGTGCAGCCACACACATGACGCTCTCTAGGTTCACAAGCACATGCACAGTTACGAATCCCACAAGAACGAGCCCAGCCCCTCTGCCCACCCGGCACCCTGATCCTAGGCCCCCTTACCTGCCCCGTGGGTCCCCTCTACTCAGCAGCTGGTCCAGCTTGGTGCTCACTAGCAAGCACTCACATGCTTATCCCACAGGCACCCCACACTCACAGGTTCCCCTCAAATACCAGCACAGACCCTCCACCCACCTGACAACTCTGCGTGGACCCAGAGCCTCCTACTCACCAGCTGGTACAGCTTGGAGTTTGCTGCTGAGTTACACACGCGCACACCCACTTTGGGGAAGGTACAGATGCTCAGCCCCTGTCAACAGCAAGAACCACACAGGCTGTGACTCGTAGTCCTGCTCCAGTCACCTACGCTGAGCCCTTCACCTCTGTAGCTGTTTTTTTGGGGACACACATTGTTCCCACCTGTTGTGGTTTAACCCCAGCCAGCAGTTAAGCACCACGCAGCTGCTCACTCACTTCCCCCCCACTCAGTGGGATGGGGGAGAGAACCAGAAAAAAAGTAAAACTTGTGGATTGAGATAAGAACAGTTTAATAAAACAGAAAGGAAGAAACTAATGATTATAATAACAATAATAAAATGACAATAATAGTAATAATAAAAGGATTGGAATATACAAGTGATGCACAGTGCAATTGCTCACCACTCACCCACCGATGCCCAGTTAGTCCCCGAATGGTGATCCCTCCCAGCCCCACTCCCCCCAGTTTACATACTCGGCATGACGTCCCATGGTATGGAATACCCCTTTGGCCAGTTTGGGTCAGCTGCCCTGGCTGTGTCCCCTCCCAACCTCTTGTGCCCCTCCAGGCTTCTTGCTGGCTGGGCATCAGAAGCTGAAAAATCCTTGACTTAGTATAAACACTACTTAGCAACAACTGAAAACATCAGTGTGTTACCAACATTCTTCTCATACTGAACCCAAAACAGCACTGTACCAGCTACGGGGAAGACAATTAACTCTATCCCAGCTGAAACCAGGACACCAGCTCAGTGGCTGGTGGCCAAGACTCCTTCCTGCCCCAGTTGCTGGCACTAACACCCCACTCACTTTGGGAGCTGACACCACAGATCTGGTGCACCCACACCGCTGGTCCCACTCCAGTGCTGGCACCAAATCCATCACGCCGGTCCCCCCAGTAGCACTTAGTCCTTGTAGCACTTGCAGCATCTGTGCACGTGGGATGGAAACTGGAATTACGCAGGGAGAGAGTTAAGAAAGGATTTAGTAAAAGGATAGGACAGACTGCAGTGATCAGGTGCTGGGCTTGGTCAGACCAATGTACTGCTGACTGACATCAGCCTACATGGAACTGTCCCCTTTTACACCTCTTTCTGTCTGCCCCTCCCTCTTGTTTCTGCCCGAGTCCTGTCTCTTCCACATTCCCTTAGCAGCTGGCACAGTCCCACTGAACCCTCCTGCACCTTCAGGTTTGCATCCTTATCAGTTGCAAAGTCCCTGCCTGCAGTTTCTTGATAGCCCATCAGTTTCTGTGATTGACTGAATTTGTTTCTGGTTATTGTTTTCATTGGTCAAGTTTTATGTCGAGTGTCTCCCTGCTTTTCCTTATCATCACAATTTGGTAAGGTGCTTAGCTAGATAATCTTACTGAAAGATGAGAATTTTCACACTCCCCATATCCTTACCAATTAGTGCGACTGACCAGGTTTGTTCCCATCACAACCTCCCTTACCAGTGTCAGTCAGGTTTGACTTTGTAGGTTCTTGTTTGTAGCTTCTTTGACCAGATACCCTCAAAGGAGCAGACACTGTGCTTCCATGTAGCCTTATGGTATGGAATAGCAACTGCTGGAACTTGCCTTCATGAAGAGGAAGTTGTAACAGGAGTGTCCAGTTAATACAAGTATTGTATGTCTTGGTATCAACTCAAGAGTATTTTCTTTGAAATACAGGAAAACTGTGGAATTAGTAGCTTATTGCTCACATGCAGTTACTTTGGCTGTGTCTGTGGGACAGAAGTTTTCCTGTTTGCACTTGCCTGTTAGACTTTCATGATCTATGGAGTCCTGAGACGTGTAGTATGTATTAAGAAAAAACCAGAAATAGTACTGGGTAATTTTCATCTCTGTGGAGATGAAACAAGGAAGGATGTATGGACAAGGAAAGAGAATGTTTTAAGAATGCAAGTAGTCTGTTACCACATTACAGTTGATATTGATGACATGGGTTTTGATGGACTATCAGGAAGTAACGCTGTACTAAGTACTAATAATTCTTGTATACTGAGACTGGATAATAGAACAGCCATTTTGTGGGGGAAAGTTAGACAGCAGTTGGCATATAGACTGAAAGTGTTCAGGCAGGACCTAAATGCTTTCTAGGAGCAGGAAGGTTTTTTATTAATTACGGAATGAATTCCCATCGTGAGGACTGCAAAAACAGAAATGGCATTTTATATCGCAGTTTGGTGTTTTCCTATGATGATGTTAGATAATATGAAGAGAGTATTTCAATGCATAGTATATCACTAGAATTGTAGGAATTTGAAAGACTTGTTCAACTTCAAAATAGAAAAACATTCTGCATCTGTATTATACCATGAATGGAGAATACTGTAGGGTTAATGTTTGTGATGAAATGTGTATAGATAGGAGAAGATGTTAGCCAGGAAGCTATAAGACATTCTTCATGCATTGGGTTTTTAAATGACAGTGACTTATCATGGAAAGTTAGCAAATAGAATCTCTTTAAAATACTGCACTTGAACATTGGATAGTTCTACTTGAAATATCTGAACAATTTTTATTTTTATATAGATACTAAAGTAATCTGCTCAGTCATATGGACCAGTGGTGTGGAAAATCAATCTAAACCAAAAAGCTGATCTTAATTGCTGGTATTATGTATATTCATTAAAACAGCTATGGACATTGTCCTTTTTGCAGCATAAGTATAACCTTATGGGGTTTGTTGGGTCTTTTTGGAAAAAGTTGGAAATCTTGAAGTCAAGTTTAAGGTTGGAATGAAGCTTTGTGAATGTTTAGACTCATATCTGTGAAGAGGCATGGTAGAAGTGCTGCTGTTTTTATGAAGAGCACCATGTGAATGGACTTGAATCTGGTATGGTTAAACATCCTTTCTGTGTGATCCAGTAGTATATAAATATCTATGTATTTGTGGTGCATATGTTGAGTACATGAATTCTTTTGACTCACAATTATGGTAATAGCAAATTTCCTGTATTTCTGGGTAGACTGAAGGTTAGTCTTGGCTGAATCCTTTAGTTTGAAATGAAATTGATTTTGTTCAGTGTAATTGTTAATTAATATAGAAGTAATTTACTTTTTTTTTCTTCCCCAGGTATGTGTTCTTCCTGGATCCATGCAACATTGATCTAGTACACCAGAGGATCAAGTCACTTGCTTTGTGTGTATCAGCTTGCCCAAGGAAAGAACTAAAAACTCTGGCTGATATTCAGAAATTTGCAGAAACTAATGGTATGCAAAAAACTATGTTATGAATCACATCATAGAATCATGGTATGGTTTGGGTTGGAAGGGACATTAAAGGTCATCTAGTTCCAATCCCCCTGTTGTGGGCAGGGACACCTTCCACTAGACCAGGTTGCTCAGAGCCCCATCCAGTCTGGGCTTGAACACTTCCAGGGATGGGGCATCTGCAACCTCGCTGGGCAACCTGTGCCAGTGCCTCACCACACCCATGTCTGTTTTTGTTCATGTAACAGGTATTTTCATAGGATTAAAAAAAGTCTTGGGCATTAGTGAACTAAAAATTAAATACATATTAAGAAATACCAATAGAAATAATGTGATATTTATATTAAGCTAAAACTTTACTAAATCTTACAGTATTAATCTGCTTCTGTTCTGTCATGTCTTGGACAGTTTTGAAAGCTCATTGTTAAAACAGGACTACAAAGTGTAACAAGAATTTGAGGGAATGTCTGACGATAGCGTATGTTCTCAACTCCTGTGGAAATGTTCTGACACTGCTGCTCAACAGTAATGCTTTGAAATATCCTCATGTGTATGGGGTTAGTGAGAGCAATGCTGCTATTAGATGGCACTTGCTGCACAGAATATGGCTGTGGATGTGAAAATATTCCTGCTTTCATTCAGTGCTACAGTGGAGTTCCTGTTTTTTTTGTTTTCTTACACTTTTTTAAAGAAGTGTGAAGGAAACTAACTGTATTAACAAATTGTACCCCATCTCCCCTAAGAGCAGTACTTCTTCTCTGTAGTAATAATACTGATATTACTAGCTCAATTCATATTTTAACACTGTATGGAATAAAATGCATGAGAGGTAACCAACTTTTGGACCTTCCAAAAGAAAGTAAAGATAAAAACTTAATTTGAGGAAATTTCAGGGGATTTCAGCTATTCAAGTGGGAGCGTTTTGTCCTAAACTTTCCTACTTCATCTTTTAAAATGCTGCAGTAAGATTTCTTTGTGAGATATTTGGCTAATGATGAGTCAGTCTGGGCGACCAAGTTCAAAGCAGTGAAATTGATGATTTTTCACAGAAGGAAATTAATTTTTGATTTCTCTTCTGGTACAGGTTATGTGAGTACTTCTTGTTTGAAAGCAGAGCAAGTTGAAGTGGCCCTAGGACACTGTTAAGTGCCCTTGGGTCTCACACTGCATTGTGCCCACACACTTGGGTGTCTGACAGCCTGAATCAGGGAGCTGAACTATCATGTGACATTATGGCATGCGTGGAGCTGCACAGATGGCTGTGCCAGCACAGTGCAGCAGGTGGTCTGAGAACAGGAACTTCCTCATGGGATCTGTGCACTGTTGTCAAATACAAGCCCACACTGAAATTAGCCAATATATATTTACAGTTTTACTCTTTACCCCTTATCTGACCATGCTGTGTTTTTCTTAACTAATGCAGACCAGTTATTTGTTGATGTGAAGTCAAGGTCATTAGTAGCAGAGTACCTCTTGAAATAATGAAATACAGCTGTGCCTTGTTTTACCACAAATACTGTTTCTATGTTTATAAGTCAAGTCTCTTATTAACTATGCCTGAAATATGTTCAGTATAACCATCTTTTAAAGTAAACCAAAACCCGCTCTTCCTAAAACGTGCTATGCCTTGTCCTCATGATTCTCCATTCTAACTGTATCTCCCTTAGTGTTTTAGATTCTAAAACCTAAAGATAAAAGATTTTTTTTTTTTTAATTAATATCACAGCCAGTTGTTCCAGTTTACAGAAGCTTGGTCAAAAGTATGAAACCTGGTGCTACAGCAGAACAGAATCATCAATGAGTTCAATTCCTAATTTTCATTATATGATATTGGGCTTATCAAAAACAGGTATTAAACTAAACTGAGCTTTCCTTTTGTAGATGAACCCTGTGCAAGACTGAGATCACACAGTTCAGAGAAATATTGTCATCCTCATGGTTATGTTTCTGCTTAAATGTTCACCAACCTGTGCAGGTTCCAGTAAGTGATGGTTTGCAGCAAATGAACAGCTTAAGTATTGATCACCTTAAATGTTGCATATGATAGTAAAAGTTCAAGCACCGTGCAAGAACAGCGAATTAGTACCAAAACTATAGTACTCAGTAAACAGAATCATTTTTCTGAGAGCCACTTTGTAACTATGATAGTGGGTTTAAATTAATTAATACTTGGATTATGTTTGGCAGTCTGTTTCAAGTGACCATAGACTCCACTGTAAAAAGGATAATAAGGAAATCTGAGGACTTTGAACATGACTGCACAGAGCTTAATTGCAATTTCTATGTTTGTGATGATACCTAGTTAGAATTTAGGGTTCAGCTGTCAAGTTCTGAAGAATGAGGGCAAGACATATGTGTTTGGTTTCTTGTGATAACCACTGCTGAATTTTCCCAGGCTTGCAACTTCTAACACTCAACAAGAAAACCACCTTAATGTTTTAAATATATGGGTAGAGAATGCAGTAAACTCTTAATTTTGCTCTGCTGAGCCTTTTTGAAAGCTTTAACTCCTCCTGCAACCTGAAAATAGCACTTGTGCTGGAGATAGGCTCTATGTAGGTTGCTGCATGTGCATTTGAAGAGTTAGCCATTTTCACCTGTCTCACATGCCATCCCTGAAATCACCTTACTTGTCCATGCACCTTGGAATTCTTTCATAAATTACTGTTTAAGAACCCTTCCATCCCAAAGAAATCCTCATGTCAAGAGGTGGTGTGGTAAGTTCATATAGAGGGGTTTTTATCTAAACAACTTTATCAAAAGATGTAACATAGTAAAACGTACTACAACACCCTTCTATTGATTAATGATTTTATAAATAACAGGTATGATCTTCCAGCTAGCTTAGAATTTATGGTATCTTTCCCAAAGTGGGACAGACACTTGACTGCCTCTATACAACATGGCAGAACTGCTAACCCCTAGGTTTTAGAGCCGTTATGGCAGAGCTCTTATTGTGCAGTACAGCTTATATTTTTCTATAAGCAAGATTATAAATAAGCATTTAGGGCATGGAAAATGCTTGCTTGAGGCATGAAGATCATTTCATGACAAAGCAGCCTTTTGGCTTCCTGAATCAGTAGTGATGCATTTGCTATTCTGCTGTAATTTGGGAAAAGGAGCTGACTTGATGAATAACGCTGCACCATTTCAGGACAGTGACTTCACTCCCAACCCTTACCCCACTTGATCTCCCACAGTCCGGTCCTGCATTTTCAGTACCTTCCCATCTAAGAAGAGGAGAACATCCCTTGCAAAGCCTGTCTGATTTTAGGAAAACAAGAAAGTGTGTGCCTTTAATCTGTTCAGAATAATTGACACCCAGAACACTGGGAACCAGTTGGGATCTTTCACAAGAGGAGTAAAAAGGGAAGGAAAAAGCTGGGCAGTTGACCACTCAGATCTTCAGCCTGTGCCAAGATGCAAGTTGTAAAATACAGGAATGTTCTGGAGCAACTCCTGGAGGTGATGCAGAAAGCTGCAGCGTTGGCTGAGAACATGTTCTAATGCTGTTCTCACACAGCCATGATGATACTTGAGTTTATAGAGCCATGGACTGAAGACAACTGAGAATGCAGTATATTGTGAACTGGCTGCTGCTGGGCTCACCAGGATTTTCTCACCCAGCAGAACACCTCAGGCAGGGAGTGCTTGAGATTCAATGTTGCTGTTGGTCTTGGCACTTAAAAAATGATGTATTTTGAGTAATGTGATTGAAAGCTTTTTTTCCCAGAAAGCTGATTGATGCTTCAAAACATAATGTCCATGAAATACTACAGTGCTGTTTTCAAGGACTTGCCAAAGCATTTTGAAATATCCTTGAAGCTATAATTCATATATGATTGTGCCAAATGAATAATGGAAATGTCATTATTAAAAAGAAACACTAAACAGGTGGCCATAATTTCTGTCATGTTTAATTCAGTGATAACTATATTGGCTGGTCATTGTGGGAACTAATATTCCTATCTGTTGTGTAAATGACTGGATGGAGATTTAGGAACCTAAAATGAAATTTCTATTTTACAACGTGTTGGCAGTCGTCTCGGATGTCAGAATTCTGTAGCTAGGCCGGGCTAGTTGAGGTCTGCATGGACTTAGAGCCAGAGGTAAAGCTACATTAAATCTGCTATGGAGATTGACCTGAAAGAAATCAATAATGGAAATCAGTCTGGCTAAGTCACAGCAGGTTATGTCTCTGAGCTATGGGAAGAAACCATAGGGGAAACAAAAAGGATTTTTTATTTGTCTGAAGGTAATGACATCTTCATGTGTAATAATCAAAGTAGAGCTTTGCAGTTACTATTGGTACTTGCCTCAGAAATAGCAGTTACATCAGTTGCTGCCAGCTTCTGATGCTTTTCTTCTGCTCCTGTTCCCCCCCCCCACACTTTGTTTTTAGTGAAAGTGTGCTGGTTAAAATTTAATCCTTTGCTTGTGATTTCCTGAAGCCTGTTGTACCATATTAGTTATAGGCATTTTATGTTTAAAGAGATTCTGCACCGGTAGGTCTTTGGGAACCTGGGTTTGTTAATTTTGTGTGTCATTTTTTGAATGGCTGGAATAAAAGTACCCTGTGACTGGTTTTGAGATATGGAGTCATCCACTGCTACTCTACCTTGTTACCAGAACTGCCCGTCAGGGTTGTCTTGTGTTGGAAATGGATCCTCTAGTCAGAATGAAATCATTTTCACAACAGAAAGTGGCTGCACGTGGAGTCCTCCAGTAATATTGTGTTGTGTTACTGATTACATTAATAAACCATTTGGAATGGGGGAGGAACAGTGTGGTAATAAATCTTGCTGCGGCTACTGAATTATTAGAATTACATGAAAAAAATCTGTTATCAATTGCAGTGGAATAAAATGTCAAATGGAAAGGAATGCCTTTGGAACAAAGGGGTGGGAAACAACCATTGTTATGCATTTAGCTTTTTACTTTAAAATGGTTATTGCTACTTGGGAAAGAGATTGTGAAGCTACTGAGGATAGCAAGAGGATTAGGTGGAGGCTCAGCGTTGTCTGAAAGTGTAATGTTTATTAACTGTGAAGAGAAAAAATCAGGGACTGTATTTTGTGTAAACTCCTGCTCTGTTGGCATCATAAAGGCTCTGTTCTGGTCCTTCCTTGACAAAGTGTTTTCTTAAGTTTTTTTTGAACTTACACACACGCACACACATATATGTATATTCTCAGTATGTGTACACATACTTAGAAGGGAAACAAGAATGATCACAAGAAAAGACCAATGATTCTTCTGCCTGGAAAAGAGAATACTATCAGGAAGAGTAAGGTCATTAAAAGCAGAAATAGCTTAGAGGTTAAAACATAGGTTAAAAATATTATTCCTTCATCTCATGACCTGAGTAATATGAAACTGGAGATCAAAAATGAAATTACTAGGCATCAAAGAGCCAGATTTTTTACACACAAGTTATGGTTAATTTACAAAACTTATTGCCATGAAGATATTGTAGATACCAAAAGATAAACTGTTAGAATAATAGTGTTTGGATATTTGATAGGTGGTTAGCACTCAAGGATATCCTTGAGCTATAATTGGTGGAGAGCGAAAGATACAGTACAGGAAACGTCTGCTACGAGACTAGATGGATTTTTAATTTGATTCCAGAACAGCTGATTTTATTTAGCACTGGAAGAAATATGAGTAGAGGAATGGGTAAATTAATACTTGTTTTCAACTTTTTGTACTGTTCATAAGAATGGGGGATAAAGAAGGGATAGTCTGGGCTTTTTAATTACAACTTAAAATACATGTATATGAATTCTGACTCGGGTTTTTTTTTTTATGTACAGTTAGTTGTAACAGCAACTGTGCTTAGCTGTCTCAGTAGTTCTTTTTGTTGTTTTCAATTCTGGAGACAACTAAAGATCTTAGTAGTGGGGTTTTGTGTTGGATTTTTCTTGGAACATTCTTGCGGGCACTGGAGAATACTTACTTTTACTTCTGTCCCACATTGATTTATAAAAGCAAGCTGTAATTTCTCCTGCCCTCTGATGCTCAGTCTTTTAAAGAAGTGATGGTATGTCTCTCTGCAACAACTAGAAGTTTAGATATGTACAATCATTACTTTCCTTCCTTTAAAACACACACCATGCTTCTGGAAGGCACCAGTGGATATATCTAGAGAATGAAGCTTGCTTTCTTCACTGAGAACAAATCTGTCATTAATCTGAGAAATCCTGACTGCAGAGTGGTCTTTCCTATGCCTTGTTGCTCATCTCAAGGCATCACTGTTTTTCTAGGCTCTACTAGGGCCCAGAAATTAGGTTTAGGTGTTAAGGTTCAGCTGTATCCTTGTTCAGCCTTCTGCTTCTATTCCTGCACCATTTGTAAAAGGCATAGCTACAATGTTTAGGTATGTTTGTGCAGTCCTCTGATGCTTCCATATTAACTGCTGCTTCAGGCCGCACACAAATCAATGGCTAAGAAGTGGAGTTCTTGTTTTTTTACTCGTTTCCAGCTCTGATGCTAATCTGTGGACAGTTAAATGCTACTTCATTCCTAAATGAAGCATCAAATGTGAACTTGTCTGCTTCTGGAATGTTTTTGTTGTTCTAAAAACCGGTAGGCAAATAGAAAATTTATACAAGCCTAAATTTTATGTATTCTTAGTGCTTGTGTTCTAATTACTTCCTAATAGTTGTAGACCAGGTATAATTACAATTGTCAGACCTAGCAGACAAAGGATGAAGAAAGTCTGGTCAGCATCAGTGTATTTCCTTTCATGATGGCCTGAACTTTTTTCCACTTGGCAGGAGTTCGTGAAGAGATGGTCTTGTTACTACTCCCCATAGGCACGCTTTTTCTGAGGTCATGCAGCATTGTTCTCTGTTACTGGCAGAAGTCGGCAATGGATAGCAATTTACTACTGGAAGTAGTGCTTGGCATCTTACCTGTTCTGTGGGTTTTGGCTGTGGAATTTACAGCGGAGTTCCCCACAGATACATAAGCCAGTGTCTTAAGGTTCCACTTTTCTATGCCGTGTTGCTAGTCCATAATATGCTAAGATAATATGCAGTTATTGGTAGTGTACCAAGTTGTGTTATTGCGTGAAGCTTTGGACTGGTAATGTGGTTCACATTAGCAGTTTAGAGCTGATAGAGTTTGACAGATAGATTTGAGGCAAGCTCTGGAGTGAGAAAAGTAGAAAAGTGTTAAGAATTTCATCCTTGTGAGAGTCTGTGAGCCTTGTCCTTCCTGAATACCAGTGAACTCCACCTCTGTCAATATCCAGCTGTTAATACCTCCAGCTTGTATTGCATGGGTTGGTCAAGCATAATCATCTGTGAGTCATGTATTCACAATGTTAGCTATGTTTTAATTGGTGACACTTACTCATAAAACACCGAGAACCCACAGTTGTACTTTCAACACGACAAAGTACAATAACAGTCTCAGTCCTGCTAACATTTCTGCACATTTCTGTATCTGTGGTTACCTGGAGTTTGATTCCTGTGTTAGAGGACTTATGTTACTGATGGACTCATAGGATGTTGCTTGGGAAGGAGAGAGAATGCTTAAAATGGAATAAGATGTTGAGTTTTTTAACAATAATGTCTGCTTCATCATAGAGTGTTTTAGAAGTCAGTTAGGTCACATATGTGCGCAATAGATGCATATTGTCAGTCAGACTCAGAACAGTGAGACCATACATGGAAGACCATACAAATTACCTTATCACAACTGGTTTCTAGTCTCTCAGGCTGTGCTTTGCCACATGCCTGTGAAAAGGGGTATGTGGAACGGCTTGGAGCCACGCCTAACATAAGTAGAACATACTCCTAAGCCCTTAAGGTGACTGTTCTGCTCCTGGTATTGAAGCTATCACAGGTATCTCTGCATAGTTCCATATTTTTCTGCTTAAATCCTTGACTCTGAATATGAGTCCATGTTTTAAGATAGGAAAGTCCTTGTTTTAGTTCCTGCTAACAGTGTTGATAGATGGATAGGCACTGCTGAGCAGCTCAGAATGGGATCCAGGACCCCTGGTGTGCTTTCCACCACTATCATTCAGGCAGTATTGATGTCACTGTTTTCCTCTGTGAGCTGGTCCTCTTAGCGGATGACTTAGGAAGTCTTACCATTTCTGAAGCTGTAGACTTTGATATTGATAGTGATGCTGATGTAGCAGGGGTTTTGTGTGTTTGTTTACAACACAGCAAATGCAGGAAGGAAAGCTGTACTGAAGCTGTGGTCTCTAAAAGTAGTTTTATCTAACCACCTTGGGTTAGTATGGAACTTCCTATTTACTGTACTGCTGTGGAAGGCAGGGGGTTATGTCTTGTTCCATGTGCTGTGTCCTCTAAGCACACAAGACCCTTAATTTGCCTTCTCACTTGGAAGGAATCTTTGAAGTACGAGTTTGGTCCCCTGTCTTTGTCCTGGCTTTCTACAGCATCTTTACATAATTTGTGCTAGATGTAGCTGGTTTTAGAAATGCCAGAGATAATGGCTGTTCAGCTCCTTACTAATCCAAGCCTAGCCAAAACAGAAAGAAGGCTTGTAAAGGAAATGGTGGCTGTCATTCCTATGGCTAGATAAAGGTTGAAAGGAAAGTTTGTCTTTTGAGATTCTTTGCTCCAGTCATGGTACCAAAATATTCCAATGGCTGGAGCAACTCTATTCATGGAAAGAAACCATGGAACAGAAGCTGTGTTGTGTCTCCAGGATACCACTTTGTAGGTGAAAGCACCAAATGGTAGCACTGTGGGACCAGTAAACTCTGTGTGCTCACCAGCAGCCTGGCATCTGTTGCTCTGCATAGTTTAGAAGTATTTTTCTTTGAGGTTACAACATGTTAGAATCTCAAATCCAATCCCTGTAGGACAGTTTGATGTTGTTTGCCTACTGATTTCTCCAGAAGAAATATGTGCATTGCTGTAGGAAGCAAAGGATGTATTACTTTAATAATTTTTTAGTTTATTCTCTGTATTCTACCCATAATGTTGTTGAAACATTTACGAGTTATAATAATTCAGGAATAATAGTAGTGTCTTTGGTAAAATAATTATCTCAGCAAGGTAGATGATTCAATTCTTCTTTAAACTTTTGCAGGCCTTGCAAACTCAAACAGCAATAGTAAGACTGGCTGTGCTAAGACAGTCTCTACTAAAACAGAGTAACTACTATGGGGTGGAAGGTTTGGCAAAGCAGTCCATTCTTCCCACTCTCACCTTACAAAATTCAAACTTTTATTTATTGATGTACAGGATGTTTTGTTGAGAAATCAGTTTAAGTTTGATGTAAAGTGATACATTACTCAAGCACACGTTTGGATTGTAAAACTCTCCTACACAGTATTAGAGAAGTTGGAAGGTTTTCAAAATATAAAGAAATAAATACTTGTGGGAATAGTAAAAATTTATTCTGCCTAAGTATGTAGGACAAAAGGACAAATAAATCTCATGGGGATTATTTCAGCTATTGGACTGGTAGTTTCTTTAGATGCAGGGTGGTTAATGTCCCTTGTCTGACAAGCTCCATGAAAATATTTCTGTGCTTGGCTGGGATTCTAAAGAAGCATACTATGTGAGGTAGACAGCTGAAGGGAAGAGTTCCAAAGGAGCTCCAAGAGCAGTTCCCAGGCAAGAGTTGACAGTGGCAGCCAGAGTCATCCACTGCTCCATTGCATGACAAGAGGGAACACAACGTTGAGTTCCAGAGGGACCTGGCAAGGTGTGTCCAGTTTCCTCCACAGCCAGGGGTTTGTTGGGTTACCCTAGTCTACAAGGCCTACTTGAATGACTTGTGACCTGTATGCAGATCAGGATCTGGCATTTGGTTTTGCTTGGCTTACATCTGTGATCCAAACAGAAGGTTTTCAGATACACATTTGTGCAAAGAACCTTGAACCTCCTTCCCTGGCCGTAGCAAATCCTGCCCTTTTTCTCTTCTTCCTGAACTGCTAGAAGTCACAAGGAAGCATGGTTATCCACAGATCAGCTGTGTCCCTTACGCCTATTTAGATGTGGGGGCCTCTGCATAAGATACTTAACTGTAGTTCAACACTGGTAGAGTTGAATGGCAGAATGACCAAGCTGGCACTGAACATTCTGTATCACGAATCTGTATACAATTGTCCACATATACCCCCACTCTTCTTCCTATGGAACTTCTTGTTCTTGTCATAAAATCATAGAACAGAATCATAGAATCATTTAGGTTGGAAAGGACCCTTAAGATCATCAAGTCCAACAGTAAAAACTGCCAAGTCCACCACTAAACCATATCCCTAAGCACCACATCTACATGTCTTTTAAATACCTCCAGGGATGGTGACTCAACCACTTCCCTGGGCAGCCTGTTCCAGTGCTTGACAACCCTTTTGGTGAAGACATTTTCCCTAATATCCAGTCTAAACCTCCCCTGGCACAACTTGAAGCCATTTCCTCTTGTCCTGTCCCTTGTTACTTGGGAAAAGAGACTGACACCTGCTTCGCTACAGCCTCCTTTCAGTTAGTTGTAGAGGGCGATAAGGTCTCCCCTGAACCTCCTTTTTCTCCAGGCTAAACAACCCCAGTTCCCTCAGCTGCTCCTCTGAAGACTTGTGCTCTAGACCCTTCACCAGCTTCATTGCCTTTCTTCAGATGTGCTTCAGCACCTCAATGTCTTTCTTGTAGTGAGAGGCCCGAAACTGAACACAGCATTTGAGGTGCAGCCTCACCAGTGCCGAGTACAGGGGGACGATCACTTTCCTAGTCCTGCTGGCCACACAATTTCTGATACAAGCCAGGATGCCGTTGGCCTTCTTGGCCACCTGGGCACACTGCCGGCTCATATTCAGCCAGCTGTCGACCATCTTTATAGCTTAGCTTTTGGCCTATATTCAAAGCAATGCAAAATAAATCTAAATATCTGCAATCTTCTTTTTCCTTCTGTTTTTAAGATAAACATGTGACTCTCTCGACTGCTGCCCCTCCATCAAATTCTGGAATTGTTTGTAAATGCACTTGATCCAGATGTTTTCATATCTACAAGAATAGAATAAAAAATTTTGCAGCAGTATAGAGCCTTTTGTCCAAAAAGAATAATAATTACTTTTTAGATACTACGTTTACAGCTACAATATAATGAAGGTCGTTTTATCTGATGTCTGTTTATCTGACACCATATTTTCCACATAAGCAAGTAGAGACCTAAGGATTCATATAAAGAGTAGAATTGAAAATAGAGTTCAGATATTTTACCTGAAACCTTCTCTTTGCAGGAAATCTAACTTTCTTCAGTAGTGTATTTGGTGTTTTGGACCTGCCCCCGAAAAACTAATTTGTAGAAGTGGTATTTAAATAGTGTTCCAGATACTGGATGGGATAGCCTGCTCAGCTGCTGTTTTCTCTTTCAGTCTGTAAATAGATGATGTCTCTTCATAGAGGTAGCAATGTGGTAATGGTAAACAAGATTTCTGCAAATAATATTCTACAGTTTCTACAAATAATACTTCTGTTTGGTGTCACACAGGCCAAGATAAGGCTGTTGGTCAAAAGTCTTGGTTTAATTTGGGTAAAAGTGTGTATCTATTATCCAGATCCAGTTTGTAGAACTCTCTGCTACAAAGTGTTTCTGGAGAGGAGATTTTCATAATCGAAAGAATTGAATATTTATAGGGATGATCAAGATGTCCTTAGTTTATTATGTAGGAAACAAGGACACTAAAGTCTATGTATCCAGAGCCCTTGCACTGGGGAGTAAGCAATCTGTTAGCAAACATGCTTGGGTAGAAACTCAGCTTTGGATAGGCAGCTGGTACCGCTGAAGGCTTTCTTACCTCTTTGTCCAGTTTCTGAGAGACTGCTGCTCCAATCTGATTTGGCAGTTGCTATATTCCTAGAAGCATTGGCTCAGATGTTCAATATCTTGATTATAGACAAATGGAAAGAGATCTGTCTCGGTAATGTACTTCCATTAGGCAAGTGTCAGGTACTAAGGAAACCTTAAATTATGTTTGAATTTTCTTGTAAGCAACTTGATCTTTATTGTGCTGTAGCAATTTGTTTATGGAGAGAGTTCAGCTTCGTTAAAAGTTTTGGACATCTAATGGAGAGCTTGTGTTGTTTTTCAGCCAACTTTCTAACTTCAGCAGTTTGGTTCCTTTGTTTATCTCCCTGGAGCTTATAGACTGTATTGCTGAATATTGAAAAAATTGTTGTATTTTGAAAAAAACCAAACAAACAACAAAATGAAAAAACACTTGAATGTTTTCTTTCCATAATGAATGTTGTCTTATACAATATTCATGCACTAAAAATGATCAAGAAAAAGCTTGGTGGAGTAGCAGGGGAGGGTGACTTCAAAGTGCTTTGTGTGTCCTTCTCTTTTACAGTGCATTGTGAATTAGCCTTTTCCACCTGAACACACAAATGTTGGAAGACCCAAAGGTAGATGGAGAGTGTCATTCTGTTACACTGAAGCCTGTATTGGGCTTGATCCACTGTTCCATTACAAGAGGAACTGTAGCATAACTTTGTGGTAATAACATGAGGAGCTGCAGAATCAGGACCTACCTCAGTTTTAATACTGTTTGCAAAGAACGGGAATATTTGATTTTTTTTTTTTCCCCCATCAATCTTTTTTTTTTTTTCCCTCAACAGGATCCACTCTGTGTAGCTATGAACTGCAGCCATCAGAGTACACTACAGACCCAAGGGCCGCCAAGTTATGTCCTAAATATCCTGTTCCAGAGAGGTAATACTAACATCTTGTCTGATTGGGGGTGGAGGGAGCAGAGATTTGGTTTGCTTGTGACAGTTCTTCAGAAAATATGCAGCACAGATTTATTCTGTTTTACAGGTGGATGTTTTAGTGTATTATTGCCACATGTTTTTAAAAGATTGTGAAGGCAGCTCTTAAAGAAAAACCCAAACTATCCATGCATGTGTTACTGAGAGTATAGAGCGGTTACCTTCAAGTTCTCTTCTATCTCATGTAACTGGCACTGTGCTGAGTATCAGCTGTTTTACTGCCTTTCACCCTATAGCCAGCTGCCTGTCAGCAGTGCAGATCAGAGACAATTATGGAGCACTTTGGATCTTTGGGAGGAAAAAGGATATATTGACACACAACGCTCTGCAGTGTTCACTTCTTATAACTTATATCAGCCAGTCAGATTTAGCAAATTGCTTCATTTTTTATTCTTTTGGTCTCCGAATGACTAATACAAGGATGGTCAAGTACTAAAAAGAGGGCTGTATTTTATAAACAGATCAATTTGAGTTTTATTGTTTAAAGTATTATATTAGACTGCTTTTTGTGAAGTAGGGTAGAAAAGTTTGTAGCTCCAGAAACTCTGCTAGCTGTGCTGGCTGGAACTGTGGAGATGAGCATTGCTGAGAAAAGTGATCTGTTTGCTGTTGTGCACGCCCTTCTGTCAGTAATTCCACTCACTCAAGAAGAATTGTGTTTTCTCAAAATTTAGCTTCTCAAACATGTTCAGTAGTAGGTTGTAACTGCAGAGTCTTTTTCTATGCACAGTTTTTTGTTATGGTTTTATTAAATGTTATAATTGTGTCAGTTCTAAAAACTCTGATTTTAAGTCTCTCTTGTCTGCATGGTAGCTTCTCCAGTGAATAATTTTTTTTATATTGTAGTGACAATAAGTAGCAGCTGGAATATTAACTTTTTTTTACTTTTCCCCACAGCAGATTAATATTCCATGCAGCTAACCAGCTGTTATAGCTGTAATACAAAAACAAATGAAAACTTCACTGCCAGCTTGCATACTGAAAAGGCTTGTCAGTCTTCATTTTTGCCAGAATTATATTGACTTTTCTCACTGTGTGTTCCTATGTCATTCAGTGTGAATGAATATAGCTTAATAAGAAACCAGAAGAACAGTGTGTCAGAGCTCTAATGACACTATGTAAATTCCTCACAAAAACTACCTCAAGAGTTATTTTTGAAAAGCTATTGTGTAGGTGGAGCATTTCGCCTTTTTTATTTGGTATGAATAAAATGTACAATATGTTTCAATATTTTTGAGGTTGAAAAGTCTGAACTTAATGCTCTAAGGCGAAAAAGGCCAATATTGCATCTGTAAACCACTCTGTTTTTCAGATTTTTATAGTTAAATTATTTGAGTAAATTAGTGTAATTTGGAGGGGAAATAGAATCCTGTGGAGACAAACAATTGAAAACTCAACACCCTGTAGGCTGAGGCATTCAGCGAGAACTTACCTAACACTCCTCAGATTTGATATCAGAGGTATGAACCATCATCTGATTCCCATTAGGTCCATGGGATGGAGGTACCGTATGCTGTGAGGACTGTCCCTTGATGTTGTCTGTTTAATGACCAGGCTTCTTCATGCCCTTCAGTTGAGGCTCCACCTCTCAAGGGACTCTGGTCCTTCAGGTTCAAGGCATTATGTCCAACTCTGACACAGCAGTGCCGTCTAGCAATGCAGCCAGCAATACGTGTGTCTTCCAGAGGTCGTGCCCAGCCTATCTCAGCCTCAGTAGAGCATGACTTCACTGTTTAGAGGACCCTAGAGGAAAACCTATCCAGCTTATCCCTGCAGCATTTATCTATCAACCAGCTGTGCTGAGCTCTGCCAAGGGGCTGCCCTGTAGATGTTATAAAGAGCAGCTAGCAGTGGCATTCCAACCAGGCTTCCCACACAGAAGTTGCTGTATATGTCCAGGTGTAGTAGTGAGAGGAAGAAGCTCTCCTCTGAAATCTAGTACTCAAACAATCAGATGGGTCTCTTAACTTCATTTGAATGTTGCTTTAAAAATACAGTTTTTAACACCATCATCTGCTGGCTTGAACTCCACTTGCTCTTGTTCATGATTAAGCATCATGTTGTTATTCTCAGAAACTTGTAATTCCATTTCAGTATGTAATATACCAAGTTATAATCAAGAGGCCATATGAAATAGCACAGGTCACGCAGAATAGATCTATTATTGTATGTTGTATTAACTGAGACACCTTACCTCACTTATTCAGTCAGAACCACTGAAACAGTGCAGATCTGAAACGGTGGATTCTCAGGAGTCCCATTTACTCAAGAAAGCCTGTAGGAACCACCAAGCTCATTTTTTTATTAATTACAACAGTTAGAAATTAATTATTGCACGTGATAATACGTAACAAAATGTCTAGTGAGATTGTTATGGCTTAAGGGATGTTAGATGAGTAATATAAACTCTGGTAGGCAAAAAGCATGTTTTCCTCTGTTGGGATGTATTTTGGAACAGTATTTTAATCCCATTAGTTCCCCTTTTCAAAATGGATATTTTCGTATTTGGATGCAGGAATGACAGTCGTTTGCCTACTCCCAGCTCAAAATTTGAGCTTTGTTACTGATATTGACAAGTTCTAAATGCTCTAGGCTTTCTGCAAAGTTGGAGCAATTAACAATTAAATAAACCTCCCAAATTTCAGTCTTTTCCAGTATTACTGCATATAATGAACTGCAGTATGCTGCATATTCCAAAATAGGCTATGTTGTAAGAGGCTGAGAGGATACATGGGGTGCCTTTTAAATAGGACAGCCATCATTATGGGTTTAATTTGGTTTTTAACAACTGTGACTAATTCACAATTACTTTGCTATGGTTAACTGCTGTCTTCATCAGTACCCAAAAGTAGACCATCCACATGAGCATCTCCAAATGCATTTACCTACTCAGCGCAGTAAGTTTAAAACCATATAATTTACAATTGTCAGTCACTTCAAACAAAAGCCTAGGATCTACTAATTACCTAGGTACATCAGGTGATCATAATCCTGAATTCTGTACAGAATAATTACACACTAATGGTTTTAACATCGACTTGTTTTCCCCCAAAACAATGCATAGAAACTATGTGCCTAAGGCAGCTGGTTTACTCACTACGTGTTTAAAATGACAGAATTTTGGAAAGGCATGGGCTTAACAAATAGTTATTGAGTACAGAAAATTGCTGGTTTATAGGTCATTGCTGAAATGGAGGAAACTGCGAAAGATTATGTGCATTGCTGCTACAGTCCACTGAAATCTTTTAAGTAAGGAAGATTGGGCTGAGTGAAACAAGTACAGAGGTTAAAAGAAAAGACTGACTTAATATGAAAGACATTTCTTTCATTGGATCCAACTACAGGAAGGAACATGTAATTCATGGAATGTGTCTGAAGTGTAATTGGGAAGATTGATCAAAAGATGTAATAGGCCACTTTGAGATCTGAGATAGTTTATGAGCAAGAAAGGCAGCTACACTAATGGGAAACATTTGGAAAACAAAATTACCCAGTTTTAAAGTGAAGTTTTTGCTCTCCTGTATCTTCCTCTGATGGACTTGATAACAGGTTCTGCTGAGCATTCTGCAAAATTTAATGCATTGCGTGAGTATTTTGGGGGAGGATGCTTCCAAAACAGTTCAGGAATAATGAAACAATAGAGGCATCTTTGCATGTTTTGCAAAGAATGTAGTGCATGATTTTAACAAAATTAATGGAAGTAAATACTGTGTAATCTTCAATACAAGAGCAAGTTTAGTATGGGGAATTTGGTTTTGCTTGGCAGCAGTTGTACATGCTGATGTCTTTAAGCGTAAAAAGTATGCTTGCAAGAAGAGTATTGTCATTCTGGGATTTCTTTTGCTGCAAATATGGGCCAGTATTCCATTCTAACATGAGTGAAAGGCATTGTTTCAGCTGCTGGTTCACCACCTGACACTTGAATGAGAGATGTTTAAGCAGAAATAGGAACGTGTATTTTCTGAGCCTTGTCATTTAAGGGTGGGAGGGTAATAATTTCCTATTGGACTGTGCACTCCAGCCTCACAGGGTTACTTGTAAGAACTACATCACTTCCCATTATGATCATCTTCATTCCAGCAGCACTTGTGCTTTCAACACATGGTTTCTGGTTATAATGTTATGAGGGTGGAATGGTTGCATCTATTCACCTTTCATTTGTGTGTTGATGTGGCATTTATATTAAGTAGGAGTAATTTTTTTTTCTGATTTTTTTTTCTTGTGTCACCAGTGCACCTATTCCATTCTTCCATCGCTGTGCTCCTGTGAACATTTCCTGCTATGCCAAGTTTGCAGAGGCCCTGATCACCTTTGTCAGTGACAGTAGTGTCTTACACAGGCTGATTAGTGGAGTTATGACCAGCAAAGAGATTATAATGGGACTTTGCTTGTTATCACTAGGTAATTGTTTTTCTCATTACTAGCTATTTCTTAGTACTGCATTAGGAGATTGTTAACACCCTCTAACTACAATATGAGCAAGAAACATGCATGATAGCAATGAGCCCTTAGAATATGGTCCAGAATGCTTTTTTAAAATTTTATTTGACAGCTGGATAACTTATTCAAAAGCAATTTACATATGCATTGCTGTTTTTTCTCCTCTTCCACTGATTATGAGATAGGGGATGTATGGCTGTTGGTTAGCCAACGTTAGTTTTGGTATAATTAACAGAGCTTCCCCATTCTCCAAATTTTTATTATACTACTCCCCTTTCCCATTTCTAATATTCATCTTCTGCCAACCCAAGTCCAAATAAACCCTTTCCAAATGAAAAGGACAGGGTGAGAAATGCACAATAGCACACTCTGCTAGAATGTAGGGGGTTTACTTTATTTCATTTAACATACTTGTGCAGGGATATGAGAACTTTCAAAGGGAGAACAAGAAACCTAGGTGCCCATTTGTTGTATTGAATGTTACCTCCTTCTTCCCCTTCCCCTAAAATTAAAAACTTCGCACTTTTGAAAATCTCAGCCTTGTCTGAAGAGCTGGAAATTCCCAGCAGTATAGATGTGCTGAATTGTTTCTATAGCTGGGAGATGCTTCTGGCCTATAGAGTGACACATTGCACTAGACTGAAGTGCTGTTTTAACAAAGTCTTGTGAATTAAGGTAGAATGCTACTCACCCACAGAAATTACTCTCCTAATGACTCTATTTTACTCGTACCAAGTATAAAATCTGAAATCCCCAAATGGGAGGCTCCTGATGCTAGCCATGTATATGAGCAGTGTGTGGTTTAGGAAGAAACACTGTGAAGCTATACCAGATTAATAAGTCCTTTTTTTTCAGTCTGCCTTTGTGGTTAAAAAAAAAAAAAAGAAGAGCATGCTAGATACCATTTAAAAAACCCAAACCAAACCAAAACCACAAAAGAGACCGTTGAGTATCTTTTCAACTATAACTAGAAAGCTGTTTGTTCTTCTATCTTGACTGCTTCAGTGTTTGATAATAACAGTAGAAAGACTGTTCCGAATCTGAAAGCTAGTGGCTGATCAGCAGTGCTACTGTTTGCTTAGAGACAGAAGCTAATACTGAATTTTACATACAGTTAATTTTAAAAATATTTTTCATACCTTCATAGTTAAATAGAATTTAGTTATTTCTAATCAATGAGTAAGATTGTGTGATTCAGAAAACCATGTTCCAGTGGCTTTCATGTAACTACTGTACACAAATACGTATATGCAAAAATATGTGTGTGCCCTTACACACACCACTCACTAAATCTTACTTGGCTGAGATTGTAGAGGGCTTTTTGACATGCAGTTCCTGAATAGCAGTGGAACTATATGAACAAAGCTTGTTAAAGAACTCATTCTGAATGTTGAAAATAAATTCGTAATTCTTTTACTTTTTACTGGCATGACATTTTGGAATACACAGGTGTCACATTATCTGCATTTGTTTGACAAGTGTATTTGAGTGTAAATTCTGCTCTGGTCCTCAGGCAGTGTGCTCATGTTACCAGACTCGGAGTACTGTCATGTCTTGCTGTGTGTTTTGTCATTGTCTAAATACATCTCTGTATGTATGCATTATGTCTTGTATTTAATGTACCATGTAAATGTACTTATGCTCTCTTTGTTTTAATCAACAGTATCAAAGCAAAAGTTGTAGAGGTGCCTAATTTCCTTAACTGTCTGTGCAGTGAGTTTGTAAGCCTCAAAAAAGAAATTCCTGTCTAAAAATTCTGTTGGAAGGCAGTTACCTTAGTACAGTGGGAGAATTAGGAAGGCTATTTCTACTTGAAATAATTGCTCTGCTTATATTATTTGTCTTCTTTTGCAGTGTTGTCCATGATTTTGATGGTTATAATCAGGTACATTTCAAGAGTACTTGTCTGGATTTTAACAATTCTTGTCATTCTGGGATCACTTGGTAAGTCTTGTTTGTTTCCCAGTTTCTGAGTGCCCAGTTCTAATCTTTGTGCTGCATGTTCTCAGGCCAGCTACATCCTGCACTGATCATGGACCATACATTTCCCTTCAGCTTTCCTTTGAGTCCCTTGCAAGACATATGTCAAAAATGCCCCCATTGTAATTGCAGTCCTCTCCCAGAGAGTATGTTGCTCCTTAGAGATTTGCTGCACACCCTGCTTGGCTGGCAAGCTTCCTGTCAGCCTAGCTCACTAGAGCCCACACAGGCAATATGGGCTATTTCTCACAGAACTCGTGGCACAGCCCTAAACTTTGCCTACTTCTTAACCTGCCTTCCAAACATGCCAGCAAGGCAGCTAGTCTGGGTGTGTCTGATGGCATACCCACCCGCTGGGCATACTCAAGCATGCAGGAATCAAAGGGCAGCTATTGTTTATGCAGCCTCAGGGGACCTTAAGATGTAGAAGTGTCCATACAACCCTGACATGTTCATCAGCCCCTTCAGTCCTCTGAGTAGCTCCATAGGTGTATCTAAGACCTGTTCTTGAGGAGAGGAAGCAAAGGTGCTTTTCTAGCATTTCTAATTAAAGCCTTGTATTTCCATATGACTCAGAAAGTCCTGCATGAGCTAGGTTATGTATGAAATGCAACCAGCCATGCTGTCTTGGGAATGGCCAAAGATTGTCTCATCCAAAATGATGCAGCTTGCATGAAAATAGCTGTACTTTATCACATGAACTTTTACATTTGTAAAACTAAAGTTTTCTATTATTGATACTCAGTAGCTAAGCCAAAATGTATAGGCAGATGACTGTAGGGAGGGAACAAAAGTAGAATAATCAAATCAGGAAGCACTAGCAATTTCATTCTTGCAATTCATGACTGCAAGGGATGGAAAAAAATCAGCAAACCATGTATGTTTTTTCAGGATCACTTGGTTTTTCTGCTTACTGGTCTCAGGATCTGTGACCACAGAAAAGCGAAAAAATAGCTTTCTTTTTTTCATTTATATTCTCTTTAGAAGCTGAGCAGCTATGTTGAGTGAACTAGTTGAATGACATATCTTATTGCCATCTGTTATTATGTTCTAAAAAATCTCATCCATTACACGTGAATAAGAACATGTCATTTGTGAGACATACCGCTTATTCTGTATTCACTGTTTGTTCAGGAGACGCCAAAAGAGCATCCTCCATTTTAGACCTGAACGGAGTACCTTCAGCAAAGACTTGTGATCTCTAGATAAGCTCATGCAGCTGATTCAGAAATAACAACAGAACACAGAAGGATGCTCAGAAAAAAAATGTATCAGAGGGGAGAGGTTATCTCCCTGAGGGGCTGGAGTCCTGTATTTAAGAAAAGTTCTAACTTGGAAAGGTGGCTAAAATAGGAGAATGATATTGTGGCCATAAGGCTAGGATTTGGTAACAGGGGTTAGAAGAAAGTACCTTGTGTTATATTGGCCTCTTGTGCCTCTCTGATGTTTTTTCCAGTGCTCAAAAGACATTGTCTGATGCAGGTGTAGCTACATGTCATTAACCTGAGGTGCTGTTTTCAGCATCAGGGCTGTTCCTATTCATCTCGATTAGTCTTCCCAGGAGTTGTAAACTCCTCCTTTTGTTCCTTCTGTTATTTTGGATCCTAATCCAAAGGTCCCTCTCTGTTGCTTCTAAATTCTTACTCCCTACCTTATTACACATGTATATACATACATCCTGCCGTATAACTCTTTATTCTTCTTTTTTTTCTTTATTGCCTATCTAATGGGAGCTGAGTTCTTCATTGTTAGGGCTCCCCATAAACTAGTCCTTCCATGCAGTTCACCCTAAAACACAGAGTCAAAGAGCTGCAAGTCTCTTAAGTGGTTGTAGTGGGGTGAGACTGTGAAAAGAGTATATCCACTTGAGGGCAACACAGGAGAGCTAAGCGCTCCTCCCTCCTGAGAAGTTCCTGTTGGGTTAAGCGTCAGTGCCCTTGAGTATTCTGTACCAGACTAGACTTTAAAAGAAGTAACTGTTTAGTTTCTTTGGTACTAGGTAGTATGACTGTGTCACACAGAAGAGGCATCTTTCATTTATCCTTTTTTTTTCTCTAAAACATAGGTGGTACAGGGGTCCTGTGGTGGCTCTATGCTAAGCAACGAGTATCTGCCAGTGCTGTTGAGACTCAAATAGCCAAAGACAATCTTCAGGCTCTCCTGATCTATGCCATTTCAGCTACAGTCTTCACGGTATGTTTTGCTAATGACTATATTATTTTCTTGTTCTGTCTTCCTGGTGATCTCTTTTTTTTTAATTCAGGTGAAAGGTTTATATTGCACACATTTTTGAAGAGTTTATTTCTACTACAAGCTCTATTGCAGTGTTTTTTGTTTTTTTTTTAACTTCCAGGCATTGTTCTTTAATATCTGGTTTTGAGTCAGGAAAGAGTTCCTAACCCTGCAGCTACTTTCATCTACTGTAAAATGTCCAGAGGGACTTCCAAGAATAGGTACAATATTGGTCTCCCTATCCAATTTCACTTAGGAGATTTTTGTTAGATTCTTAGTTCAGAGGTACTTAGTCATTTCAGTTTATTTGAAAGTCCATAGACCATTCCTACTTATGAAATCGGTTGTTCCCAAACTTTTTCCATTTACAGAAGGATCATTGTGAACTGAAATACTAACACTGATTACTGAAACAATTTATCTTCTTTAGGCCTTGCTGTTCATTTCGGAGTCAGTGACTTTACTACTCAAAATTACAAAGTTTGATTAACTTCCATGTCAAGACCACCACACCATGCTCAAACATAAATATTAAATTGTATTCTTCGTTAAATCTTGCTGATTTCATTGTTTTGTAAAACATAATTGAGGATAGAATCTGGTCTAATCTCATCAGCCTGAGGCCGATGATGATTCCAAATATATAATTATGATCTTGGAATTCCCCTGAAGTATAATTTGGAAAATGATTTATCACCAGAAGAAGCTGATAGATGTTTTACATTTTGATCTTGTGATCTTATAGATAGAGCATGTGTTAATTTGCTGTGTTTGAATATCCTAGCTGTGCAAAATGATAGCTTTCTTATTTTTCAGTTGTCTAAAATGTAATTTGGAAACATCTCCCTCTAGGTTATCTTGTTCTTGATAATGTTAATTATGCGCAAACGAGTAGCTCTCACCATTGCCTTGTTCCACGTGGCCGGCAAGGTCTTCATTCACCTGCCACTGCTAGTCTTCCAGCCATTTTGGACATTCTTTGTGCTTATCCTCTTCTGGACATACTGGATCACAGTCCTGCTTTTCCTTGGTACTACAGGTAAGCATTTACCAGTCCTATTTTAAACAAATTCCACTTCATTTTTGCAAGGTTTCAGGCAGTGTTGGTTAAAAATCATGTGGGAACCTCTAGGAAAAAAACCCACCACATATTGTGCCTCTGTTCTTTTCTGCTTCAGTGACTTCAAAACACTCGTTTCAAGAAAGTTGTTGTGCATTTGAGTCTGCATTCCCAGTATGTTACTTGTGCCTTAGGCCAGCTTTTTGATTTGATGTAAGTTGGCATGTTGCAAACCACAAGGCACCATTAATAAGACTGCTATAACAATTTTTCAAATAATTCCCTCTAATTTTATACAAACAAGTTAAAAACAGCCTAATCTTGCAGCTAATCGCATAAAGTATTGTATTGCAGCCAGTACTCACACAGGTGAAGACATAGTAATGAAAAGGCTGTTGCACACAATTACTGTCTCCCAAAATGTAAATATACTGGAAGTAGTTTTCAGTTGTTCATAATTTAGGTGTCCAGTATTACTCCAGCATTTTCTAGGATTATTAGGGAGATTTTTCTGCTGTTTGTACACTGTATTCTGAGAGCAGCCAATGTACTCTCAATTTCTGCATGCTGTGAAGAGCGTAGAAGATGAGAGTTTCATTTGTGTTCATGGTCTGACAAGAGCTTCTAGAGTTAGTCGATACTATAGGTCCAGTCTTAGTTACTTCAGCAGAGAAACCCAGCAACTCCTTTTCAAAATGGGAGATGTCTGTGTTATTTTGCAGTAAGTTGTAGGAAATAGAGACCATCATTCATTATTAAAACCTTAGACTTTTGAAATTTATTGTTTACTGCCGATCCAAAAGTAGCAGTGTTTCAGGTGACAGAGCTATTTCAGGTTAAGACAAGGTAAGTATTTTATATTTCATAGCCTGAATTCTTAGTGAGGGATGGAGGTAATAGAATTCACGTGTTCTTGTTATCATTACTGTTGAAATTTTTAGTTTTCATTACATGCTGACCTATGTGCAGAAAATGTTTGCCTCTGAAAGTAAGTTAAATCTCAGTCCCATGCTTCACTCTGTGAGTTAAAGACCACTGCACAGGGACTAAATTTGTAGCAGAACTTAGGCTGATATTATACTTTACTGATGGAAATCTTCAATTGGCCTTGATTCTGCAAAGGCTAATTTGTGCTTTTAGCCTTACATGCACTCAGTATCTTCACTGATACCAGTTAAACAAAATCTTTGTGCAAATAGGGCCAGGTGCCATATGCTTTCTTCTTTCTGAGATGATGTAAGCACCATTTCCTTTTTTTACCCTCATTTATTTCTAGGTAGTCCTGTCCCAAATGAAGAAGGATTTGTTGAATTTCGGATGTTAGGTCCTTTGAAATACATGTGGTGGTACCATGTAGTGGGACTCATCTGGATCAGCGAGTTTATCCTAGCCTGTCAGCAGATGACAGTAGCAGGGGCTGTTGTGACATACTATTTTACAAGGTAAGAACAGCTTAGGTCTACTGAGAGTAGCCTAGAAATGGAATTAGTGGAACTAATGAGGGACAGAGCTTCTGGTGAGAATACTTGCTTCTGTCCTGAAAGCTGGAGAGCAGTTGAAATTGTATTGATTCTTTTAACATCATATCAAGTTCTAAAATAATCTGGTTTGGTGGTTATAGATGATATTCTTGATATTTAGGACTTGAAGTCTTGTTTGCCTTGTACCTTGTGCACTTTGTACAGACACAGAGGGTTGTTTACAAAGCCGGATGCACCTGGAAAGTCATCTGTGATGCTAATAATTAATGCTGATAAGTTTGGTGGAGATTAAAAAAATATTGAAAGTAATTGATTATTATCTTAATTGCAAAACAGTGCTGTTTAAATTATTTACAGTGCTTCATTAATCTTTCTTACACAAGATTACTTAAGATCTTATTCGATTCATCATTTACATATGGATTCTGACAAGATCATGTACAAATAAAAAGTGATACAAAATATATGTGCATTAAAGCTCCATATTTCATTGCTATGTTTGTGTACTAAATTGTGTATCAGGGCATACTTTACTCTGGCTATTCTGCATGTATCTGCTAGCTGTTTAAGAAGGCAATACTAATTATTAAGCAATGGTTTTACCAACCTTCAGGCACAAGAATTTTGCTTCACAGAGGTAAGAAAATTATTTCAGAATCGCAAACTTAGCTTTGGGGTTTTAGTCTTTAGTATTTGAAAATTTTTCTGAAATTAAGATTGCTTAAGTTTACTTTAAATAAGTGAAAATTAAAGTTCTTATTTTAGCCATGTAGGACCCAAATTTTTCAGAAAAAGTGGTATCAGATGCTTTGTTGATATTTCATGAGAATAAATGGTACTTCAGTGATCTGAAGTATTACATACTGGTATGTAGAGTAGAACTATGGCAATATTTTTGGTAAGGAAAAGAAGCAAGTACAATAATACCTGTTTTGTAAAAGTACAGTTTAATGAAGTTTCTCCACATGTCATCCTAGATCTAGTAGTTCATGATACATTTCTTCAAAAAAACCCCTAAAACCCCACCATATCATTGTTCAGGAGCTAGATAAGTAATTTTATTTCAGATGTTCTCAAAGTCTTTTCCAAACAATAAAAATACAACTCCTCAGGATAAAGAGCAACATGAGTAGAGGATGTTGACAAGATATTTAGCAGTGGTGGTTTACTTAAGAAAGAAAAACCAAGATGTTGGCATGATGCTATCCCCAAGAAAAAAAGCATTAGTATCCTAAATACACATGTAGTTCAGCTAGTGTTTTTTGCAGCCTTTCATATGAAGAATATCCTATATAAAAATTTATCGTGATATCCAGCAACCATACTCTATTCTTGCCATGTGCTTTTAAGAGTCTTTTTTTTTTTTAAATGGTGTTTTAAATAATGCATGCAGATATTTTTCAAGTGCATGATTCAGATCACAAATGTTTAATTCGTTTGTCTTTTTAATTGAGACTGTTATCTGAATTACATTTGACTCCTTATCTGCCCTAGTCTTTAGAACAATTCAAAGGCAAGGAATTAATTTACTGTGCTGACAGAAATTCTGTTATTTTATTAATGATTAAGTCCTCCAGTATACCAATGAAATACATCTATGAAGCTATTACAAGATGTTACACAGATATAATCTTGTGAATAATGAAACTAGATGGAGTAAAGAACTAGGAAAATACAGAGGAGAGAGGATAGCTTCACATTTAAATAGATCGCTTGGCAATATATATGCTTCATCTGTAAGTTTATGTATTTTCTATCACCTGAGGGTAAACGATTTTTCTTTTAACTGTACCCTATCATTCCATAACAGGAGTTTTATTTTAAGGTAGTAAATACCCATTTCTCCCTCCTACTACCCTTTTTTGTATTTTAAGGTACAAACCTAATCTAGAAAGTGACTTAGAAAGGGCATTAATTTGGACTTCCCCATTATTTCGTGTATTAACAGCTTTCCACAGCAAATGAGATTTAAGTTACCCATGGAGAAATGTTTTATATATGTTCACTGTTCATTCAGCTTAGCCGGATGGATTCCTTTCAACTCGGGCAATAACAGACTTCATGGTGTTCTGCATTGCAGACTCTGCCCTCAGTTATATTTACCTCAAAAGAAGGAAGTGGTTGGGTTGCCTGGGTGTAAGGCTCAGACCATTTATGTGATTGTGCCCAAAGGGGAATAGAATTTATCTTCCCCCACCTGAGCTCTAAAACTTAATTGGAAGAAAATACAGGGTAAACCTATTTTAATTATTAACATCTCAGGATTAAGTTACGCAGATGTTAGTTTCATGGAATGAAGACTCTGCTTTTTTATCTTTTTTGAATGCAACTCACATGAAAGTAACTTTCTCCCAAGCTGGGGAGATATTTTATGTTTGGAATGTTAGCACTTGTTCCTTTAATATGCTTATCGTTATGTTAATATTTCTAATAAAGAAAAAGAGCCATTCTTTAAGTGTTGAATAGAGCTGTTCTTTGAGAGAGAAACAGAAGTGGCTTCCTTGACGGGAAATATAAATAAAAACTTTAAGAGGGAATTGCTTCAAAGGTGTGCAAGTGAGTATTCATCTGATAGATCAAAAATATTCTAGCCACGTTGCAATAAAATAGCTTGTTTTAAGGCTTAGTACTTGGTTCCTTGAGGATATAATAGCTAAATCAGAAATGTGAAACATCTGAGGAAAGAATTTACCTAATAAATGAAAGCAGTAATACCCTATACTCCAAAGTCTCCACAAAGATGTCCAACAGAACAGGAGAGAAGGGGAAAGCAAGTTTATCAGTAATCTGACTAATAAAATATTAACATTGTTTCTCACTTTTTTGGAAGGTTTTGAATTGCACACCATCAAATGTAGTTGTATAGAAACTGCTAGCTGGTGACAGTGGTAATGCAGCCAACTGCTAGTAAGACTACCCTTAAGACATACTGATTCCTTATCCTATTCCTGTTACTGCATTAGAGCCAAAACTGTGACTTGCACAGACAGTCACTGTGGAGTGAACAATATACCCTGAAAGCTAGTATAAGGATAATACACTCCTTTGGCATGTTAGTTTATTGGGAATTTGTAGCACTTCTAGATGGTATTACATACATACTGATCGTTCTCCTTTATTATTTTTCTCTTTTCAACAGGGAGAAAAGGAATCTGCCGTTTACTCCTATTCTGGCATCTGTTAATCGCCTTGTTTGTTACCACCTAGGAACAGTAGCAAAGGGGTCTTTCATTATCACACTAGTGAAGATACCACGAATGATCCTTATGTATATTCATACACAACTCAAAGGAAAAGTAAGAGAAATAGTTTCCATTTTCTTACTGAAACTCAAGACATGATGTGTTTACATCTAATTTAATTTTATCTGTGTGGGAGGCTGAAAGTCTTGTTTTGGAATATTTGGTCTTTAAAGCACTGTGGGATTGAGCAGCACTGCTTAAGTTACCAAGCTGAGTATCAGTTACTGAAACACAAAGGAATACTGTTTTCTTAAAGTCTGTTGGTTTTACTTTTTATATCTTTTTCCCCACATTCTGTGCTTTCTAGGAAAATGCTTGTGCTCGCTGTATGCTTAAAGCCTGCATCTGCTGCCTTTGGTGTCTAGAAAAGTGCCTGACCTACTTAAATCAGGTAAGATTTTCAATATTCAAGTTTTATGTAAGGGCTGATAATATATATATTCCCAGAATGCAGTCTGAGGCTAACACATATCATACTTTGGAACTGAACTTGAATGACAGTACTTCAGTCTTGTCTCCATTACTGAAATTACATTGCAAATCACTACATTAGTCTTTGTTTACATTGCAAAGGTGAAAAATAGCCAGTATTCATCTTTGTGAATATGTTATCTCAACTTTATAACAATTTCTTTAGTGGTTGGAGATGTTCCCCCTTATGCCCACTCTGTCAAACTACATCTGAGTTTCAAAATATGTTTGCTATGAAAAGAGAGTGAAGCTTTTCTAGGTGCAATATTTAAGGTTCACATAGCTGAAAAACTGTACATAACATCACATTGTCATCATCATCTACACAAGCTGCAACACACTAGCTTGTCAGGCCCCTTTATAAAAGAGGTTTTATTAGCCTGTGGTTCCACCTCTGTTAAATACATACATAAATATCTTTTTCACTGTTGTTCATTTTTTTTGCTTGTGGAAATATAGAAAGTAAAATCAGAAGAAAGCATTTAAAAACCCCCAGTGTAATCCTTGAAAATTGTCCTGGCTAACCTTGAATGCAGTCTAGTGAAGTATCTAGAAATTATCTTGGTGGGCTTGTATGACTCTCAAACTCTTCTATATTTCCAGAATATTTTTCCTAACTACTTAATTGCTGTAGTTATGCCACTGCTCACCTCCTCCTGCAGAGGTATTGCAAATTCTGTTTAATTAGTTTTTTGGAATAAACTTGTTAATGCATAAATGATGAGCAAGGGAGGAGAATAGAATTCTCTACCTCGTATAGGCTTCTGTCAGCTGGTACATACTGCTTGATTCAACAACTCTCAAGGGAATCTTTGTTCATTAGCATCATATGACTTATGTGACTTATTCAGAAGCTGTATCTCACCCCTCCTTCCCCTGGCTCCGTCTGACATATATGATCATTCCATGAGTAAATTTTCAATCTCCTTTTCCCAGAACGCATATACAGCCACAGCTATCAACAGCACCAACTTCTGCACATCAGCAAAGGATGCCTTTGTTATTCTAGTGGAAAATGCTTTGCGAGTGGCTGCCATAAACACAGTTGGGGATTTTATGCTGTTTCTAGGAAAGGTATGTGTGCTGTATACAGTTGTTATGGACCTACATAGTACCAAGCTTTCCTTAGCAATGGCTTGCACCCCAAATACAAAATGCGTTAAAATTCCTGTTTCTTAGCATGCACTTTATCACATCTAGCTGCATCATGTCAGGAAGGGACTGTCCAGGATAGGGAGGATAAACAGATGATCCACTTATGTTAAGTAAAAGTGATTAGAAAGGAATAGCTGAAGATGATGACGCCTTTTGCATGAATTTATTTTTAGGGAGTCAAGAGAAAGGTGATTGGAAGTTCCAAGTTTTTGATTGGTTTTGTGGTTAAAACCTAGAATTGTAAGGAAAGGAAGCATTTCCTCTAAATTCTATTTAGTAAGTAGTAAAGGCTCTCCAGGTTTATGTTGAAAATTGACACATTATTGATCACCATTTATGACAAAATTGGACTGGAAGGTAGTACAGAAGCCTGCTATGAGGAACTGCCAGCTTAAGCAACTACTCTCAGAATTAAAAGGAGACTAGAATAATTGCTGTGGTCAGTCAGCTTTTTGGGTCTCCAGCTGATGAAGATCTACTTTATGGAAACTTAATCCAGTGAGTTATTCCTGTCCTTTGAAGGATTTTGTGCCATTATTTACTAAAACAATTAATGCCAATACACTTAAATCACCTGTGGCTAAGCACTCAGACACTGGTTGGACTGAACTGTCTTCCTTACTACATTCCTCTACTTTTATTAAGTCGAGTACAGTGGGCTGAACTTTTAATCCAGTAATTAAATCAATAAGGTGTGAGAAGAAATAAACACATAATGAAGATATAGGTGCTTGGGAGACGATGGAATTACGTAACCTGGTTTTATGGAGGAGTCTGAAAGGTGTTAGGAAAAGACATCCCTGAAAAGATGTCTTTCAAATTATTAGACAAATGCACAGATGACAGAAATGTTAAAATGAACAGTGCAGTATATAAAATACAGTATCAGCTAAAACAGTGCTAGGCTGCTAGCCTGTCTCCCTTACCAGTCCAACGTGGTATTTTCATAATGCAGTAAAGATGACCTATTTTACAGTTTCCTGTTTAGCTGCAGTTCATAATAATAGGTTCAGAAATGTTCAAAATGTTGAGTGGCCACAACAATTGTTTTAGTCCTTTTGTTATTCCCAAAGACCAAACTGGTACCCAGTGAAATACTTGTTAGGGCGTCACACATAGTGTAGTTCTGTGGAGACTGTTACATGAAGTGCCTCATGTGAATTCTGATCTACTTTCCCTTGTATGGAGATGAGACAGAGATAAGACAAGCTTGGAAGTTGGTCCCACCAGCAAAATGAAAAACTTCCATCCTTCTAAGGCCTACCTTCTTCCCCCTCCCCAACCAAAAAACCAGTTGCATGTTAGTTGATTGGTAGCATCAAGTTCTGGGTTTTTTATAATTGACAGGATAAAGTTCTTTTTTACAGGAATATTCTATAACACTAGAACTATGACAGCAGTATAAAAATGTAATTTGCTCTGAAAAATACCTTTTGTGTTGAAGGATGTGTTTGAAACTATTCTGATTTGCACATGCTGGACCAATGGTTAAATGTCATTTACACTTGGGGCTGTGGGGAATCCAGCAGGTAAAGTTGTCATTACCACTAGAATCTGTAACCTCTAGTTCTAGCCCTGGTAGAGCAAGAAGCATGTAGGTTAAAAAAATAAAATCAAACCAAACCAAAACAAAAAGATCAAAAGGCTTCTGCCATTAGAGTTGTCTACTGTTTTCTTCTTCAGGTCCTGATTGTCTGCAGTACAGGTTTGGCTGGGATTATGTTGCTGAATTACCAACGAGATTACACCATCTGGGTGCTGCCACTCATCATTGTCTGCCTCTTTGCATTCCTGGTTGCTCACTGCTTCCTGTCCATTTATGAAATGGTTGTCGATGTCCTTTTCTTGTGTTTTGCCATCGATACAAAATACAATGATGGGAGCCCTGGGAGGGAATTCTACATGGATAAAGTTCTCATGGTAAGTTTCCCCTTGGTCTCGTAAGTCTAAGGATATGGTTCCATAAAATGGGTATTTTGACAGTGGAATTAACTCACTAGCTGAGTTTAATATGGTAATTTTTTTTTTCCCTGGGTTACCTTGCTGTCTTGTTCATGGCTTGATCAGCCAACAGTGTGATCTGATGAGCATCAGATAAATAACGATGCTTCCTTCCCTTGGTGTCACTGGTATTGGCTTCTATTTGCTGGCTGTTAGATGAGCAGTCATCTTGCAGAATCATACTCTTGGGTATCATTTCTTGAAAATGATACAGTGCAGAATGGAAAGGAGCAAAACAAGGGGTAACAGCTTGGGTTTTGTACTTTCCTAAGAGGGACCTCTCCTGGGATGGGAAAGAGAAAAATATCAGAGTATTCTACCACACACACAGATAGTGACTACACTGGAATTTTTCTTCTTTCGGAAAGGCAGCCACCAGAATTTGACTGTCAGTCTGTCATGCACAGAAACAACAGGTTTTATGTTCTGTCCTGGAGCCTAGATGCTATGTCAAGGCCCTTTGCACAATTCAGTTCTTATTTGCTTGTTCCATCTTATTCCCTGTTCACTGTAGCTAGAGACCAAGATGTAAACGTTCTTCTGCTCAAGCCCTCCATTTTGTTGTCGAGTAGGTAATTTTCTTGACAATGTTTTTAAGTGGGTAGAATATGTCCCTGTAAAATGTACCCCCATGTGTAGGCTAGAGGAAGACCTCATGACTTCTTAGCATAACTTTTTTTTCTGATTACTTGTTGGAAAAGCATGCCAAGAACTTAACGTTAAATTTTTCATAAAACACTACAGAATCTAGAGTATATAATAAATAAAACGGTAGCTGATGGGTTGCTTTTTAGCATAGAATAAGAATAAAATGCAGCATGCTGTCTCGGAAAACAGCACAGATAAATCGTAAAAGCATTGTGGGTTTCTTTAGTCAGCAGTCAGTATCACAAAACACTGGCAGGTAAAGTTTACTGAAAGTTGCTACGGAATGCTTGCCTTTAAGGGAAAAAAATTACATAAAATTGAATTAGCACCTTTGCTAATCTTTGTGAACAGATGACTGTGATCCAGTGAAAAATTTAAGAGTTTGAATTGAGGGAAGTTAGAGAAATCAACAAGACCTTGCAAGTAATTATCTCCAAGTGCCTCTGTTTGATGGAGTTCTAATATCACACATAGTTCACAGGATAGGTTGTAATAACTGGGATCTCTGAGGTTTGGTTTTGTTTGTTTTGGGTTTTTTTGACAACCACCCTTCTACCTTCCTTCCCCATAAAGGAGGGCATTGTATGGTAAATGGAAAAGTTGTAACAGCACACGAGGCAAATACCTGTCTGGCTTCCAGAACTAAATGAGGGAGACCCTTATGGCTATTAAGCAGGCTTTTTTGATACCTTGTGGACAAGTCTGAGCAAGAGAAGTGGGAGGAACAAGTTGTGTTGACATTTTGAGCAGTTACATCTTGAAGTTTTGTCTTGAGATTTGATGTTTAGAGTCTGCGCTAAGAAAGCACTTTTCACTTCATTACTGTTTTCCAGGAGTTTGTGGAGAATAGTAGGAAATCTATGAAAGAAGCTGGCCGGGGAGGTGGAGCTGAGGGCAGAGAGCTAAAACCAATGGTAGGTGCAGATGAGGAGGTGGCGATCCTCCAAGAGTTTCACTTTTACTTCTTCTCCCTCTTTGTCTTTACTGACTGCACTTCTTCAGGAGAAGTTTTTGTTCTCTGTATCACTCAAGATGTTCTGCTTTTTCTGTTTGTGAGCTTGCCTATCACCTGGATGGCAGAGTTTTTGTCACAGCTGAGACCATCTCCTGTAAAAGTAAGATGAAAGGAACTGTGTCATATGAAACAAATGCAGTATTATTTCATTAGGATTAGTAGTGCATGCTTAGTGGTATACACAGACAGCCCCAATTGCCGAGTACTCTCAAAATAAGGTGGCTCTGGAACTCATTGGGCTGTTCTGGCTTTAATCCTCTTTTCAGCCCTGAGCTGAACAATTCTTGTTCATCTTGGGTTCACTGTAAAAGCCTGAAGAACACTACTGAGCACATCCATTGTTGCAAAGTAGGACCAGGCATCTAAAGCTCTCACCAAATTATTTTCTACAGTGCCAAGGAACTGGATACGGTGATTCCTTTCAACCTGCTCAAATGACATTTCTCCCAGTTGTTTGTTTTTATTGCCAACTACTTATGTTGCTTGTCTCTTGTGTGCTCTTTCCATCTCACACTGTCAGATACACAGACAGTGAACAATGCATCATTTATGCTTCTGCAGCCTGTTTTACTTATGGTGTGCCTGTTAGGAAGGCATTGCATGTCTGAGTAGCCTGGAATAAGGAACAGCTATACATGGTACAGATAACAGATAGGAGGATAAGTTTGGAAGGTGGAGAACTGAGAGCATATGATGGAGAGCCAGGCTGGGCAAGGTATGACTTGTCATCGTGCGATATGACTTTGTGAAATAGAATATTTTTCCATCATTACTTTCTCAGAGTATTTGGGGCCTAAGTTCCTTACTGTGGGGACAATTTTTTAACTTAATGGAATCTAAATAAGTGTATGCTAACAGTAGAATTTTTTTTTTTCAATGATGTATGTGAAGCCATGTTGCATGAGTACTTTTTGACCAAGCTGGAATGGGTTCCTGCTGTAGAGTGGATAGATGTGTAGCTTTGCGTGGTTTGCTATTTCATTATAGCATACTAGTTTCTAGATTTGCTTATGCCTAAATGCTGCTGTGTTTATCTAAAAAAAACTAATTCTATGCTCATTTACTGTTTTCTTCTGGGAGTAATTCTAGCTGTTCAAACAGACACTGATGTTGGGATTTTCAGAGTGGCACTGTAGATGTAAAGCTGCTGTTATAATGATTGAGAATTGGGTGTGCAAACCCTCTAGTCGCATGCACAAAAAATCTCAGTCCAAATTTTTATATTAACCTCTAATTCAAACAACTGGTTTACCTTAAGTGGTTTTCCGCTTGCGCTCTTGTCAGTGCTAGCACAGACTGCTACTTATACTTCTGTACTTGACTGCATAAAGCTTGGATGTTAAAACCTTTACTGACCCCATCTTGTAAAAGGGTAAAGCAAGTACTTGCAAGTCAAGAGTAGTCTTGCTCTTTTAGAAACTTGACTCTAGGTGCTTGAGCCTGGCACTGGCTGAAAGTCCTCTTGGGACTGCTGGAGAAGATGCTGAGCACTTGGGGCTCAGCCTGAGTGTCACCTGCTGAATTACTCCCAGTTCTGCTGCTCATGTGATTGTCTTGTTTGGAACTGATTGGGCCTTGTTTTCTCAAGTGGTCTTCCGTTTTTGGGTGTTCAGCTCCAGTTGAATAGATTCTGAAATAACTAGGATATCACTTCCTGACAAGGATGCGACACAGCAGTTACCTCCATGAAATTTCTGATACCTTTCCCCAAAGTACAGATAAAGGCCTCCATTACATCTGGAATAGGATCATTCATAAGTCTATTCTGTACTAGTAGCGCCTGTAGTCCCAAAATTGGGTGTCTGAAAAATAGATGAATTTTTTTTTTCTTCTTTTTTTGAAAATAGAGTCTATACTGTTTTACTTCATTCTCCTTGAAATGCAGGTATTTCTTAGACATGACAATTAGTTCTAAAAGTGAAATGCCCTAAGTGCAGCTGTATTTTAAATAGGTATTAATATCAGAGATGAGGAAACATTTTGGACCTTCTGTTCTTGTATCAAGGCACAAGAAAAAAAAAAACTTTTCACACTTCTTTCTTTATGGTTTCCAGTGACCCCTTTGACTCACTTTCTTCTTGTCCTTTGGCATTTGTCTAAGACTGTACTGTATGACTTTGTTTTCTAGGCCTCTGGAGCAAGTTCATCTTGAAACTAGCCAGCCATATTGGAACCCATTGACATTCCAAAACAGTATATATATACATATATACACACACATATATATATATATATAAAAATAAACAGCCAAAATCAGAGAAAAGGAACAGGGATTTAATACTTTTTTTAACAATTATTTTTGTGAAACATGTACTCTTTTCATACGGGTGGCTTTTACAAGCAGCTTTATCATTGTTCCATTTTTTAAATTATTCATTGTGGTCATGGAAATGTTGATTCTTATCTGCTTGTTATTTTACAATCTGGAGGAGGTATCACTGTAAAGATAATCTGAAATGATGACTGCGTTTAGAGACAGATTTCCCATGACACTGCTAATCTGCTAAGAGTTTTACTTGTTTAGTTTATTTAAATTTGCATTAAATTCAGGACAGTTACATGTAAGGAAAACCTTCAAATCAAGAAAATTCTCAAATTTAGTTTTTCAAAAGGTGGTTTCAGTAAGAGTTCATTCAGTTCGAATGGGTTTGTAAGCAGTCATTTTACTTTACAGCCCTGGCGGGGCACAGTTTTGTTTATCAGTATCAGATACCACAATAACCAACTCCTCAGGTATTCAGGTGTGTGGGAGCCCTTGCATCTCCTATTAAGCAGAAACTACAAAATGGGGACAGATAATTTTTATATGCAATTAACTTCCTGGTTTACCCTATTTATCCCTCATACCCATTGCCCTCTATCCTCCCACTGAGTTCAGTAGCTTCCTTCACACTTCAGCAGTGCTTCTTTGAAGGGTATGGATTCTCCATATGAGCAATTGAAATAACAGATTGTTAAAGCTCAGTCTTAGCCATACTCATGATTAATTCATGACTAAATACAACGATGCTGAGGATGGGAAGAGAAATGAACTGTACTACTGTACAAAAAAGTACTGTATGCTTCATTTCATTTAATGCCAGAGAGCTCTGGGAGGTGGAAGGGACCATTCCTTGCCTGTCGTTTCATCCATATTTGTATGTACTGTAGCGGGTGGCTAAAACAGGAAAGGGCAGAGAAACATTTCTTTGGAAGTGTAATTGCCAGGATAGTTACCTAAAGTTATCAAATAATTACAAGAGAACGTGCTCTTTTCTTCTTCTTGTTCTTATTATTATTATTATATACTTACATTTCTTTTCAGTCTGGAAGCTCACCAGATATGAATGCTACTGTTCAATTGTTCAGCATATTGTAATGGTAAATGCTTAAAAGTGTATTTGCTAAGAATTCATGATCTGTCTATGCTATATACTCCTTTTGTTACAATTTTTTTAAGAAAACTATTTTTGTTAATGTAAAGTTAATATTTCAGAGCAGAATTTTTAAACTTATTGCACTAAATAGAAGCTCTGTACAAATAAATAATGCCTCAATGGTTCGATCACTCCATTCAAGAAAATCTTTTGAAAGAGAAAAGCCCTTCTACAGAAGCTTTGTGATGGAGTGGAGGTATGTCTAGGTAGAGACATGCACAAGTCGTGTTATCAAGGTTTAATAAGTAAGAAGTTATCTGTGCTTCCTTTCAGAGAATCAGACTTCTAAATTGCTGCCGAAGGTTAAAAAAAAATATGTAGTATCATGTAGCTAACCAGTGCTCTTACCTTTTGGCAATAGTGAAATATTTCACTTCTGCTTCCAGAAGTCATTTGATAACTTAAATTTGTTTAGTTTTCTTTCAGTAAGCCAATTAAAAGGATTTACTCTTTTCATATCACAGAACCCAAACTATATGAAAGGTATGAAAATAAAAATACATTTAGAAATGATAGCTACTGGGGAGGCAGGGAGTCAGAATTATCCAATCCTGCAAGCACTTAGACACTCATTTAATGAACCATATCAGTAGCTCCACTGACATCAGGAGGGCTGTCTTAAGTATGGAAGTTGTTAAGTTACACATCCATTTAAGTGCTAACTGGACTAGAGCTTCAACCTAGGGGATTCAAACTGGAGCACTGGTGAGGCCTCAGTGCAGGTTAGAGGTCAGATTATGTAGAATAAGCATTGGAGCAGCCTTAAGTTCATGGAGAGGAGGCATTCCTGCTGTACCAGTGTCTAAGACAGCAGTGGCACTGAACACTGATATTCGTGTAGGTCAGTGGGGTTTAGCAACAGAAATTTAAAAACTAGCTTAGATGAATCCTGGAAACTGGATTCCAAAGCTAAGAGACTTACCGCATACCCAGTTGCTTCCAGAGAAACTAATTTCCACCTTGTTTGGAAGTTATTGGAGGTGTTTTGATTGAAGCCTTGGGTTCTGCTCATTTTGACAACAAATTTCTGCCATGACCAGTTCCACAAGTTTGTGTTCTCCGCTCACTGGAGGTCCTGGGTGGGGGCTTTTCTCTGTAATTGCAACTAGGACTGCAGTTGGAAACGAATTTTGTATTTTTATATGACTTGACTGTGCACCATTTTTATAGCAGTTTATCCTGTTTTAAAAATAAATTTGTTTTATTTACATGGTGTTTAAGAGATACAGGCAACACTTTTCTATGCGTAGTTGTAATGTTTAAGTGACAAATCTATATCATTACAAAGTTCTTAATAAAATCGTGTGCACCATTCTTGAGTGTATATCTGGCATGCACAGCTTTTCAGTCATGCCAAAAAGGCATTCCATCAACATGCAGGCTTTCCAGTGGCCCTTTAAAGCTTTTGAATGTCCTTGAAGTTCATTTGCAACCAAACTACAAGCTGCCCTCTTCCAGCTCTGTCTTGTGCAAGGAGATAAGCAGAAGACTGATGTCTGAAGAGACAACCTTTCAGGACAAACTTAGACTCTGCTTTCCTTCCCTAGTGGGGATAGTGGAGTGGGAGAACATTTGACATGTAAATACGTAGTTGGCAGTAGCGGTGCTGGGGTCTGCCAGTTGTGATGGATTAAGTACTTTCTTTGCCAGCTGGTTATTAAAGCCAGTATATGGACTGCTTTGTGGGAAGCAGTCTAGACTAACTAGAGAGTGATGCTGCACTGGGAGTAACACTGCAGGAGCAGCAAATGAGACAGCTGAGACAGAGAAATCATCTCCTTGCAAAGTCCACTGAAACAAGTAGTGCTTGAGGACTGGAGATTCAGGCTGGACAATTTGGGTTTCAAAACAAAGTCAATGGGATTACTGGTTCCCAGCATTTGGTTTCTGCAGACCATCTGCATCATAGCCTCTGATCAGCTAGGTTTCAAAGGAAAAAAGGCATGCCATTCTTTAAATGGTTTAATTTTTTTCCACATTATTTTACTCTCTACTTGGCAGTTGAGCAGCAGTGTGTCACCTTCATTGCTTCTTCCAGCCCTAGAGATTTTTTTTTTGTTCCTTTACTGCTCATTTCTGTATTGCTCTTTCAGCAATGGAGTGCCAAGTGGCAGAGAGTCAGCTCCCCTTTCTCCCACCGATCTTAGTACGTGCCTTCTCAGTTTCCGGAGGCAATGATGCAGGATATCACCTGGACTGAATAGGAGGGGGAGTTGAGTGCTGAGCTGAAGTTCTGAGGTGGATTTTTTTGTATGATATCACTCCATCACTGTGCTTGCTGTGGTTAGGAGTGCAGCTCATCACTTCTACAGTTTCAGTGCTGCTCCACAGCTAGACTAAACATATGGTATGGCCATCTTAGAATTGCATCTTCAGCCTTCCAGTAGCTTGTGTTCACACTCCCAGCTGCCAAAAACAGGATGGGGCTTTACGTGTGGCCTTAGCTTCACATGGTAACCCGAGGGCTTTCTGCATTAGGAAAGCATATCATAGAAGGGAGAACTTAAAGTCAAAAACCCAGTTACACGTTGTGGTAGGTTGATGCTGGCTGGCAGGTAAGCCCCTCCTCTGTTGCTTGCTCAGTAGCTCCAGCAGGATGGGAGAGAGCATTGGAAGGACAAAAGTGTTGAGGTAAAAGACAGTTCATTAAGTAAAGAAAAAAAGAAACCCAAGTGATGCAAAGGCAATCACTCACCACCTCCCACCAGCAGACCAATGCCCAGCCAATCTCAAGCAATGGCTACTTTGGAACCACACACACACATGCCAGTTTTATTGCTGAGTATGACATTATATGGTATAGAATATTTCTTCAGTCTGTTCAGGTCAGCTCTCCTGGCTGTGTGCCCTCCCACCCTCTTGCCCAATCCCAGTCTACTCTGCTGGGGTAGCAGAGTGAGAAACAGAGAAGGCCTTGACCCTGTGCAAGCACTGCTCAGCAACAGGTAAAACATTGTTGTGTTATCAACTCTGTTTTGGTCGCAAATCTAAAACACAGCACCATGCAGGCTGCTGTGAAGAAAATTAACTCCATCCCAGCCTAACCCAGTACAAAGGTCCACTTACCCAAGAGTTAATCCAAGACTTGCTCCCTGCGTTTCTGTACAGCACCTTCTCAGGGTGGTTACTTCTTTCTGAAAGGGCTTTTTTCGCAGCAGGCAATTAGCCTGCTCCACAGTGCTCCCTTTCATGGAGGGAGCAGGGGATGCTAGCTCTTACTCTTTCAGCACAAAATGGGGATATAAAGCAAAAATGAGCCCTTTCTGTATCAGTGTTCTGGCAATTGAGCAGCCAGTGTTGGAGACAACATACTTAATGTGCCCTCAGGGCATGCACTTTAGTGGTTTGCTCTGAGTGGTTATGATGTATTCTGTGAATGTATGTTATAGAGTCAGAATAAAATGCATGTAGCAGACATATACTTATCATCACCATCCAGTGATCATTTGGTTCTGAGTGCATCTTACACGCTGTATTGAGCATGGCACAGTCATTTTAAGAAACACTTTTAAGATCTAAAAGTAGATACCTAACAGCATCCCTGTTTTTTAAATCATGGCTTTGCCTGTGCAGATACTGTTTACTAAATCTAAACATCACTAGTCCATTGTTTCTTGAACAGCTTGCGTGTCACATTATCACCACAGAAATCCTATTTCATCTTTGTGGAAAAAAACCCCTTGCATTTCCCAAAACAAAACTCAACAGACTTATTTGAAGCATTTCTTGCACTCAGCTTGTTTGTTCGGATGATGGAAGTTTACTCTAAATATTTCATTTTTAAATGCTCTTTCAACTATTTCATCTCTGCTGTTATTTCCATCACATAACAAGAGATTATGGAGACTAGTGAATTTGTATTTCTTGTGTTCTGTAGCAAATACTGTTCTCAAGGTATTTTTTTTCTTTTATATTTAGAGAGGTGAGAGAAGAGATGGAACTTCTCTCTTGTGATGCAAGTCATGTATAAAAGGCAGAATTTCTGGTCTGGGATGGAGCTGTGATGTGTCTTGCAGTGTTTGCAAGCTGATGCAATCAAGCCAAAGCTCTTCAGAGACATTAGGATTATGAAAATATTTCTAGGGACAATAGGTAGCATGAATCCATCTAAATTTACCCATTTGGAGGCTAAACTATGGCATTCATTTGATGGAGATCTGTTAAAAGAGAACTAGCAGAGAACCAGCAAACACCATCAGATTCTACTCCCCTGTCTCACTGAGGTCAAGTCATCATATGTGAATATGATGAGCAGAATTTGGTGTTTTAAGCATTTGGTACTTTTCTACAGAAACATGGGACTCCCCTTAGAACCAAAGTTTCAAGAATTCAGAGCAAAAGTACCAGCTGACTATAGCAGAACTAGCCTAATTTCAGTAACTTTAGAGACAGCTCTGGCCTCTCTAAGTATGTGATGGAAGATGCTGGCAGCATAGGTGGCTACCATTCCTCAAGCACACCACCGCTTCCCTCTGGCTTGAGTGAAATAGGGGCAGCTAGGTAGTATTACAGGAAGGTTTTCTGAGATTAGGAAGCTGATTACTCCTGAAACCCAGCAGAAGTTGGGCACTGACTGGAGTTCCTACGAAAGTCATAATTTTTAACTCTCAAATAAATATTGCGTGTGCTCCAGTATTAGTATTGGTTGGGTCCCTCCCTGCTCAAACTGAAAAGGGAGAATATCTCTTACTAGAAAAACAGTGCCGCAGACAATGCGATAGTGTCTCCTAGGAGAGTGAGGGAGGAGGAAACAGAAAGGTGGTTTAGTTTCTAATGTAGGCTAGAAAGCAGCTGCCAGAAGTTAGGTGGATCCATGGAGAGCAGGATTTCACAGGTAGAAAATCTTCTGCAGGATCTTCACAGTAGTTAAGAAAATTCACATTCCAATTCACAGACATCTCACAGCAACATCCCCTGTGCCCTGCTTTTATTTTGCTCTGGAGCTCTTCCGAGCAAGAAAGAAGGTGGAATCCTATACCTATAGAAAGGAATTATTTCTATACGGTGGATTGTGTTGCTGATTATAGCAATTACCCCAAGGAAAAAGGAGAATCTTCTGAACAGATTTTAAAGGCTTGACTACTTGCATTCTCATAGTCCATCAAAGCTTCATCTGGAAACAGATTTTTCATCTTCTTTCACTCATACTTCTAACAGGGCAATCAAACCCCTGGACTGGCTTAGTGATTTACATTGAATCAAGATCAAATAAAAAGTGCTCCTTTTTCCAGTGGAATGCCACCTCCTTTTGGAATGGGGAAAGTAAATGTGACACTGTTTATTGTTGTCTTGAGAACTTGAAATGTTTTATACTGCAAGCTGTGAATGCAGGAAGAGAAGGGAAATTAACAGTGCTGATCTAATCTTAGATTTTCTGTGTAAACTGACATTGTGCCAGGATACTGATGCAAAACTGTATTTTAGTCTAAGAAATGTATAGATTTTTTTAATGTATCAAAATAAAGTTTTTCTTTTTAAGTAAGAAAAACTTGTTTGTCTTCCTTGTGGGGTGCTAAGCCCTGCTCTTCTTCTGAGGAATACTATCTCACATCCCCAAAAGCAAGCAGAGCCCATCCAAATCTTTGCTCAAGCCTTGCTTGCCCTGTGCCTGCTCTTTAGCTGAGTAGCTGCAGTAGTGCTGGGCATGCCTTCTTGGCTCTCTCACTGTCCTAGTGCTAAGAAAAGCCTTGTGATGCTAATGCTTTGCTGAGCTGCGTGGGGTGAATGGGGTTTTGTAAAGCAAAGGTGGGGTTTTTTTTGCTTGCTTTCTTCTCTCTAACCTTCTGCTCTTCAGCTTCTCTCCTGGGGATAGGAAACTGCCCCTTTAACTTTATGCCAACAGTTTCACCCGTCACCAGGTTCCTTGGCCTCCCTGATATGTAAGCTACAGGGTGTGTTGAAGGGTCAGTCTCACACAGAAGAGGTTGCTAAAGTCTTCACTGTGGAAATGGAGGTCGCCATCACACATGCACACAGTCCCTTGCTCATACCCAGGATGGAGGACTCTCAGGACTGCTAAGACTATCTGGAGCAGAGTGGCTAATAACGTATGCTTTGCCTTATAGGGACAGCTTAGGAGGAATGCAGAGTAGGGAGGGATGAAGGAAGTCTCATTATGTATTATGAGCTATGCAAACTGCACATCCCAGTGCAGCACCTCTTGTGGGGCCACCTCCTTGTTCTGCAAGGTCCTGTACGTGCTCCCTGCTCCCACAGCAGCATCCCCTTTCTGCAGAGCTGTTCTAACAAGATGGAATAGCTGAAGATGGATGGTGAATAGAAGCAATTAATAATAGCACCTGTGTAATCTTACTAGCAGAGGCATGTGGAGTTGCAAAGGCTCCTTCCTTTCTCCTCTCCCTCCCATGGACATAGCAAATTTCTGCTTTCTTTACTGCCATTTTTTTTAATACACTAATAAGCCAAGCTGAACCATGTTTTCTTGCTTGTATTACTCTTTACTGCAAACCATTTCAGTGCTGCATTTGCATAAGATGGTTTGCTTTATCTGGGAACCACTGCCACTTCTGAACCAGAGGCTGCAGCCGCTGTGGCAAATCACTAAATACAGTTAGGGTGAAAAGGACCAGCCAGCCCATCAGGCAGGACCTCTGCACACAGGCAGGTCCTGTGCTGTGGACCCAAGTGTTTTGCTGCATGTCTCAGTGTTTTGCTGTTCCTCTGAAGGTACGTTCCCTTGGCTTGTAGAGTCTTTTTCATGATTTATTAAGGGTGAAGCTGCTTGGCTAGATGGGTTTAGTTGCATGGAGCAAAAGAGTCTCCGGAGATGCCCTTCTTCATCAGCAGAGGTGTTAGGGGCAGGAGGTATGTCGTATAGAGGTTATGAAAACCCTGTTTGGTTTCCATTGGGTTTTGGCTGTGTCAGAACTGCAGAACAGGAGCTCTTTGACTCTCCTCACTGTCTCCAGCAGTAAGGGACTGAAGGGCTGTCTGGGGAGAGCAATGCTGATTCCCGTAGCCCTGAAACAAAAGTTTGGTGGCTTCCAGGAAAAAAAAAAGTGAAGGGCCTAAAGGTGGGCTGGGGACAGCTAGTGAGAGAAGCACATGCAGGGAGAACAGAATGGGACGTGGGACTTGAAGTGAAAAGAAAACCTGAGGACACTGGGATGGAGTGGGCAGGAAAACCCAGGAAGCTATTAGCAGGCGGGAAAGCAGGGACCTGGAGACAGAGGACTGGAGCTGCAAAAGCAGGATTTGTCCTTCAGCCACACAGTGGTTCCCACGGCCAAGACACGCTGCATGCAGTGATCATGTACCTCTGAACGCTAGCCTCAGGACCCGCTCCCTGGCATCGGTAATTGCAGAACAGCACAGGCAGACACCTCCTCATATCCCTGCTCCCTGAGCTGCCCTGCTCTCCCACCACAACTGAAGGACCAGTCTCCTTGCTTGCAGGACAGCACAGCTCCTTGGCTGCTGAAGGAGCTCTCCTGCCTCGTGTGGAGGATGGAGCCCTCTGTGTGCAACCCTTAGCATGCAGCAAACTGGCTTCTTCTCCGAGCCAGTGAGGCCAGATCCTGCGCTGCTGAAGTTTGGCACGGCTCCTTCCTCGCACTGGGGGCCACTGAGGAACTGACCCAGTTTTAGTCGCTGGTATTTAGATGTTTAATGAAGATTAGCTAGTGCCCAGGGAGAGATTATTTAGAATTTCTAATTACTATTTAAATTATGAATGTGTGAAATGGATGGAGCTTGCACTCCCCCACACAGAGCACCTAAAAAAGCTGTTTTTCTGACACCTACTGCCATAATCTCCATCTAATGCTCAGTCCTTGTTTACCTTAGATACACTAAAAATAACGTGGAAGAAAATCCAGCGCCAGTGCAGATTTTCTGAGACCCTTGCTAGAGCAGTCAAAGCTAGAAATAAAGCCTATGACAGAAGCTACTGAATTGTTTTATCTAGCTACCTCAGCTGACAGTAATCAAGAGGGAGACAAATAAATGGGTGAGCAGGTATTTCACACCACAGTGCTTTGAAGAAGAAATCACAGGCCTGAACCCTGTGCCCTGCCAAAAAAAAAAAAAAAAGTCTGCCACAGTCCCAGAAATAGCGATAAGATGTCCCTTGATTTTAATTACTTTTGTGACAGCTCTTAGCTGTATTCTAGTTTTAAATATTAAGTCCTGGAGGAATACAAACCTTGGGCAAAAAACATTCAGTAGGCATTGGCAATGCCAGACAGAGGCAGGGTGGTCTGGCCACCTCGCCTGATTGTAGGGCCCACCACATCCCCCCAGCTTTGCTCCGGGGGCTTACAGGTAAGAGAGGGACAGCTCAAAGATGTGGACACCCGCCTGGGGCCAACACACTGCTGCTCCACCGCAGACCTCCCCTGTAGCCTGGGGCTCATCACTTGCTGTCTTTGTGCCTCCCTTTCCCAGCTGATGCTGATGCCGTGAAGGTGAGTACATTAATAAAGATCAGTAGGCACTCGGATGCTGCAAGAGGAGGTACAAATGAAACAGGGGCAGGTAAGGCTATGTGGGAAGTTGGGATATAAAAATGCCTCTCTGCAGCTGCACAAGGCAGTGAATTGGGCAGAAGTTGCAGGGAAATAATACAGACATGGATACCTGAGACTCATCCCTCTTCTGATGCTTAAATATCTAAAAACTCAATAGTCTACTAGCAAACCCCCTCCAGTCCTTTAGTGGGCCTTGGTAGCTCATTACATACATGAAGTCATCCTGACTTCCTTTCACTGTAAGTCATCTTCTGATTTGTTTCCGACACTTTTGGTTTCAGTGAAAGCGTTCCTGGCTCAGGATGCAATTCAGTATCCAATGTTTTTCTGTGTTGGGATTCATTTCCCTGACTTTTCATCAACAGAAGGATGGAGCAGCAAGAATGGTAACAATGTCAGTCCCAGGGAAGGGGGGAGGGAGGGCTCAGAAGAGTATCTTGAGAGAACTCGGGGTTTTATTTTGGTTTTTAAGCCTCTGATAACTGGAAGCAAACCATGCATAAAGCACTCTATGACAGAACTGGATTGAAACAAGATGTCTCAAATCCCAGGCCAGGAACACCACCGCAAAAGGCTGCTTTCTGCAAGAAGGAAAAATTCACTTGTTAGAAGGCGCTGCTGGGTCCCTTCCAAACCTCTCCAAATTGCACTACCCCTAATGGCAACATCAAAACTTGACTTTAATACCTAACATTGGAACATTGCTAGAGACAGTAAAGGGATTTCAAAGCATGAGTTTGCTGCCTGTTTCATAAGGCGTGGGAGGAGGACTGCAGAGGACTGCCTCATTCTTGTGAGCACAGAAGTCCTGCTGCCTCCAGGCAAGGAGCACCACAGCTTGCTTTTGAAAGCTCTGGTGTTGCATCCATTCATTGTGAGACAACACGAGGACAAGAAACCTCAGAAGGGCCTGTATTGCATAACAGCAGGAGACCAGCCTGCCAGAAGAGCATCTAAGGTTCATGATGTTTATGATGAAGAGGAAGCTTGAGAGCTTTATCAGAATAGAATTTGCTCCCCAAAAAACCCAGCACAAGAGTGCGCAGGTCTGAATTTCCCAGAAGATGCACAGCTTGAAAAGCTATTAAGCTTCAGAAAGAAAGAATAATGAAGGAAATCTTGAATGAAGAATGTAGGAGAACTATATACAAACCTGACATTTATGTTCATATCATTGTGTTCATGGGCCAGGGCCCTCAACCTTCCTGTAATCATAATCTGGACTTACTTCAAGAACAGCACATAACAGGACAAATAAAAAGTGCCCATCGAGTTTTTGAGCCATGGGGGCAAGGCAACTGTTGCTCAAAGCAAGTTGAACATTTGATATGTGGCCACAAACTGCTTGGGCTCCAGAAGGCCCCCAGCCATGACACAGTGAAGAAAGTGGGAGGAAGGATGTCAACCGGGGTAAGTCCCAGCAATGGCAAAGCCTTGCTTAGTGTCCAGGCTGCAGAGCACCTTGTATTTGCACCTTGTAGCTATGCCCTCCCCTGTTGAGCTCTTGCAGATGTTTTCCAGCTAACCCTTCTGGAGGGATCAGGCTAGAAAGGCTAGTAACTACGGAAAAGGCAATGGAAAAGCCAATAAATGGAAAAGGCAATAAGCAGTAAATGACATGCCAGAATATGGAGACCCTCCTCAGGAGTGGGCTGCAGGAAATCTCAGAGGCTATCCAAGAGCATTACCCATGCCTTGCTTATTGGAGGGATGGCAGCAGTCTGTTTCTTTGCAGGGTGTGTATTTGTGCTTGCCTCCACCCATTATAGCTACCCTGGATGAACACAACTGCTGCTGCTGGCAATTAAAAAGAACTAGGTCGTCTTTGGCTAGAATTAAGCATTTGCATGGAGGTGTCTGGGAAAACTGTATGAAGACAGATGAACCGTTACAGTCTGAGGATCATTGGATTTGCAGCAGGCGGAGCTTCTGGAGAGACCTTCGCTTGAGTGTCTTACTTTTGTAAGGGGACAAAGCTGTCCTTGCTGCCTGTTCTGATAGAGAAACTGTTAAGAAGGTCTGGTAGGAAAGGATGCACCACTGCAGGCCAGGAAACACAGCATCTTGCTGTGATAGCGGTAACACAGCAGGCAAGTGGTACTGAGCATGTCACATATATGCAGATATACCTATGGTGTGCTTGTACAGGTTACCTAGCGGAAACTGAAGAAGTAGTCTACTCTTTGGAAAAAACCAGAAGCTGCTCCTGAGCCAAAGGGTATTTTTTGTATTAAAAAAGCCTAGACAAATACAAAATTTGTGTTTTCACTCTTCCAGATGAGTCCTGCCAAATCGCTCAGCTTAAGGGCACAGCTTAGCACAGGGCATAGGCAGCATCATGAGCCTGAACAGCAACAGCTTCATCTGCTATTCTCTTCCTTCCTTTGCAGTCACAATAATGAAATTCAGGGGGAATTAGAAGTATTCTGACTGCAGAGCCCATCCGCCAACCGTTGTAATTTGGCCATGAAATACAGAACCGTAGACTAGCAAGCACAATTAGCTAATAAGATCAGTGCTTCATCATAACCCGGTTTTGAATGGGCTGCTGATAGAGTAGTTTTGACACAAAAATAGCATCGCAGGAACTGCATATTCCCTGAAACTCATTGTGTGTTCAATTAAGCAACACTACAAAGAAGCCAGCAAGTTATTTTCATCACGGGCTGTCACCGGGAGGAATTTCTCTGCTGAACGCTGTGCTCAGACCTGTGCTGACGAGCAAATTTTCTGTGTCGTACCCTTCCCCCAAGCACAGCCAGGAGTGCATGGTTACAAATGCTTGCTGCGAAGGTTTTAGGCTGTCCACAGCTCCCCCTCACGGACCTCAGCTGGGAGAGGCGGTGCGGCTGTCCAGCTGCACGCTCGGGTCTGCAATATCCTCCATAAATAACTCCATTCGGTTATGCGTTGAGCCGTATTTATTCCTCTGGGGCACGATGGCCTCCTCTTTCCCCTGTGCATGAAGATCGGGAAACCGAACTGGCCGTGCTCGTCTCACTGCAGGCTATTTCAGTGAGCTCCTAGAAAATGGAGTTTGCTGGGGCTGCTGGATCTCACTAGCAGCTCAGAGCTCATTAAGGAATCTAATTTAATGCCCCAGCAATGTACAACTGCTTCCCACAGTGTGAGTGGATGCGTGGCACTCCCTGGGTTGGGAAGCCCCCCAGCAATGGTGCTTCCGCTAGCCTGACTGGAGAGTGAGTGCAGTGCTCTGAAAGGAAAGTGCAACATTTTTTTTCACCTCTAATTTCTCCTGTAAGAGTAAACTGCTCCCTTGTACATCTGTTCTAGGCCTCTAACAAACCAGCAAAGGGCAGTTTGTCTCCTGAGAGCCCAGGGCATGAAATCTTTCACCTCAAAAATAATCCTGGTGCAATGAAGTCTCCAATCTTCGAAGACACCTCCGGGACCAGCCCCAGTTCAGGACAGCCCTGTTCCGAGATGAGCTGTGGTGCTGCAGCTGGGCAGTGTGGCTTCAAACGACCCTTCCTGCGACCTCTTATCTCCATGCCCCCTCTGCCTTCTGAGCCTGCCCCGAGGGTGGTCTCCCTGCTGTGCGGTTTGCTATGCTCTTAGCCAAAGGACTATTGCCAGCTCGATGACCTTCTGACAGATGTTAACGGTGTGTGTCCCCCACCTCCCTCCCCCTCCAACAGGGGGTTGACTTGTGTGAGCGTTTGCCCGCCTGCAGCCTGTGGTCCAAGCACCCGGCGTGATTTCCGTGCTGGACGCAGCCAGCCTATGAGTGCCGCAAGGAACGTGAACAGATAAGAAGCTCACCTCTTGACTGGCCCAGCCCAGAGTCAGGAGATGGTGCACAAGGCACTGGCATTGCCGGTAACTGACCTCCCCCAGCTCCTGTCCTTGCTTCCCCCAGCTAGCTTATCAGAGTGTGACCCAATGCGACGCACCAGAGGTTATTGCTCTCTAAGAGGTAGCAGGAAATTAGCCTTGGGGGCAAAGGTGATCTGCTCCTTTGGTATTTCAGTCAAGGTAAATGCAGGACAGGGTCAGAACACCCATTTCACGCTCCCCAGCTTCTTGTGCTTAAGGAGAGTTACAGCTCATCGCGCCCAGCCGTACTGTGGTTTTTTGCTGCTGCCAGTCTTCTTTTGCTGTGCAGCCAGACTTCCCTGCAAGATATGGGAATTTAAGGAGTCAGATCCATCATCCATTGCTGCTCTCCTAAGGGGGCACGCAAACATATACAACACTGCCTTCACAGAGCTGCAGAAATGTAACTTTTAACCGTTTTATAATTTTATTCTTGTCCTTGCAGCTTATATCCCCTGCACCACCTTTTTTACCTCGCCTCAATCACTGCAGGCCTCTTTTTTTCTTTTCTTTGGGCAGGAGATCTTTGTGCCACAGGCAAAACTTAGTCTGTGCTTCTGCTGTCCATATGCTCAGCTGCTTTCCTTCTCCCCGTCTGCCTTAGATCCCTTCTCTTCTCCCACACTCTCACCCAAGCATTGTCCCTGTTGTACCTCCCTGTGATTCTCTGCTGTCCTCTGTGATTTTCCCAGATCAAGCCCTTGGCCCCAGCCTTGAACACCACGTGTGATCCCCACCTCTCCCCCACCCAAACCTTCCCTCCATGACACCTCTCTGCTCTTCCAGCTCAGACCTGAGGTGTCACACAGCCATGGCTGCTCACCCTGACTCTTGCTCCTGCAATCTGAGACAATGTTGCTCATCTTTCCCCCGATCTCTCTGTCCTTTGTCAAGCTAGATATTAAATTGGTCTGTCTCACAGTTTAAACATCCCTCAGGGAAAGAAAACGGACGCTGTCTCCATTCTGCAACTCTGGCTTGCCCCAATAACTTCAGTGAAGTTAGGCAGATGGACAACAGCTTCAAATCTCCGCTCTGCCTTTTACAAGATCAGTTGATGACCACGCAGTTCTGCTGCTATTTTAAGCCTTAATCTCCTTGTTCTGTAGCTAAATGCTGGCAACAGAGAACACGGATGTGTTGCTACCTCCTTGCACGTCCATGCTACAGTTCCTGTCTCTGTGTAGGTGGGCCATTGTGCAGTGCTTGGGAAACCAGGGGTCCCACTCCAATACAAAATGTTACTGTTGGAATTTCAATTGCACTTGCCTCTGCCCCCCCCCCTTAATTGCGCTACAAGCAGAGTGGAGAATAGAAATGCACTTTGAACTCTCACCCTACAATGATTTCAACAAGGATGCAAAGGCCTTACGCGTGGTGGTTTTCAACTTCATTCTTCAACTAGCATTTAAGTGAAAGTGCTAGATGCACGGTCCCTTGTTGGCACAGCACTCTGCGCATGGCAACACAACCACAAATACAAGCAGCAATCTGTTTACATTTCATTCAGATGCAGAGCCTAGACTCAGGTGTAAACAACCCTAAAGCTTTGTTTTAGAGTGTGTTTTGCCTTGGGTCCAGTTATAATTTAAATACCATAATTTATTTGAAGTGCTCTCTTTAAGAAGACAAGAATTTACGCACTCCACTCCTGCTCCAGTTCAGGTAACATGGGGAGAGTCGCATTTATGTCTGCAGGATTTCACTGCACTTTTCAACTGAAACCTGAGAGCACCCTAAAGTGACTAGTGTTTTCAGTACCTGGCATTTTTTAATTAAAACTTCCTTCAGTTAGTGACATTAGCAGAGCATAGTGCCATGTTTTGTTACCCACCTCTCCCCCGAGAGACCACAGCTGGCAGGTGGCAGACCCCCATGATCCTGGGCATACAGACCGACATACACACAAGCTCGTCTAATGGCAGGTGTGTCCCTGCAGCTGTTTCATGGTGTCCTCTTCTGCGCGGACCCTCAGCATCCCCTGGTGGGTGAGGGCTGTGGGGCACAGGGCCAGACACGCGTCTGCAACAGGAGGGACTGAGGGACCCTGGGGCACGAGTGGGGCCAGGGAGCACAGCAATGGGTGCTGCCGATACCCAGGTCTGGGGGTGTTGTGGGGATAAGGCACAAGCCCTGGGGTAATGCAGGTTGTTGCAAAGCCAGCAAAAGTGCTTGCAAATCCGCATCGCCCATGTCTCTGCCTTGTCTTTGCTCTTGAAATCTTTTACAAAGTTCTTCAAATGTCCCCAATGACTTCGGTAAACTCGATTTGCCTGAGCAAAACTGCAGCCACTTCAGAAGAGGACATGCCCCCAGAAGGATCTAGTAAAAAACACTGTTAATTATAAATGCCTGTCAGCGATCAGTGAGCTACCTATTTGGGCAGCTGGCCAGCAAATGGCAGGCCTTTCAAGCCAGGCACATCTAAACTGCATCAGCAGCAGGCAGCTGTTTCTATGAAGAAAGACGTGCACAATGTACAGATGTTTTCTCGAGGACCACGACAGCCTGCTTTCTATTTTAGGCCCCTGGCAACAGCTGCAGCCTTCTAGGGGAGCACGTTGTGGAGCTTCACTGTGGAACTTCACTGATCTGGGCAGCCATCCCACCCTGTGGAGGGAGCCGGCAGGCCATGATGGGCACGGGATGTCTCCAACTGGTTGCAGCACAGCTCATCCTGCCCCAGAGAGCCGGCAGGCACCGTGGTGAAGGAAAACAGGTCTGCTTGGCCACAGGTTGTGAATGAGGACTGGGTGCATCTCTTCCTTTGCAGGCGAGTGCTGGTGTTGTTGGGGTGGAGTTGGAGCTGGCTGTCCTTGGGAGGAAGGTGTGGGGCTGTCACCAGCTGCTCCTTCGCCTTTCAGACCATCTGCAGCCCCCAAGAGGACAGCCAGGATTGCCGTCCACACCACAGCCTCCAGCTCCATTGCGCCCAGGCTATGGTCTCTGTGTGCAAGAGCTTCCTCCTGTGCAAAGCCTTCAGACACCACCACCCTGTTCAGCAAACCAGCAGTAACCAGTGGATAAAAATGACTGGTCATGCACCACGTTTGGAGCTACAGCATTCCTGCTAGACACTGATCACAGGCAGGTAACCCACCGCTCTCCTCCAGCCAGGTACACTGACAAAGACACAGTTCCATCAGCTGGGTGTTTGCTGCCTGGAGCCCAGGCGACTTTCCTACCAGAACGCAGGGGCTTCATATAACCACATCTTTTGTGCTCAACAAGCTCTCAGTGGCAGACAACAGTAGATGCAGAGTGTGTGCTTGCCCTAGGGGAACAGGGCAAACCGGTCTGCAGAGCAAAAACAGGATTAGGAGGCCTTGAGCCCATTAAGAGGACAGTGGCTAATCCTCGCTATGAAGCAGCTTTAGGGAGTCTTGCATCCTCCATGGCGCACCCCACCATCCACCAGTGCTTACCTGCTGCCTAAAGGCAGGCATGGCAGCAACGGTGCCCCTGGCAGTAAAGCCTTTGCCCGCAATTTGCTTTGGGAACCTCTTAAAAGGAAAGGGGAGGTCCATGTAACAAGTTGGAAAAGTAGTATTCCCTAACTTTTAAGGGCCAGAGGAGCACAGCCAACCATACAGACCAGCGAAGTGCAGCCAGCCTTGAAAACCTCATTTTCCCAAGTGTGCTTGCTTTTATGCCATGTGAAAAAGTTCCCTTTCTTTGCTCTTTCTCCTGCTGCTGCTTCTGCTCCTCCCCAGTTTATCTCCTCACTCTGCCTGTCTTCTTTTTGCTCCTGGCTAGCTGCAGGGCTTCTCAAAATCTAGTTTTAAAATGTGAAGCGACTTCTGGACTGTGTGGCTCTGGGCCAAGCCTTCATAGGCGGTGGCTGAGAAAATGTACTTATTCACTGCTCTTTGACATGGGTCAAAGATTATTCCAATAGGCACTTCGGCATGAGAGGAGCAACTTCAGAAACTGACAAAATGATGTGATTTGAAGAACTCAGCCTTTATCTTCATGAATGGGTGACTCCTGAGCAATATAGTTAACTTTGTTTTTGCGTAATGGGTCTTTCATTTCTTTCCAGCAGCTCTCATGAACTCCCTTGGCTCTGCTTTGTTTGAGTGGTGTATATGGGTATATCCTACCTATATAGATATATTCTGTGCCCTGAAGAGTTTCTCCCTCTCTTGGGGGAGGGGGGGAGGAAATTCACAGTAGTTAAGCGAAATTGAAGGCCAAACTCAACTGAGAGGGGTCCTTTTGAACACAACAGAAAGAGCCAGCAGTAGGAGAACAAAGTTCACAGCGGGGCAGGGTCCCAGAAATGGCACAAGCTTGGTGCTGTGCCAAGGCACTGATGTGCTACCAGAGAGCTGGTACCAGCACAGGGCAATGGCCTGCCATTAACAGAACTGGTTTTACTGGGCTTGGATGCTCCCTTTTATTACTCCCACAGCTCATGCATTTTAATGTAAGGCCAGTTTCCTGGGATGGAGGATGGCTATTTTTTTTCAGTCATAGTTACCATGAGCTCTGTGACAATTTGTGACACTGGAAGTGGTATTTTCTGTAGGCTTAAGTGTACCCTAAATGTGCACAAGCCATCTCTGTTCGGTTTCCTCTGCAGCTACATACAGTTTTTATTATCTCCCTACTGATCCAAAGAAGACTACGACCCAGGGCACAGCTGCGAGTGTCTCTGTGATACTTCTGGCACCATGGCATGGGCTGGGACCCAGGGTGTTTAGGAGCCTGCCCCAAGGGAAATATGCTCTGACAGTGACGGACGGAGGAGCTGCCTTAAAATACAGGTGCGCAATAGTATGTACATGGGAGGGTCACACAGGGTAGCAATATTGAGAGTTTGAAACTTATGGATCTGGGACTAAGAAGTAGGAAAGAAAATAAATGTTGTGGGAGAATTTGTGGGAGAAATTGTGGGAGGACGAAGGAAACTGCACAAGACACAACTGTTGTAAGTTTACTAACTACACAAAGGCACAATTATTATGAGCTTGCTGAAGAATGCACAAAAAGTAGAATAAGGTCGGACATACGTGACTGATAACAGGAGGGCGATGTGACTGAAGACAGAGTGCAAGACAGCATGCAGGTGGAGGAAACTATTCGCGTGATTAGAAGACTTTATCCAATTAGACTATTGTTTAAGCGCGTGAACGGCACATGTTAACCAATCAACAAATGGCTTATGCGTGAGTAGATACTAGAAACATAAATAACCGAGTGTTGCACAGTTAATAAACAGAGAAATCATTTGATCCACAGTATCTGTGTTGGTCCGTTTTCTCCCCAGGGCGAGTCCCTGGCGATGTGTTGTTTTCCCTAGATTGTCACAGCGGAGAAAGTACGACAAATGTGGAATTTAACCGTAAAAGGTACTCCGGAGAAGAACACAAGGTGTCTAACTGATTAGCTTAGGTATGATTTTTCTCTCACATCTTCAGAAATTTTTTAAAGCAGGTTTTGGGGCACGTGCAGATAATAACCTTTGTAAGAACATGTGGAATGCCAGGAGCGTGTACAGGCCCTTTCACCGAAACCACAAAATTAATCTGCACCGGGCAGGATGTTTAGTTCTTCTGGAAGAGGCTGTGGTTCAGCGGCAGGCCGGCAATACTCCCCTCCCCCGAGCTACAGGACTGCCTGCTGGGGAGCCTGTTGTGCATCCATTGCCCTCCCAGCTAACTGATCACAGAAGTCTGGTCCCTACAGAGGCAAAAAGCAAAACCTCCAAATCCAAATGCTGTGGCTGATCAGTGAGATGCTCCATGCCACATGTCTTTTTTTTTTCTTATTTTCCCTCTCCATCAGAAATATCCAAGGCTTGAACTCCAGGCTGCATTGAGCAAGGGAGAGGGAGCCAGCACAGGCACTCTGCTGTCTGGTGCAGGGCGTGTCCTGAATGGATTCAGGCTCCAAGCTTTTCTGGAACAGTGATGATGTCAAGTTGGAGAGGGGGTTAAAAAGATTTCATCCTGCTTATCCTGATTTATTGTGTACCAGGTGCTGATGGTGGTTTTTACACCAATCACACTAAACTCCCTTCCTCCCTCCTCACAATTCAGTGCCACTAAAGACAGATTCTCCACTGACTTTCAGTGCTTTAAATGAGGAAAATATTATTTTAAAAGCTTCAGAACTTGATTTGACACCTTATTTACACTGACATGAAAGTATCACTAAGCGAAGAGCAATTCAATCTCAGTTCTTTTTTGTTTGTTTTTCATTCTAGTTTGGTTTTTTTTTTTAAATGAATGCCTTAGTGCATATAAAACCAGCAATGCAGTAGATTTTAATGTGTGTTCCAAGGGAGGAAAATCAATTGTTGAAGTCTCAGAACACATTTTACCCTACCCCCTTTCTAATTGGAAGACTACTAAGAAGATTAATCAAAAATCAAAGCCCTACTATACTAAGTACATGTATATAAAACACAGTTCTTATCTCAAAGCAATGTTTCTGTGTACATTCTAGTTCTATAGTTGCAGAGCCTGTTGAAACAATAAAGCAGATTTGATAGGCACAGCCTTTTCTGCATGTGCATAAATAAAACCTCACTGTGTTTCCTTCAGTGCAGTGACTAACTGATTCAAAGGACAGTGGGAAAGACTGTTTTCCTCTGCTCACTGTCCTCTGTTGTTGATACAAAGCAGAACACTCTGAGAGACGCGGACCTCTACCAGTTTGGGAATACCAGGGGGCATTTTAATCAAAATTTCTCAGTTCAGCTCTTCAACTGCAGCTAATATTTTCTTTGTTTAAAAAAAAAAAAAAGTTCAGAAGTTGTTAGTGGGGAGAAGGAAATTGCACAAATCTTATTTTCTTGAGTCATGACAGAAGCACTGCAGTAATTAAATTCAATATAATAAGCCATCACCAGACTGACTTCTGAGGTTTTGGTGTTCATGAAGGTAATGAAGCAATAACCAAGTGCTGAAGGAGCAGCACTGTCATGATCTCTTTGCCCATCCACAGCGACTCCCAGGCCCATGAAAACCCACCTATACAGCCCCGCTATTTTCAGGTAGCTTGCTGGGAGGAAAGCCAGGGAAGTCTATTGTTCTTAGATCGTTTGGGCAGAGCAGGTCCCATACACCTAGGCATCCAGGCCTCTCTGCTGCTTCACTGATCTTCCTCTGACTGACTGGTTGTGCTGGTCGTTTCTGACCTGCTCAAAAAGAAAAAAAAAAAAAAAAAAAATTGATGCAGCAAGAAAAGTCTGTGTCAATGAGCAGCCTGTTGGAGCAGTTTGTCTGGGACTCGACCCTTGCTTTGGTACATGCCCACGCACATACCCTCAAAAGCACAAGCAGGCTCCAGGTCGACGGTGCGAGTACGCTGCCTTGTTTTTTTAAGACACGAAAAGAAGGCCGTTTCAAAATAACAGGTCATGGTGACTTTGAGCTGCGCATGGAGGAGGGGTTAGTTAATGCCTGAGCCACACCAAATTGCACATAAGTAACCACGATGTCTGTAGCAGTCGTCACAGGGTCCAGCCCTTCTCAAAGCCAGCACAAAGCAAAAATACTGTGTTATAAAGGCCATCCATGGCCATCTTCCTACATTGTTATTTTTGCTAGCTTGGTTTCTCAGAGTTTTAGTATCAGTTTTAACTACTTGCAAGCCTTCTTCCATACAGAAATGCAACAACCTGCTGCCTCGTCCTCACATGATATGTAGATGTATCTGGCACTGCAAAGAAATATAAGTACTGCAGTCCAACTATTGCTTGACAAAAATACAAACATGGTATAATCTTATACTTGGAGCTGGAAGAAAAAGAATATGAATACTACGATTCTCCAGAGCTTCAAGGTAATAGGCACTTCTAGGAGGTGACCAGGTAAGGCTAAATCTTGCTGTATGCTTCAGGGGTTAAACTGTAAGGAAGCAGTACATTTGGTGCCAGATGGAAGTTGCTCTGAGGCAAAATCCTTCCTTAAATTTCTAACCTCTGTTTTAAAGACAAATTTGATAAATGTTATAAACGCTCGTGACAAATTTGAGGAGCCAATTTGTATTGAATAAAAAATCGAATTTATTAGCAAGCGATAAGAGAGCAAAACAGCGCTGGGCGGCCGGGGAGGCAACGCTCCGCCATAGGCCCGCACCGTCAGGTCTAATTGTGCAGGTTAAGTACAGGTTCTACATACATATTCACTAGATTCCTGAGAAATGTTATACATATTCATTAGTTTTCCGGGAAACTATTAACATATGTAAATGTCCTTTACGCGGGTGCATTGAAGGTCTCTGGTGGTCTTCAGGAGTCCTCTGGTGGTCTTCCATAGTCTTCCTCACTTGTCCGCTATTTGACCCTCCTCAGGTGATTCTGCGCAGTATGGTCCTTTACATGTTTTGATACCTTAGTGCTTGTTAGTGTTCTTATTATCTAAGTTCTCATTAGTGGTATAGCACCATATGGTTAGTTTAAGCTAAATTATCTACAAGGATGGGAACAAAAGGCAGGAGTTCTTATCTTTTCTGGCCTTATCTATTCAAGCAAGGCCTCTACTTGTGTCTTCTTAACAAGATCGTAAATTCATCGAACACTTAATTAAGTCTTGTGATTGCTCTTGGTTCCTTCTTGCTCATCATTCCTAAGTACCAGTACCAGTCTCTGACAGGTTTAATCCTTGACAAACACCAGTCTTTGGTATGTAAAGTTACAGAGAGACAATCATTAAGCAATAAGCAGTTTGTTCTCTATATCAGTCCCCCCGCTTTTTTTCTTTAAACCTTTGCAACTATAGGATTCCGCTACTTCTGAGAGACCGTGTGAAGTATTTTTCGACTTCTACTTGATGTCTGATTTTATTTCATTTCCAACTTTTGTAATTCCCTACTATTATATGGCTTTTGCAAGAACTATATACATACTCTCTTACTTCCCTTAGGCCTACGGTTATATAAGATCAAGCAAAACGGTTAAAGATTACATATGCAGAGAGGGTCACATTTCACCATGCGGCTCTATCGTTGTTCTATATTGACACGAATCAGGTTAATATATTTCACATCTAGTAAGTTATTGCTGTTGTTCTTTCCCCCCCTCCTTATCTAGTAAGTTATAGCCATTGCCCTCTTCCCTTTACACATCACTTAAGCAAGCTTTGTTATTTACACCAGGCATATGTTAACTCTCAATGTGTCTCTTCCCCCTCCTTGATTTCATGAACAAAGTTAACCCGTTCATTACAATAAACAGATGTGTCTAATTTACCATCCTGTGTGGAGACAGATTAAATCCAACCTCTACTTGTATTGTTCTGTGATTACTCAAGCTGGTCCATTCTTGTTTTAGGGAGCTAAAACAAGCTTCTTCCTCTGACTTCTTCCCATTGTTTCCTTTGAGTCTTCTTCCTGTAACATCTCCTTTTGGCCTAAAATAACCTAAGAGCCTTAACTTGGAAGATATTCTTTATGCCCTCTAGCAACCTGCCAGCAGCATTTTCACTCATACATTAGCTTAATGACCATCTGCTTGTCAGGCAGCCTACCTAACAGGGTTTCTGTCCAGGACACAGGTTCCCAAGGGCTGCCAAGGATCCGCACATGTTCCTGCCATGTTCCCTGATTTCCCAGTGTCGAAAGCAGTAATATGTCATTACAGGTTCCTTTAGGGCCAATTCTAATAATCTGAAATATTTATTCTTACCAGTCCTTCCTCTTTTAAAAATCTCCCACCAAGGAAAAAAAGAACATGAACAACTCTAGAGAAAATCTTCTTAGCAGATATTTTGTTGCTCAATTTATGTTCACAAGAGTGCTGAAGGAACCTATAAAACTGTGGCATTATTTCCCAATGGTGACCTTTCCCTTGCATTTGCAGTTTTGAAATGAGAAAGCATATAGGAAGATGTGTGGTTGGATCTTTCCACATAATCTAGACCTGGAATTAAGAAGTGGGCCCACAACTTCAGAAATCAATTTAACCACCCACCCCAATACACTGCAAAAGGTTTCAGAGCCAAATGTGCCCCTTCCTGAGGCTGGCGTTACTGGCACCCTGGGTGTCTGACCACAGGCACTACTTCTGACCCAGCTGCCAACTTCTTTCCCAGGCCAAGACTTTAAAAATCCTTTTGAATTTCAGTATTTCGCTGCTAAACTGTTTGGGGAAAACAGCATTGATGCCTCTTATCTTTGATCCATGGAGTTACGGTCATGGTAAGTCTGCAAGTCTCCCTAAGAAGTTGTCTTTAGAAATGTAGGCACTAAGTTCACTTTAAGAGGCATAGCTGTCTTCTTGAAAAGCTTTAGTATGTTTTTACCTTCGGGAAGATACGATAGGTAAGTCCTGTTCTAAAAGAATGTCACTGCTTAAGAAGATGAAACCACTCCCCAACTTTCAAACCCCTCGCTGCCCGTCTGGTATGAAACAGGAAGGTTGTGCATGAAGGGGGGATGGCCAGAGGGGTTGCAATGGAGCAGGCGCAGTAATCATTTGGACTTGCAGCTTTCCCGTTCACCGCCACCAGCCATGTCTCCCAGCAGCTGCAGGCTGCTGACTTCTGTAGCAGTAGCTGTGCACTGCGCTCCAGGCAGTGTGAAACTGTTCCAAGAGATTTATGGGGTCTCCTCAATCCAAAGGCTGTTGGGAGTTTTCTATTCAGGACCAGCAAAATCAGCAGGCGTGCAAGGCAGAGCCGGACCTTCTGCTGTGGGTAGCCAGTGGGCATGTCCTGGTCCCAGCAGTGAGTGTTTTTCCTGCAGCTATAAGGCTCCTTGCCTCTTGTCAGCCGGAGGTGTGGCATGCCAGACATGGTTTTTCTTCCTTGTCTTTCAAACAAAGGTTTTGAATGGAAACTACTGCTACAGGCTGCGGGTAGTAATTGGAACAAATAAGATATCAGGTACCTGGAAGGCACGATAAACGTTTCAACTGCAGCCAAGGCCCATCCCGTGCCAGGTAACGTAGCCCCAGGAGGCCTCTGGATGGAGCGGGGAAGACTGGAGCTATGCCTCTTGGCAGGTCACACCACCTCGCTGCTTCTGCATTGCCTCTTGCCCTGCGTTTGTACAGTGCTGCCGATGGAGCAGTTAAAACCTTGGTGAGACAGGGCTCACAGAGGCATAAATGCCTTTAAAGAGATGCCTTCACTAGTAGGTGGCAAAATCTCCCCACCGCGATAAATTTTCCATGCTGGAAGTGGGCTCCCGTCGCTCTGCACCCGGTCTGACAAGTGTTGCTTGTTACTATTGGCACAGCGCTCAAAGCTGCTGTAACATCCATGAAGCTACACTTCAGCGCAGTGGCTGTTTTATGGCTGTATGGCTGTAAAACATCATTGTTATGAAACTACCCTTTCTTTCCAACACTGCGGTGAGACAATTTTTCTTTTCCATTTTTAAAATTGGATTAGTGAGCTCCGAGATGAAGCAAAGCAGCCTTACGGGATCTCTAACCTAATACGGACTCGAAACATAGCGCGGTGATGTAACATGCATCATTGCAATTGTTGTAGCATTGCAACGGTACTTCACGCCCAGCTCAGGGCACCGGCCGCAGGGCATCGCTGGTGGCGGGGCCGCTTCCCTGCAACGCGCAGCGGGAGGCGAGCGCCGGGGCCGCGCCGGGCCCGGGGCCCACAGGTCCCCCGGAGGTCACCGGGGGTTTCGGGGTGCCTGCCTCCCCCCCCCCCCCCGGAGCTTGGCACCGGCCTCGGGGTGGAGAGACCTTGGTCTCTCCTGCCCCCCCCGCGGCGTGCTGGCACGCCTGACGCAGGCGGCGTGTGCGCTCCAGCCCCCGCCTCCCGGCCCACGGACGAAGCCAGCGCCGCAGACACCCGCGAGGCCGGCCCGGCCCGGCCCGGCCCCCGCCGCCCCGCTCCCGCGCCCTTCCTCGGCTGGTGCCGGGACTCGAACCGGCGGCGGCCAGCGCAGCCCACTGCCGGCCAGTTCCCCTTCGGCCGTGGGCTCTGACTGCGCATGCCCAGAGGCCCCTCCCCGAGAGGGGAAGCGAGGCGCACGTGCCGCCGGCGTGCGCGGAGGGGGGACGGCGGAGGAGGGAGCTGAGCGCAGCGCGCATGCGCAGGCGCCGCGGCAGCGTCCCGTCGCGCATGCGCCCGAGGCCGTGGGCGGGGCGGGGGGCGGTCTACCCGCAGGGCGGCGGAGGCTGTTAACGGTTCTGCCCCGCGGACGGGCGCTGCCGCCGGTCCTGGCTTCGCTCCCTCCCTCATCATGGACGAGCAGAAAGTGAGTGCTGGCGGCGGGAGCCTGCTTCCTCGCGGGCCGGGCCGGTCGGGCGGGAAGGCGGGCCTGCCCTCCCTCAGCTGGCCGTGCCTCCGGGCTTCGGCGGGGCGGCTGCGGCGAGCTGCGGCCGCTGGCAGGCGCCGAGGAGGGGGGCGTTTCCCCGGGGTGTCGGCGTTGCCGCGGCGTTGAGCCCGGCTGCCTGAGGAGAGGGGCGGTGGCTGAGGAAGTTGAACGTTACCCGCTGCGGTGTGGGAGGGCGGCGAGGCGGGAAAGGCGCTTGTCCCCCGGGATTGCTGTGAGAGTTGCGGGAAGCCTTTGCCTGCGGAGAGGTACGGGAGCGGAGAGCCCAGCGAGAGGGGCTTCTGCGTGCCCGCTTGCTTCGGGCGCTGGCGTGACCGCTGCAGTTGCCGCATCTTAACCAAGTACGGCTCTGGTGGAGAGCTCTTTCACACTGTGTATTCCTGTCATAAGTAATTACGGTGCGTACATAGGCCCTTCTGTTTCCCATTGATGTAATCCTGTGTTGAAGGGAACTAATTAGTAAAAGCATTTTGTAGTGTTTTTTTTTTTTTTCCCTGTGGCTGCTGCCCTGTAACTCCCTCCTTCCGTTACTTGCCATCTGCCCCCTGAGGGAAATCGCTGAGGAGCAGAGATGTGCCTGGCCAAGGGCTGGGCTTTCTAAAAATGATACTCTCTGCAAAAAGTTCTGACTCAGCCTTTAGGCATTCAGTCTAGCAGTCCAAAAGGGCTTCTGTTACTGTCTCTCTGAAGACTGTGCTTTCCTTAGCTTGGAAACTGGTTTGTGAGTAGGGTCTGGATAACTAGCAGTACTACTGGCTTGAACTTTACAGATCGCAGATGCTTGCTATTTTAGTTAAGTGCTTGTGCACTGCCACTTTGTAGTCATCTATGCTTTGGAAGTTGAGATGTGAAATGCCAAAAAAGTATGGTACTTTAGTATTTCTGGTAGATACTATGTGAATTTGAGTATGTCTGCCTTTGCCAGGTTTATGTGAGGTTAGTCTCTTGGAGAAAGGGCTGCAGCTTTTGTGAGTGCTCTCGATGGATGTTCCTGAGTGGCGTCATTGATCACATTTGAATTTCATTGCTGCTCAGAGGTTCTGAATAGAGTAGTAAAATTGCAGCTGATCTTGTATTTTACAATACTTTGTCTGTTAATTTGCTATTGTCATCTGTATTGTCTTAAGTACTCCTTCAAACTCTGGCAACTTCAATGTATGGACAAGTACAGAAGACTAAATTAATGGAGGCTAAGTAAGTATGGCTTCTTGTTTGAAATTCGATCTGCACGTGAAGGTTAGTATTACACAGGATTTTGTCCTAGGCCCGAGGCTGCTTCAGAAACTCTGTTCCAGTCCTGCATCCAGTCATGTCATAAGACTTCGGTATGATCTTGAGCAAGTTGATAACTTGCTTCTTAAACAGAACTGATGTAATTGTTTAATTTATCAAAGTTTACTCTTTAACTTTTATGAGATGCCCATCTGCTTCAACAGGTGGTATGTGATGTTAGTTACTAGCCCTTCAAAGAAGGGTATATTGTCTACTTTCATGCTGCTGGCAAGACTATAAGCCACCACATATTGAAGGGCTTCCTGTCCTTTTTCATATCCTTTTATGTTCTTTATCCTGTGTGCATCCACACTGTTGCTTTATGACTGCCATGCTTTTTTTTTTTTCTGCAAAGAGTGTATTAGATCAGAGAATAAGAATAGGACAGAAAAGTGAAGAGCAGTAGGAAGCTCGCTGTCGTGGTTTAACCCCAGCCAGCAACTAAGCACCACGCAGCTGCTCACTCACTCCCCACCCCCCCCATGTCCCCCCTGCAGTGGGATGGGGGAGAGAATTGGGAAAAGAAGTAAAACTTGTGGGTTGAGATAAGAACAGTTTAATAGAACAGAAAAGAAGAAACTAATAATGGTAATGATACCACTAATAAAATGACAACAGTAATAATAAAAGGATTGGAATATATAAGTGATGCACAGTGCAATTGCTCACCACCTGCTGATCGATGCCCAGTTAGTCCCCAAGCAGTGATCCCCCCACTCCCCCCATTTCCTATACTAGATGTGATGTCCCATGGTATGGAATACCCCTTTGACCAGTCTGGGTCAGCTGCCCTGGCTGTGTCCTGTGCCAGCTTCTTGTGCCCCTCCAGCCTTCTCGCTGGCTGGGCATGAGAAGCTGAAAAATCCTTGACTTCAGACTAAACACTACTGAGCAACAACTGAAAACATCAGTGTTATCAACATTCTTCGCCTACTGAACTCAAAACATAGCACTGTACCAGCTACTAGAGTTAATTGTCTTCCTATCCCAGCTGAAACCAGGACATTCCCTGATAGCAGCAAAAATGAATTCTGTACAAAAACATGCCATAATGTTTTGGAAATGAATTTGAAACTGACCTCATGTAACATATGCTGGCCAGAGAGAAAACTAAAAGAAAATTATTTGTAATAGGATTCTACGAAATACTACATCCATCAGTGGGCAATAGATTTAAATTTCCTTCAGTGTAGAAATACTAAGAAGTTTGTTGCGTTTGGTGCTGTTATAATTCTTTTATGAAGTAACTTAGAATGTAAGCCTCAAGTGCTGCTTATGTTGGTAATTCTTCTAGCACCCTTTTTGCTACATGTAGCAACTTTTCAGAAATTCCCATTAAAGGAAGAAGTGGCAACAGTGCAGTGTTTTGAATTTGGCATGTCTCTTGGTATGTTTGGAAGAAAATCTATTTATTATGTATTAGTGATTAGAAAATTATATTAGATAATATTGTATGTTAGTGATTCCTAAAAGCTGACTTTCTGTTCTGGTGGCTTGTGCATGGGTGTTTAAGAAAAATTCTGTCTACTGCTGGTGGATATTTTTAGGCCTCTTGCATCTGCATTTGTAGAAGCTGTCTAAACTTGTTCGAGTTTGACCAAACCTGGTGGAATTTCTGTTTGGTGAAATTGGTAGCTTGCTTAAAAAGAGCTGTAGTGATCTCTGGTCAGTTGACTTTAACTTTAGATGTGGTGGAAAACCTTATTTGACAGCTGTCTTCCAGTTGCTGCCATGTATTTGGTTGTGTAAAGGCTTTCGAAGCATTCCTCACATGTAGATCTTTTCCTTTAATGGCATGTAGCTTATAAAAACCAAAAAGATTGTTCAGTACTATGTACAAGAAGACTAATTTTTTTTTTTCCATGTGGTGCAACCAAGTAAGCCCTAAAATCCTAGCTGAAAGAGGATTGAGAGTTTTCTTGTTCATCCAAATTGACAGTTATGTTTATAGGATCTAAGGCTTAACTGTGGGCTGTCTGACATGCGAAAACATTTGCCTCTGGTCAGTAGTGAATGCAGAAGTAGCTGGTTGGACGATGGTGTTTCATCTGCCATTCTGATTTGTACAAAATTGTCATTAAACTTGTTCAGTTTTAACCAGACAATGCAAAGATTCTGTCATGAAGTGATCAAGACTCTTTGTTTCTGAAAGAAGCCAATCTGGTTTTATTTCTCTTCCTCAGAGTCCTAATTTCAGTAATTGCTAGCTGGTCCATTACATCTTTACGGAACACCATCACAATGCCTGTGGTAAAAGCAATAAAATTTCACTTTCCGCTGCTAGTGGTTTAACTTTGTGAGCGTGATGCTATACAAACAGCCAGTGGGCCAGAGTACCAATAAATTCATCATTGCAGATTCATTGAAAACTGCCAAGGAAGGGGTCAGAAGAAACAGGTACAAGCATGGCTTAGGACTAGTGGAGAGATTCCTTATATGGGATGTAGTGTCAAGGTTTGCTGTGGATGTTGTGAAAGGATAAAATATTTTTCTTGCTTTTAGCAAACAAATGTGATCTAAGTAGTAAATAGTTATTAAGAAATTGGGTGGGACTTCTGCAACATCTTTTTGGTGGTCTGGCTGTTTTTAAGGTGTGCTTATTAGTTACCCATGACTCGATTTCCTAAATGTTGTCAAGTAACAATTTTAAGTAGAGCAACTTGAAACTTTGAGCCAAATCTAGCATTTTAGAGTCAGATTTGTTTCTAGAACTTATTATCAACCAGCCTGAATTAAATAACAGAAAATTTTTAGTTACCTCCTCACCTTTTCCTTTATTTTTACTTATGTACGTTGATGTGTTTTTGTCAAATTCTTAGATATCTGACTGACTACTGAACAAATTTAGACTTGGTAGTCTTATTTAATTTAAAAATGCATTTTGATGTGCTTAACAGTTTTGCCCGCTTAGTATATGTTTTGTAAGCCGAATCTACTGCTTTTTAATAGGTGGAGTAGTACACTGCAGAAATCACCTTGATTCTCTTTCTCAGCTTTCAGTAAGCTTTTTGCTTTGAGGTCACTTTTAATTGGAACATATAAATTATTTGCCAAAATATTTTACCTCTTATAGAATAAGTTTACAAATCACTGTTACAGATCTATTCTGTATAAACTGTCAGCTTAGGTATTTAACACTAGCTTCTTCTGACAATAGAAAGTGCTATTTTTTTCTTCTGGGTTAACTTTTACTAGCTTTTTTTTTTTGTTCTCTTATTTGGTTGCACAAGCACTAACTTTCTCATCTGGAGAATTTTCATATGGCAGTGTGGTGCCAGTAGGTAGCCTGGTTTAGATGGCTTGGGAGTGGTATTAACACGGGTAGCAAAACATGTGAAACAGTGGTGTATCATAAAACACATTCTTGATTTCTCTTAAACTAACAACTGGAGATCTTTAGTTTGGTGGAATGCTTCTTAGACATTTGATACTCTTTCTCTTTTCTAACAAAATGTATTTCCTGATCCCATCAGAATAAGAGTTGAATTCACCACAACTGGAATGTGTATGATGAATTTCCATATATGTTGAAATGGTGATGGTTAAAAAAATTACAAGGTTCTTTTACAACTTCTCTCACTTGTTTTTGTAATTCTAGGAGACTCTGCAAAGGATTGTATCTACTCTAGCGAACAAAAATGATGAAATTCACAACTTCATTGACATGCTGAACCATACCATAAAAAATGTTCAGGTATATATATTAAGGCTTATAGATTGTACCTGAGAGGGGAGCAACTGTTTTGTCAATCTCAAACTGGGTAGTGTGTAAGGGATGGGCTATGAGAATCAAGTTTAAAATGTATATGCATGTTGGAACCAGGTAGGAAAGCATTTTTTTTAAGTCTGTCTCTAGTCAAAAGGTATGGTGGTTTTGCTTTTCATATGGAAAGCTATTGTAGGGATTTGATTTGTGTGGAAGAGAGAATCTGGATTTTGATGCAAGATCCCAAACTCTTGTTTGTTGGAAGTAGTCTATCATTTTTTAGACTTATAGTCTGCTTGGCAGACTGAAAAATGAGACCATCCTGATACTTGAAAGAAAATTCTTTGCTCTTTCTCTTTTCAGTAGTTGCAAATTGTTAGGGTTAAGTTAAAAGTCAGACCTCATTTTTAGACCATCTACACTAGAATAAGATTTAGGTTCCTTTAGCCTAGCAATAAGGTATAAGTTGTTTTTTTCATGCTAAAGCTGAGCCAAGTTAACTGCAGAAATGGAGATCATCCAGCAGATCTTTAAGCTGGCTTCTTGAGTGCAGTTTTTAGTATCATATAAAACCATTTTATATGGAACTGGATAAACTACCTCCTTGCAAACATCTAGCAATCTGTATATAATTGTGAGAGGGAAGTCAAGGCCTTTTGGCATGGAACAAAGTTGCCAAGTATGTTGGTCCTGTGCAAGTTTGAGTATCATGGAATTTTCATGGATTTCAGCCTTCAGTGTTGTGATGTAAAGTCTGCTTAGGAGGTGTCCATCATTCCTAATGGGTTTTCCGTTTTGATAAGGTGAGGAGCAGTGACAAGGTATCTAGTGGTCATGGCAAAGCATGTGTTCTGGGTTTGTGTGGCAGGGTGTTTGGTAGTGGGGGAGGGGCTGCAAGGTTTGGGCAAACAATGTGACTTTCAGTCTAAAAGACTAGTCTGCATTGTTTCCAATACAAATTGCAGCAGTTCCAATTCTCTTCTCAGGTAAACTCTTCTAATGTAATCAGCGAGTTGGATGAAGAATTTGATGGTCTGTATTCTATATTGGATGAGATGAAGGGGAGTATGGCCAACACTATTCAGCAAGAAGAGGCTCGTAAAATTCAAGCTCTGCAGGTAACTATAACTACATCTGTAAATCTTTGCAGCTGGGTAGAAGCAGTTTTAAACTGCTATTTTAAATCTCAACTGAAAGTGAGATTTTGGTAGAGTTGCAAGAAATGCAGTAAGTATATGGTAAATGTTTTCTTTGATGTAAGTGCTTCTCTGGTCCCTTCTTCTAGGGTACTTCATGGTCTCTAGCATATTTATGTTCTCAACATTGTTATGTAGAAAGGAGGTGGTATTACCTGTAGACCTTACAGGTGGAGAGTGGCTGCATAGGAGCAGGACTTAGGTATGTTTACTACCTTCAAAGTAATGAACAGCCTCTGGACTGAAATTGGTTTCTTTCTCCAGTTTGGAATATGAGCATCTGAACCTGTAGACATGCCTAAGTGATTTGCTCAGGCTTGAACTTAAGAGTCGAGAGTCATGCCAGGTACCCTAAGCAGAAAGGCTGGTCTCCTGTTCACAGAACTGGCCATCCTCCACTTGTTAACATCAAGCAAATTGTATATGCACACTGGAAGACACATGGTAATTGCTTGGGAACAGGTTACACTGGTGCCTGCTTCTAAACCTGCTATGTGAACTTTACCAGCTTGTAGTTGTGTAACTTCATGCAGGAGAATCTTTCTAGTGGGTTTCAGAGAAACAAACAAAAATGTAACATTGTGAAACATTTATAAGGTCTATGTTTTTCCAGTAGCCTGTGGCAAGCTGGCTCTAGCTTTCAGAAAGTCTAATTGCATGGGGCCAGAGCACAGTTATATCTTTTAAGCAGAAGTTGTTTCTCTAGCTTTGTATTGGGTTTGTGTGGCAAGGTTTTGGTAGTGGGGGGGGCTACAGGACTGGCTTCTGTGAGAAGCTGCTGGAAGCTTCCCCTATGTCTGACAGAGCCAATGCCAGCTGGCTCCAGGATGGACCCGCTGCTGGCCAAGGTCAAGCCAGTCAGCGACAGTGGTAGCACCTCTGTGACAACATATTTAAGAAGGAGAAAAAAAGTTGCTGTGGGAAGAGAAACTGCAGCTGGAGAGAGGAGCGCAAACATGTGAAACAACTCTGCAGACACCAAGGTCAGTGAAGAAGGAGGGGGAGGAGGTGCTCCAGGTGCCAGAGCAGAGATTCCCTTGCAGCCCGTGCTGAAGACCATGGTGAGGCAGGCTGTCCCCTGCAGCCCATGGAGGTCCACGGTGGAGCAGATATCCACTTGCAGCCCGTGGAGGAACCCACACCAGAGCAGGTGGTTGCCCAAAGGAGGCTGTGTCCCTGTGGGAAGCCCACGCTGGATCAGGCTCCTGGCAAGACCTGTGGATCTGTGGAGAGAGGAGCCCACACTGGAGCAGGTTTGCTGGTTGGACTTGTGACCCTGCGGGGGACGCACCCTGGAGCAGTCTGTGCCTGAAGGACTGCACCCTGTGGAAGGGACCCATGCTGGAGCAGTTCATGGAGAGCTGTCTCCTGTGGGAGGGACCCCATCCTGAAGCAGGGGAAGAGCGAGGAGTCCTGCCTCTTGAGGAGGAAGGAGCGGCAGAGACAATGTGTGATGAACTGACCACAACCCCTATTCCCCATCCCACTGCGCTGCTGCAGGGGGAGGAGGTAGAGAATTTGGGAATGAAGCTGTGCCCAGGAAAAAGGGAGGGGTGAAGGGAAGGTGTTTTGAGATTTGGTTTTATTTCTCATTACCATACTCTGGTTTGATCGGTAATAATTTTAAGTTAATTTTCCCCAAGTCGAGTCTGTTTTGCCTTTGATGGTAATTAGTGAATTACCTTGTCCTTATGTTGACCAATGAGCCCTTTGTTATATTTTCTCTCCCCTGTCCAGTTGAGGAGGGGGAGTGATAGGGTGGCTTTGGTGGGCACCTGGCACCCAGCCAGGGTCAACCCACCAAAGCTTTTTTCTTTAAATGGTCCTAGCTGCAGCATTCTTCTGTCTAGTTCTTTTTGCTTATGCAGAGCAATAAGGAAGATGTTTGTTCCTGAAAAAACCCACCTCCTCATGTCTAGTCAGTTTCATGAAGTTCTAGAAGTGGTTTCCTGAAATTTCATAGGCTTCCTTATAAAGTCTGGTTTATGTTCATACTTAAAGACTGGGTGTAAAACATTCCAGAACTTCTGAGTGCACAAGTTAAGTAAAGGACTTGAGTGCACTTTTCCACCTCCAATTTAATCTTTCTCCCCATATGTCTGCTTTAAGTCCTTCTGAAGTTTCTCAACAGATGGAGGTCTACCCACATCCAGAGACACTTAGGACTTAAATGCTTAAAGAGTAAGTGCTTCTCAATGAACAGCCCACAGGAGAAAATTGGCTGTGGCATGTATCAATTATGCTACCTTCTAGTGAAGAAAAACTGAAGTTAATCTTGCAAAAAATTATTCTGGAACTGAAAACTGTTTTGATAGTTACTCATCTGGCAGTTTGAGTTGACTATTGAAATTTCATGTTAATATCTGTTAATTTTCTGTTAGTTAATCTGATTTGATCAAGCTCAGGTATGGTTGAGCCAAGTTCTTCTGAAAGCTTGTCAGTGTGGTACAGCTGTACCAAGAATTGCTGCCCAGTATCTGTGTTGAACAGCTGAGCTCCTAGTTTGTCAGAAGAGGATGAAGACAAGTGGAATGTTACAGATCACCGACACAGTTGTTAAGTGTCCTACTTGTCCTTCAGCTGAGGCTGTTCTCTTAACTACAGACCCAGAGGACATTCTCTTTATTTGATGAAAGACCAAGCTTCCTCTGTAACTGAGGCACTGCAAGAGTGGTTTTCCCAACAGTCAATCTACCAAACTGAACTAACAGATGAAAACTGTTGCATTGAATGTATTAATCCAAGCCATTATCTTTTGACTGGAACTGAAAGTTAACTTTGCATGAGGAAACCAAGGAACTTCAGTGAGGGCTAAACATCCTGTTTAAAGGAATGGACTTGCTTAATTTATTGTCCTCTTAAAGTGCTTGTGCTGTAGTTAGTCGTCTGTGGTTGACTAGATGCTCTTGTTGAGAATAAGCTGTAACTTAAAATACTGGGGCTACATAATGGTGGAAAAGGGTGAGGATTTAATATTTAGACTGATCCCTCCCAAATAATTTGGAAGTCAAGGCCAAAAATTAGAAATTCTCCTTAAACCCTTGCTTTGAAAATACATTGCTTCATTTTGGGGCAGTGTATTTTAATGACACTAAAGTATTTATTTTTAACTCCCAAATGCAATTGCATCTCACAAGATGCTAATGGAAGCATCAAGTTACCGTGTCATTTCTGCAAAGCTGTTTGAAAATGCCTCTGGCATTTGCTTCTCTCTTTTGAGGTGTTCGCCTGGGATGTTTTGCCAGTATCATGGTATATCTGAGTTTGGCAGCATTGGATATCCTCCAAAGAGGAGAGCAGCTGTATTAGATGAATGACAGCTTGTGTTAATGGCATGCTTCAGAAGTTATCTGGAAACTGTGTACAAACTTCTAGCTGTTGGATGGTTTCCTTGTTGCTATTTTATCCTCGAACAGTAAATCTGAGGGGCAGCTGGCCCAGGTCAACTCACCACTCTTGCCAAAACTAGTTAAGCTTCTGAAGTGCTTGAGACCAGTCTGTTCTTGAAGATGATGTACTGCTTTTGAGACAGTGACTACTTTAGAGCAAGCTGTCTTTCCTGAAGTGTTTTAAAGAAAAGTAACTACTTGCTGTTGACTTGTTCTTAGGTGTTACGGTATCACATGAGTAGAAAAACAGCTGTAGGTTGAATGGCAATGCAAAAGCTGCTGGTGGGTTTAAAATGTGCATCTTGTTTAACCTACAATATGTTTAGGATCCTGCAGTGTATTCAAAACTAATCTTTTTAGGGATATACCCATTGTATGTAATACCGGAAGTTCTCTGTGGAGTGTTTTATGTACTGGGAATGGTAGTTTACTAATGATAGAGTTTTAGATAACCCTGATAGAAATTTATGTTCTGCCCCTCTTCCTCTGTTCCCCTTCTGCTACTATCCCCATTTGTTATATAGCAATATTGATTTTTCAGGGTTGTCTCGTGACAGTTCTAGAGCTGGTTGGGGCTAAAATCATTGCCTTTTTCGAGGCTACTGCTACATTAAACAGTATTGGTTCACTGATGAAGTGCAGTTCTGTAAATAGAAATTGTGGCACGCACAGATGTAAGCATTTCTTTGATTCGAAATCCTGATGTTGGGAGAAATAGGCCTTAATATGAAGTCTGGCTTTTAAATCAGACTTCAGCACCTACCCAACTGTTTCCCCTCTGGATTTACAGGATGTGTCATGTATCACTGTGTACTTGTCAAGCACAGTGAAGTTCTAGTTAACACCATGTGTCAGAGGTAATAGCTTTGATTAGATAAGGTAATAAGCTGTTACAAATGCACAGAAAAGCCGTGTAATTCTAGTACTGGTAGTTTATAAACCTTTTTTTAAATGTGAGTACATCAAATTACTCTTTCTTTCTGTTTTTGCTTCAGGATCAGCTTAGCCAGTGTAGTGATGCCCTAGAGAGTTCTGAAGAGCTGCTGGAACTTGCTGCGCAGTCGCTGGACATAAAGGACCCTGTGAAATTCTTACAGGTAGAAAACATTGAATGGATGTGCATAAGGCAGATGTTGGTATTTGTCTCAATTTGAAATATCCTTTGCATTACTGTACTGGATGCTGCAAACTTAGCAGGAATACTGAGAGTAAGGATAGAGAGGCATATAAAAATACAGTTAATGCTCTGTTGAGGAGGCCAAGTCAAGCACTATAGTCTTGAATTTTTATGCAATCTCTAATAAAATAAGTTTTTTCTCATATAGAGTTGGGGGGGGGAGGGAAAGGAATACCTTCTCTTGGACAACTGTCAGTGTTAAGCAAACTTGCACTGATGCTGGGTAAGCAAACGCAGAAAGTGAGGGTGAAATACATCTATAAAACCAAACCAAGACTTACAAAATGTGTGATGACCAGCACTTAAAGCCATGGCAAGTGACCCATTGGTTGCCCAGCACTGTTACATGACACTTGTAGAGAGTCTCTGTATTCTAGCCGCAGCCATCTGCGGATGACAAGATGTTTGTTTTGCAGAAGTTCATGCAAGCTGTGGATCTTTAATTTGCAACTGTGAACTCTATAGCTGTCCTGAAAGATGTTATGAAACTGAATTCAGGGCAGCTCTTCCTCTATTCCCCAAAACATAATGCGTTTGTATACTGTGTAGGCAAGAGCCTGATTTGGGCATCGCATTGTGATTCCAGTACGAATAATGTGTACTTTAACACAGCAGACTTGTAAATAAGGCAACATGTATCTAACTGGAAGAATATACTTACGAATTAATAAAACAGTTCTACATAGACACTGACTGGGTACACTAGGCTTGCTGTAATAATCCTAGTGTTAGTAGTGGGGTCAGCCACGCCAAATCCAAGACTCAATTACTTTTGCCTTTCTGCTTTTTAACAGGAACAAGGACACAAATTATTCTAAAAGACCAGGCAGAAAAGTTGTGTTACTCTGTTAGTTATACCTTTTGGCAACGTTTGCTGTTGTACTTCCTGAGTGTCAGCTTTGATTTATTTGCCTTGAAGAGTGACAGTTTCTAAACTGAATATTTTTTTTTAGCACTTCAGTTTGAGTTGTCATTTCTGTCTTGTCATAGTGATGTGTAAAAATTAAGTTAGCTCTTGAGCACTATGCAGAATGTAGCTTTGAATTTAATGTAAGTAGTTTCTCTTCAGATATCTCATGCTTTTTTTCAATCAAATACATTAAGGAAAATTATTTGAGTGTTTGGGGGGGAAATCTATCTAAATTTGGAGTCTGAGGCTTAAGATACTGAAATCCAATTGAGTGAACTCTAATATCTAGGGTTTGAAACTTGTATTATACTGGCTTGCGCTTGTAAATTTGCCTTCAGATATGGCATTTTAAGGTAATTGCCTTGGCTATTAGCTAGCTGAATCTATTGCTCTGCTAATGGGAATACCAAGTGTTCCTGAAAGGGCAGCTCTGGCCCTGACTCTCTTCTATTGACACAAATTTTCTTCAGATCCTCTAGTAAATCAGTTCAGGAGAAACTAGTGTAAGACTAAACTAAGATTATTTTTGTAAATTTTTTTTCTATATTAGATTTTTAGTGGCTTTATTTGTTGAATTGGCTTACCTGGAAGTCAGAAGAACATGAATGCTAGCACACAGGAGGGTTAGTGTGTTAGATAAGGTTCAGTGGTTAGATAGGATGTGATTTGACACTGCTGGGCAGCTAATCTGAGATTGGCTGTTACCCTTCTTTGTCAGTAGCCTGGAAAAAAACTGAATTCAAAGGAGTTAAGCCAGGACTGTCTTGCAAAAGACTGTTCATTGAGTCCTGGCTACCACATATTCCACAAGGTGTAGAGGTTATGAAGAAGGCTTTTGTTTTTAAGTAGCTGTTAGCTGCTTTGTCTACAGCTGTCATGTAGGAAAAATCCGTCAGTTGTTCCTACAATAACTTTGGTTTGGGGTAAAACAAAGCTACCTCTTAAGCTAAATTATTTGTAAACACTTGGGGTTTATTCTGCTTCCCGCTTTGGGAATACAAAATCGGTTTTATAGCAGGGACAGTAGTGATTTTTTTTTTTGGGGGGGGGGGGGGGGGGGGTTCATTGAGCTTGCTTTATAGTTAATGAAAAATTTGAAAGTCCTCCACTTCTGTTTGCCTTTAAACTGGGAAGCTGCCTGATGTTTCTTGTCTCCTGTTTGGAAGGGAGAGTATTTCAGCTGAATGGTAACTAGATCAATTAGCAATGTTAACTCTGAGCATGGATTCAACAGACCTAACTAAGCCATCCCATTTTGTCTTAGGTTTGCAGTTCCTCTTAGAGAAGGGCAGGGATTTTGTCTTCCCAAATGCCACTTAATGGTTATCTTTGAAATATGCCATCACCACTTCTGCATCTGCTTCAGCAGTATCATTTAAATGCTGGGAAAAACTATGTTCTGTGGTTTTGAATAGTGACATATGGAGAGAGCCTTTTAGGAATTATTGTCAGAATAGTACAATAACTTTCAGAGGAAAAATTAAAGCAAGTCCTATTTTTTCTTGTTTGTCAGAGTGTACTTCCTATGATATATAGCCAGACAAGTCAGGTATGGTTACATGCCACTACTAAGCACTTTAGTTTCACAGAAAATACCATGGGTAGTTGAATTTTATGTACTTGGTCGTTTAGCTCTTTTAAAACGTGATGGAGAGTAACTTAACTGATTAAGAGAATTCTGAAGAGACAAAGTCACACCCAGGATGTTGAGTAATTTGGAATTGGTTTGGTGTGGTTCTTGAGAATTTTTTTTCCCAGGTGATACTTGTTGCAGTTCTAACCAATACTATTAACATGCTTTATGGGAAAACTTATTTTGATGGAAATGTGAAACTCATTTTGATCTTTAAATCTGAGCAATACAGCTGAAATTGTTCTCAGCCTTCTTGCATGTTACTGCAATTGATACTTGCATGGAAATACTAACTACTTTTTCTTTTTCTTCCTGACATGCATCAAGGCTGCCAGACAGATCAAAGATAGGTACAGTACAAAGTCTATTGCTTTTGTGTCTTTGAATTAACCTTATCCTTGAAAATCCATTTATTTTGAAAGTCATAGCTTAAATTAAATTCATCGACTTTTTCCTAAGTGTTGTTACATCACAACTTTTGAGAGAGAACTAAAAACTTCTATGCCTCTCATGTAGTGTTTTTCCTTGCTGACTGTTGGCCTTTCATACCTTGGTAAAGGGAAAGATGTTTTTAATGCAGGGAAGTAGAGCTCTGCAGCAGCTATTGGTGGTTTTGTGTGGTTTTGTGTGGTTTGTGTGGTTTGTGTGGTTTGTGTGGTTTGTGTGGTTTGTGTGGTTTGTGTGGTTTGTGTGGTTTTGTGTGGTTTTGTTGTTAAGACAATACATCATTAATTATTATTAATAGTAAACTTCTGATTTATTATACCCGATGGGTGAAATTTAATAATGTTTCAAGCTGACTCTGCCCCTTTAAATTATGGGAGAATCTTGTTGTTTGGGGGTTTTTAAGTACTTACAGACTTTTGCTAGCTAATTTTCCTTTTGAATGTAAAAGGTCTTGTAGCTGTTGAAATAATTCTGGTGACATCACTTGCTAATGTTAGTGAAATTGCTGTTTCTTTGAACTATGTCTTCAAACTATTGTTTAGAAAGCAAAACTTTACCGTTTCAAAATAAATGCTAAAGCAGTTTTTCTTCACTTGGAAGAATAACTATATTCTGAGAGTCTGACCTTCTGGTTCAGAAAACTCACTACGATGTGCATAATATTTTGAAAGACAGCTCACAGGGTGTTTCTAGCGCATGTTGCTCTCAAGAACCAAATAGGTTGGCTTTGAATTTACAGGTTTTCAAGGAAGGGTCTGATTGTCTAAATTCTCTGAAGCTTTCCGTAAAATGAGTAGTTGCTAGAGAAATTAATCTTCACTTTTCAAGGGTAAAGATTTAGTGTCCTTAACAAATCAGAGGGATAGTGGCAGTGATAGGAATCTTAATACTTTTTATCTGTGATAAGCATCCTCTTACTCTTCCAGTTTCTTGAAGTGCTGTGTGATTTAATCCTTTTGAACCAATTGTGGCTGGTTCTCTGTCTAAGATCGGTGTCTAAACAGAAGTTAAAAAGCTGTCTGAAGCTGACTACTCAGTGTTCTCTTACTGCTAATCAGAGGATTATCCTTCCTTAAGGTTTACTCTATCCATCTGGCCAAACAGTGGAATCTGCTAGGCAGCCCATACTGAATTCAGAACATCAACTCTGTCTTGGGAAATCAATTGACCTGTCTCTTATGATGTTCAGTTCAGTGTCATAATTGTCTTATATCCCAAAATTGTAATGCTTCTATCTTTAATACTCAACTTCATATTTCCTCCCCCTTCTTCACTACCTGATTTTTTTGTTTTTCACCATTCTTTAATGTACCTGTAGTTAGTACACAATACTAGTGAAGTACTTAGTGTATCACTTCCTGTGAGCTATTAGGTGTTCTAAAGGTGCCACAGATCTGTGGGTGTAAATTGGATACAAGTGTTAGCAGTTAACTTTTTGTGGTGTGTATATTACTTTCTAGTTAAGAATATCTTTTTTTAAAGCAGGAGTTAGGACCTGTGTGCTGTCTGAATCAATGTTATTCAAATTCTGCTGTGGGGCCTGATGTTTTCAGAGTACAGAACTGTACAAGAGACTTGTCCTCCTTGTTTTGGTGGTGTAGTTGATGGAGTCCAGGAGTGTCTTAGGAGTATTCAGAATAAGGACTAAGCTAAGATTTCAGAAGTGGTAATGGGACCTGTGCTTCAGTGTATCTTGTAAGAAGGATCTGATACTTGCATGTTCCAAAGCAATATGGTGTCTGCAACTTAACCATTTCTTCATCCCCTGATAAGTTCAGAGGTAGACATGAAATCAGAATATTCAGCTTGTTCACTGCTATTTATAAATGGCTCCTGAGCAATATCTAACGTGAAAATGCACTTTGGAGGTAATGAGTGGGTCTTGTCAAGCAGGAAAGTCTTTGGACCTTTTTAAACTAAAGGTTTAAGCTTCAAATTTTGAAGTATATAAAACATGATCCTGATTCTGCAGTGCTTGAGGTTTTCATACTTCCTGATTTTGTGTAAAGTGATATGAGTTTTGTTTTGTCTCTTATTCAAGGTCTTTTTCACTAGTAAAAGAAGTTTTAAGCTCTTCTCTAGTCACTCCTAGTATTTCTTTTTCTAGTAATATGGAATAACTGGAAGCTGGCACCATGTTCTCTTTGAGACAGTCACATTAGCAAAAGTTTCTGTTTTGGAGTCTGTGCTAAATGGTAAACAGTTATCTGTTAGAAGAATGTTCTGGTCTTTGATCAGTATTTTGGCTAACAGTTTGACATTAACAATACAGATTATCTGATTGCTGTTTTTGAAAATGGCTATAGGACTTAAACAATGCAAAATACATTTTGCTAATGCTGCTTTCTTGACTTTAGAGTCACAATGGCTTCAGCGTTCCGTATCTCTCTGAAACCAAAGGTCAGTGATAGTATGACTCATTTGATGGTGGACTTCGCTCTGGAAAGGCGGATGCTCGAGGCTGTAAAGTTTTTGCCAGGTAAAAACTGTATACAGTGAGTTTAATTTGTTAATACATGAACAATTTACTATATTTAAAACAAATAAACAAAACAAAAGCATACCTCTTGCACCCTAATGAGCAAATTTTCAGAGTACCTAAATTCATTCTTATTCATTGGATGTCATGCTGAATACCTTGAGGGTAAAAGAGTTTTCTATTTATATTGTGTTAATTTCTACATAATACAGCATTTCAGAAAATAACATTGATCTCAGAAGCAAGAATGAGTCTTCCAGACCATGTTTTTTCTTGAGTTGTCAGTTCCTTTGTACTTCCTGAAGTTATTTTAAGTTTCTCAAGACTGTACCTGCTAGCTTGATGCTCAGTAACACTCCAAAGTCCTAGTCTTCTGCAGTAGTTATGCATGGAACTGTAAGGTAATATGTTGCTTACAAGAGTGGTGATATGGTCTGAAATGCAAGAGAGGGATAATCTACTAGGGCAGTGATATTACTGTAATACAAAATGTGTATTGATGCATCTATTTGTTAATGTTTGAAAGTAAACTTAGGTGCAGTATATGTCTTTAATGTCTTTTTATTGATATTGCTTTCCTATTTAAACTTCTTTGCCCTTGACTAATACCAATAATATATTGACAAGAGTAATGCTAGCAGGGATGTAAATTGTTTCATCTCTAGGTCGCTAATACAAATATGTTAAGGACTTGGCAGCATCAGTTTACATTTCTGCCCATTTATCTAGTATGATGCAGATACTGTATGTGGTAGCAGGTGTAGTAAACTACCAACATTATTCCTAGTGGTCAACTAGGAGTGTCTAGACAGAAATTCACCTTTTAGTCTTAGACTCTGGGCGGCAATCATTGCTCTATGTCATAGATAAAGGAACAAGGTAGGTAAGCTGATCACAGTGTACCTGTTTATCAGGAATGGGAGTGCAAAGATATAATGGCAAGCATGAACAAAGTCTTATATCTAGATGAAGATATTATTTAGTATGACCTTTCTTGTACATGCACTTTCCGTATCAAATATGCAGGACTTTAAATTGTTTGTGCCTTTGATTTGTAGACAGAAAAATTAAGTGTCTGGGTATCAGTCTTCCTTTCTTCTACTGTAGTGCCAAGCTATCAAATTACTCTGACACCAAATACTATAGCTCAAACTGTTGCAGGCAAAATTGCACTGAGCACTGACAGACCTTCATACTGATGTCCTAGTGTGGGAATTGAAAACAGGTTTGGTGTTGTGGTAGTGCACGCATTTGATCACTGCTTGCCAGAAGTATGGTCACTCCAAACATGTGGGAGATTCTTTATCTCGTATGTTATACCATGACAAAAATAATGGGAGTAGGTAGCTAAACTTAGAGGTATATGTTCTGAAATACTTGTCTTCATCTTAATTTTTCTTTTGCCTAAGAAGAGATCTTACTGATATTATTCTCAAAGAATTGTTGGATGACTTTGAAATTTGATGGCAACTGCATGTGATTAACACTTGAGAATTTGTTGTGGTTTAATGCCAGTGGGTAGCTAAGCACCACACAGCTGCTTGCACACTCTCCTCTGCTGTGGTGGGATGAGGAAGAGAACCAGAAGGATAAACGTGAGAAAACTTGTGGGTTGAGATAAAGACAGTTTAATAGGTGAAGCAAAAGCTGTGTGCGTAAGTGAATTCATTTGCTACTTCCCATTGACAGGCAAATGTTCAGCTGTGTCCGGGAAAGCAAGGCTTCATCATGTGTAACGGTTATTTGGGAAGACAAAATGCCATGACTCTGAAGGTCCCTCCCTTCCTCCTTCCCCCAGCTTTTATTGCTGAGCATGATGTCATATGGTGTGGGATATCCCTGTGGTTAGTTGGGGTCAGCTGTCCTGGCTGTGTCCCCTCCCAGCTTCTTGTGAACCCCCAGTCTACTTGCTGATTGGGCAGCATGAGAAACAGAAAAGGCCTTGATGCTGCTCAGCAATAGCTAGAAACCCCTGTGTTACCAAAACTGTTTTCATCACAGATCTGAAGTGTAGCACCATACAAGCCTCTATGAAGAAATGTAACTCTGTCCCAGCCAAAACCAGTACAGACTTGAATACTTTTGCTTTCAGTCTCTTCTGTGGTGCTTATTTGTTCTTCAGCATTTTAAACCTCTGCGACCAGTTTCAGTGTAATTCCTGCTTGGCTTAAACTGCATGGATATGAGGGGTAAAAGCGTGCGTTTCAGTAGTGCTAGGTTAAAATATTTGAATGGATCATGAAGGGAGGGTGTGGAAGGATGTGAAGTAGTGTGCATAAAGCAAACCAGGCCTTCTGCTTCTAGTGGTCCTGCTATAGCTAGGAGATGTTTGAATCTAGATGGTAAAATTACACATCTCTAAATGACTCAACCATAATTAATGTGATGCTGATTGTCATCAGTCGTTGTGGAGGGGATTCATGGCTAACAATCTGTTCAAGAAATAGTTTTCAACTGTATAAAGGCAACCTGTATGTAATAGGACTTGGTCACTGGGACATACCTATACAGATCAACACAGTTAAGGGTTTGAGTTATGAAGAGGGATGATTTTTAACAAACAAAATCTGCAGGTCTGTCAGTTCCACAGATGCATCAGTATTGTACTTTTTGATGTTCCTGCTTGATACATTGACTTGCAGGCCACTTTATATAGATTTCAAGCTGATCCTTCCTCCAAAAACTGCACACAATAAAACATCTTCACTTTCTCCAGCAAAAATCTTCCTTGAATGTACTTTGGACACTATGAAGAGTATGTAAACACCTTCTTTTGAAAAACATTTTCCAGTTACCTGAGTGCTCTTTGATTTCATGGAAGTAGATTTCTATTGTCTATAAACAAAAGTTCTGTCTTTTCTTTAGTGAATCTTAGGAATTCTTTCCCCTTCTTTCAAGACAAAGGATGAAGAGGAAAGAAAACTAGGCAACTGCTGACTGGCTAGTGGAAACTTACACTGACAGTTGTCTGTAGTCAGGAAAGTAAACTTAAATGATACCGTTGGAGGGCTGCAGCTGTACTTACCTTCCAAAGACTCAAATAAAACTTTGCTTCTTAATGTTCTTCCTGTGTAGTGTTATTCTAAATGTAGGTTTGTAATTCCAAGTCCACTCTATTGTAGCATGTCTTTCTTACTGCTTCCAGAAGGTGATCACCCCAACTTACTGACAAAACAAACATCTGGAAAACGTGATGCAAATGTTCACTCTAGAGCTAATTTGTATTTCTCGTTTTGTAAAATGCATGCTAAGTGAAAGTGATATGCCTAGTCTTCTATCATGCTTTGCTAATGGAATAGATCCTCTAAAAGGAATGAGTGTTACTGGGCCAAGGGCAACTTCTGAACTCTATACATCCAAGGAGAATAAATTAATATTCAGTCCATTCTTTTTAAACTGATCTCTATATTTGTCTTTCTGCAGTCCCTAAACCTCCAGAGATAGATCTAGCAGCATGTGTGGTTGCTGATAACTGCATAACAGTATCGTGGAAAATGCCTGAAGAAGACAGCAGAATTGATCATTTTGTACTGGAGTATAGGAAAACCAACTTTGATGGGCTTCCTCGAGTAAAAGATGAACAGCGTTGGGAACTGATAGACTATATTAAAGCTACTGAATATACATTGTCAGGTAAAGGGTTTTTTTTATACTTCAAAACCAAGAATATTGGTATAAGTCTTTATGCTTGGAAGTCTTGCAAAATACTCATTTTCCTGTATGTAATGAAGCTTCTATTGTTTCACATTAATCCTGGGTGCTTCGTACAGTAATGGCTCTGCCTTTTATTTTGACTTTGAAGTTTTATAAAAAATCGTATTAAATGAAGTTCACACTGATATTTAAACTTGCAGATTGAGATTAATAGAAGATAGCTACATAGAATAGATCTTAGTCTTGTAAAAACTGTCAGTAATTAATATCAATTCAAGTTTCTGAACATTCACTTTTTAGGTCTGAAATTTGATACAAAATACATCAACATTAGAGTACAAGCTTGCAACAAAGCTGTGGCAGGGGAATACTCTGATCCTGTGACTCTGGAAACCAAAGGTAAAATTTGAAAGACTCTAACCTTAGATGTAGTGAAAACCCTGTGCTTACTGTTCTGCCTTCATTATATGAACTTGTATGTTAAGTCTGCTTCTGCATGAGCACTGCTGAAATGTGTCCTAAGTGAAAAGGAAAACAATCATTTCTGTAAAGGATTAAGAACCTTATTGGCACAAATCTGGCCTTCTAGCATTCAGACACTAAAAATGAGGTAGTGATGTAACTTTTCCAACAGGGCTTGACATTGATTGTTTTGATCTGTGGGTTGACAATATTATGTGCCGCTACATCATGCCAACATATAGCAAGAGAAGGTGAACCTTGTGGCTGAGCATCAGTAGGACTCTTACAGCATCTAAACTGTTGGTGTAGTTGGCTGGTGATTGGTACTTGGCATGTGACAGGTAATAGCTTTCTGTAAATAAAAGTTGCTGAAAAGGATTTTTTGGACTTTGTACCTGTAAAGTCTAATCACTGTCAATATTAAAAAAAAAAAAAAAAAAATAGGCAGCTCCAAATTGCTGAAGTTCTTAAGTCATTGTGTTAATAATCAATTGGTCTGAGGATGGTGGCTTCTTAACATCGTTTTGTAATTAAACTAGAAGAAAAATTTCTTGGAAGTGGTGTTTTGTGACAGAACACACATTTTAACTACTATGGTGGAGATAATGATCCTGAGGCTTTAACTATAGCCAAGTCTGTCGTGTAAAGGGCAAAATGACTGATATGAACTGGATAATTAAAATATAAATTGTGTTACTTGTGAATGTTACTTTATGAAAACAAAGCTATATGCAATTTGAATGAGCTGATGGGCATTTTGGTAACTTTTCTAAAGCAGTTTTAATACTCTTAAGCAACAGTCATCAGACATATAGTATCCATTTAGCCACTTCCATTCCTTACTTCAGTACCAGAAAAATAATTCTTATTTTGATTGTTTGGGCAGTTATCATGCTTCCCATATTATTTTCGTTATTTCTGTGTGAACGTTTAGTTTACTTTCTTTAATAATCAGCCCATAGAAACTCAGTATCCTTGTCCATGTGCTTACCTTATTGTTTTTTAAACTTGTGTACTGTTGAGGTCTAAACTCTTAAAAATCTCAAGTACACTTTCTTTCAGAATAAGACTATAATATCTGGTGGCATTAGGACACTTACAAAATAGTCTGTAAATACAACATACTAAGTTCCCTAAAGATGTTTATTAGTTTTGTTTTCTTGGATGAAGGACTTGGCTGCAACAAATACCAAGTCTCTTCTAGTTGCATGCACACTCTATTGTTCTTGTATCTGCAGTTGACTTCACAGTTCAACTCTGCCTGTATGTGCTACCCTGTCAATTTAGTATTCTCCAAGTTTGCAATCCTTATTAATCATATACACCTTGTTGGAGAGTCAGTGCTGCAGAGTGTTGAAAATAAGCATACGTTTTTAAATCGTGTGTGATTGTAAGAATCTAGGGAGTACGCTGTAACTAGCAGAAGGCACTAGCTGAATTTAATTGCTGATACTGCAGCATTATAAAGATGAAAAAACTTACTTTGGTGTAGCCTATGCACTGAAGGTAGGTAGTTAGGCTTTATTTAAAGGGTTCCTTACCTTGGTTACAAGCATCACACTAAAAAGTTGGTGCCTCTATTAAGTCAAATAGTGCTCTGCTACAATTCTACCACAGCTTCTATAATTTTCTATGAATAGCCACTGTTGGGAGAGAGCATTATACCATTTCACTGTTTTGCATTTTGTCTGGATCAGCATTTGTGTTCAGTTTGGACAGTACTTCATCTCATCTGAACTTGAAAGTT